>NC_090321.1:253541039-253860655 GCF_040869045.1 Eurosta solidaginis
TGATTTATGATTAATAATATTTGTAAAATTGATTTCATCGCAAGTGGGCGGTGCCACGCCCATTTAAAATTTTTTATTTTTTATTTTTATCAAGAGTCTCAATATCAGTCCACACGTCAAATTTCAACATTCTATGTGTATTATTTACTAAATAATCAGTTTTTTTGTGTTTTCCAAAATGTTATATATATAAAAAGTGGGCGTGGTTATCATCCGATTTCACTCATTTTCAATACCAATCTATTCTGGGTCCAGATAAGCTCGTGTACCAAATTTGGTGAAGATATATCAATATTTACTGAAGTTATCGTGTTAACGGGCAGACGGACGGACGGACGGACATGGCTCAATAAAATTTGTTTTCGATACTGATGATTTTTATATATGGAATTCTATATCTATCTCGATTCCTTTATACCTGTACAACCAACCGTTATCCAATCAAAGTTATAATACCCTGTGTACAAGTACAGCTGGGTATAAATATAGGTAGGTACTTTGAATGAAAGTTTCACGTTTCACGTTGAATCACCCGTGTCAACCGTATATGACGTAAACGTAAGTATTTGATGAATTTTGAAGCTGCTAGCCATTAAAATGGGGGCACAAATTACTGTTTATAAAGGGTATATAATATATATACCACCGATCTATACAATATTTGCCATAATGAATGCTATATACGTAAGCATTTGATGAAATTTGAAGGTTCTAGCTGTTAAAATTGGGCAGAAATTTGTGAAACGAAAGAATATGGTGAAATTTGAAGCTTCTAGCTGTTAAGATGTGGAAAAAATTACGAAAAGTTTCTTGTTTAGATAAGAATGGGATATATAGTATATATGCCACCGATCTATACATTTCTTTCAGACAACTATAAATGCTCTATATGTAAGCATTCGGTGAAATTTTAAGCCTCTAGCTGTTAAAATGGGCAGTTATTACGAAAAGCTTCTTATCTGAACAATCGGTTGTGGTGGATATATGCTATAGTGGTCCGATCCGTCTGGTTCCGAAAAATGTCTAATCGGACATCTAAGTATAGCCGCTCACCAAATTTTATCAAGATATCTCAAAAATTTAGGGACTAGTGTGCATACAAATAGACAGACGGACAGACGGACATGGCTAAATCAACTCAGCTCTTTATTCTGATCATTTCGGTATACTTATTGGTGGGTCTATCTATTTTCCTTTAAGAACTTACATTTTTGAGATTCGTGAGAAACTTAATTTACCATCTCATTTTCATGAAAGGTATAAAAAATCACAACATAGAAAGTAAATAATATGTACACTGACGTCGGAACAGCCAAGCACCTTGAGCACGATATTCTCACTATATTTCTAAATATACATGCACATATATATCACTGATTTGTCTCTAAGTTTGCATATAATTTATATTCATACTATTTCGATTCACTTCACATTAGTCTAGTCAAATGACTACAACAACAAAAATACTTGTAGCTACTACAATAGAAAAAAAACAGAAAAGAATAAAAGTGTACCATAGCAAAGAAACAAATTTGTCAACGCTTTTTTAGCGGCGTAAATATCGATGAGTTTGCCAATACAAATATGCATTATGAGTATATTTTAGAGGCGCAGTCGGTGATACGTTGCGTATACGTAATCAAAATATTGAAAATACGTTTTTACATACAAACAGGTGGTTTTTAACTGTCAACGAAAATTTATTGCATGATATTTAGATTTTCAGTTATTAGAAGTGGCATTTTTTGTTTTTGTTGCTATATTTTATTTTTAGTTCAGCGAAATTGTGTGATGTCACATTTATTAAGGTTTTTGATTTATTACAAATTAGTATGTAGTTGTTTTTTTATTTTATTTCTTTCAGAGAAGGAAGCATCGAAAGTCTTAAAGTAAGTGTGGGACTATAACCACACTAATCCTCCTACCGTCTATGTACCATTCCCCCAGGTACTACCGTGTAGTCGCTCGGCATGCAAATGCCGATTTGTTCCCACCCTCGCTCAATACATATGTATATTAGGGTCGGTCGATTTGTATGGACGAAAGTTAACCGATAACGCGCCATCGATTTTTCGATAGGATTTGGGCTCAGCAATAAAAAGTTCTACTACGCATACCCAAAAAAATAATTTTCGAGCCTGCGAAAGTTCATTTTTTTACTTTTTTTCAACTTTGATTTATAAGGTTTTTTTCACGACCTACTAAAAAAATTTTCATATGTATAGCCTGTCCGACCCAAAAATGTCCGCTAAAAACGTTAGCGATAACAGTTTTTTGAAAAAAAAAATATTAGTATACAAGAAAATTTTACAATCAAATGAAAATTTTTTAGTATGTCATGAAAAAAACCTTAAAAATCAAAGTCGAAAAAAGTCGCAGGCTCGAAAACAATTTTTTTGGGTATGTGCAGTGGAACTTTTTTTCCTGAGCCCAAATCCTATCGAAAAATCGATGGCGTGATATCGGTTAATAAATCGACCCCGTTTTATCGCACCATAGACGAAATGTGAATCGCTTCGTGTTCTTTTTGCATGGTCGGAGAGAACAAGGCTTCAATCCATGGTTTAGCCCTTGTTGGTAGCGCTTATCAAGACAAACTACCTTAAATTCTTTTTAATGATTTGCGTTTTTTTTCAGTTATTAATATTATTATTATCCCAGCAAAAACAAAAAGCATACTCGCAAATTTACTAATAAAATGGCCCTAACTGTTACCATGCAACACGTAAACCCCCTTACTGCTCACACATACAGGCCATTAGTAAATAAGCTATAGAGCTGTACTGTTCCTGCAACTTTTTTGGGGAACAAGGCGGGATTTTCTTGTTGATGGCCGTCATTTTCGGTCACATGATTTTTGCTGGGATTATTATTTTTTAGTTAAAAAATTTGTTTTCGGTATTCTTTAGAAGGCCTATAACAGCAGGAGCGTCCACTAGCATGGACTATCTCTGTAGATAATAATCGTTCACTCCAATGTTGTTATTTGGACGGTTGTGGATGCCTAATCTGCAATCCGTGCCTCCGTAATATCAATCCATGTTTGTAAGTTGTAGCCCATGACTCCCGTGTTGTTATTTGGAGAGCTGGAGAGGCCTTGTCTCCAAACCGTGTCCTTGAACCAGTGAACGTACTTCTTAAAACATCCGTACAGAATTAGAAATCTGCTTCCCCGTGCGTTTGTGTCAGCCAGCGTTTTAAGACTGCGATGTACCGATGTATCCAGCGCCTTTTTGTCGAGTTGTTTCATCTTAGCTGGTTGTTTTGTGCGCTCATTTCTCGTGCTCCGAAGCCTGTATTTCATTTCTTAGAAATTATCGTTGCTTCATTTGCCAATATATCGATTGGATACACTCCTGCTATTAATAGCGCTACGGCGGTATGTTGATTTTACTGCGCGGAACTACGACGATGGCCTGGTAACAAACAGGACCACCGTAAAGTATTAGGCTCTTTACAGCCGCTGCCATTAATTGACGCCATCTTTGCTTTGGTCCTTATGTATTTCAAACTATTCTTGATTATGATCTTATAGTTTTTGATGCCTTTTCATTAGTATACACTAAGTAGGTGAGTTTTGAATGATAGCCTCCTATTAATCATAATCCCCAGATACTTTACTGTTGGTCGCGTATCGCTGTCCTGACTCCAGATTTTTTTGACGACATGCTTTACTCTCTTCCCACTTGATATGAGCACTGCCTACGTTTTTTGTTCAGCGAGCTGTTATTTATGCTTCCCGACTAAGTATAGAACGCTGTCTATGCTAGTGTTGGATTTTTCGCATATAGCGCTTAAATGCTTGACAGTTACAAACAAAGCTATGGCATACGCGAATACATTCATTTTAGCACCATTGGGCGCTTTTTGCCGCAATACTCCATCATATATAATTTTCCACAGAAGTGGTTCGAGCAAAGACCATTGGGGAACGCAGCCTATGACGAGGAGCGTTTTCGTACCTGCTGATACGTCATATTCTAGCAGTCCATCTTCTAAGTAGCTGCATATTATCCTGCTGAGATAAAAGGATATGCCTATGCAATTTAGTGCATCTAAAATTTTTGCTAAATTAGCGGTGTTGAACACATCCTGAAGTAACGACAAGGCAGTACTCTTTCGAGCCTTTAAGCCTTCGGCTGCCACTCATGGCCTCTTGAGCAAATTTTCTATTTACATGTTAACTGCGTCAATGGTGGATCTTCTTTACCTAAGCCTAAACTGGTTTCTGTATATGCTCCTCGCCTTTTCGATTTCCCTTTCTAGGCGATTATAAATAATTCTCTCGAGAATATTACATAGGTATATGGCCTATAACTGTTGGATTTTTAGCAGGTTTTTGGTAGTAGTATCAAGGACTAGAGCTACAGATTCTGAGAAATGTCCCTTCAGTTAGGCATACATTAAACAAGTTCACAAAAGTTCGCGTCTCATGACTAAAAGTCAACTTAAGTTCTTTGTTTGGCACGCCGTCTGGCCTAGGCGACTTGAAGTCTACTAGCAGTTTGAAAGGCTTCATTCACGGTCGTCTTATCATGTATATTGTGGAACGTTAGAGATATGTAAACTAATCTCTACGCCTTCTTTGCGTGAGAAACAAAGACTCGATTGTCGAAGATCGTGCCTGCTGTTTGCTCAAGTAATAAGAAAAATGTCAGCTGACACTTATCGCGCTTACAAAATTTAGTATTGTAACGAATTTAGTGAAATTCCGCTTATTCCAAATCTTCTGCTAACGTTCGAATCGCTAAAATGTTGAATAAATAACTCCAATATTCAATAATCCAAAAATGGTCTTTATTATAGTGCTTTGAAAGTACTTCACAATAACATTTAACTTCACAACCAATGGCATGCTTAAATCAAACTGATTACTGACTACTCAGCTTTCGCTGCTTTTATACTCTCTGTTGTCTCGTCCACCCATTTCTCCTAACGTCTAGTAACTTCTCGAAATTCATGTTTGGCTACCAGCCGTAGGTGTATGTTTGTAGTTTATAGTCTCTCTCATAGCCATATGCGTTTGTATATGTGAGTACTACTTCGGCTGTGTATGAATTATCTCTTCGTTACCTTGTATGTATTTGGTAAATGATGATTAATGTGTTTATGTAGCTTGCTTTAATGTTTTTGTTGAGATGGTAATATTCGTCACAGTATTATATTAATTTTTGGTTATTTCCAAGCATGCACTTTTTGCTTATGATATTGTTTTGATTTAAAATATTTATTTTTTTCATTTTAGATTTTGCAGTAGTGAAGAATGTTAAATCAGGCAAATAATATTCACTACACCGCGTACATATTATATACGTATTTACTTTTATATATAAATAAATATTACTTAAAAAAACAAAAGCATCATTGAATTCTTTTAAATATTAAATTAATAATTTTCTATACAAAAAAAAAAAAAAAAAATACAAAAATTACTAAATCACGCGTCTAAATTATTTTCTTTGAAATATTCTTAAGTGATTAATTAGAAAATTTAATTTAATGCTAATTAATCGTCATCAGAGTGGTATTTCGTAGGAGCTTTCAATTGCGTTCAAAGAACGTGGTGAAAGAGTTAAAATGTGCTTCCCATCAACAAGTTCCGGAGCGGTTTGTTTCATCTTTGCTGCATGGTATTGATTGCAAAACAACAAAGAGTCATGTTGTGCTGCCAAGTTTGGCTGAGAGCATAATAAAAAGTAATATTATAGAGCTGATGAAAGGTAAATATAATTTTACTATTTTTTTAATTTCAATTAAGAACTGACTAAGCAATTGTAAGGTAAAAAAAATATTAAAGGAAACTTTTTTTTTTATTTTTAAGAGCATAAAATACATTTACACAGTGCTACCAAAGCAAATGATGCGAAAATACTTGAAAAGTGTTGGCAAGATTGTTGTTTTCGATGGCTTTAGGACTGACAACAAATTTCGGTGTTGAAAAGCATGATAAACTGGAGCAATGAACCTCTTTTTTGTAAATGCTGTTGGAGGGGTAGCTCTAGATCTTACTCTGTGCAGACATAATATGGCCTCCACTATCACTAATTGGTATGTTTGAGGGTATGCGCACAGGCTAGCTTTTAGAAATCTTAGAAAAGAAATTGGAAACTCTTTCACTTTATCAGTGATTAAGAAGCCTACCACACCGAAGATCCTGGGTTCACGACCCGAGCAAAGCAACATCAAAATTTTAGAAACAAGTTTTTTCAATAAGAAGAAAGTTTTCCTAGGCGGGGTCGCCCCTCGGCAGTGATTGGGCAAGCGCTCCGAATGTATTTTTGCCATGAAAAGTTTCTCAGCGAAAACATATCTGACTTACAGATTCCGTTCGGAGTCGACATTAAATAAGTAGGTCCCGTCCCGCAAATTTATAAGAAAAACTAAAAGGAGCACCACGCAAATTGGAATAGAAGCTCGGCCTAAAATCTGTGCGGAGGTTATTGCGTCTTACATTTCTTTATTTTTAAGAAGGAAAAAGCGTACAGTGACCTCGAAGGTTTATTGGGCTTAGAATATACACGCGGCAGGTATGGCTGTCGTAAGAAGCACCTAAAATACCCAAATGATTCAAGGGGTTGTGTAGCGCAATCCTTGCAATCCTTCCAAGGAGGTGCAACAGCAAATTTATAGTTTCTTCAACCCAATTGTCAACCTCGCCTACCCGTGGCGAATCCTGTTTCTTTAGCAGCCAAGACTCTGGCGATCCATGCTCCTCATGGAACTAGAGGGTGGGTTGGATGGCCGAGACGGATCAATGTGTTCATATAAAGTCGTTCCCGAGATGGTCGAGCTTGTACCATCATAGTGCTTGTTACCGGAACGTACCGGATCTATATCCGGCAATGGACCACCAGATTCGATAAAACTGTGACAACCTTCGGGGATCGCTTTATTGCTACAACGACAGCTTGAGAAGGAAGCTAAACAGATCCATTAAATAATACAACTGCTTTCAGTGAAAGTTATCCCAAGGAAAGATACGTATACAATGTGGACAGCTTCAAATCAAAACGCAATAATAACAGTAGAACCGTTTCGGGCAAATCGAGAAAATTTCATCAAAAAATATAAGATTTTAGTACAAATACAGGAACTCCTCATGTGATGCTCCTTGATGGAACAAAGGCCAGCACAGCAGCGATGCCAAGCTAGAAAGCAATTTAATATAGCAAAAGCATATAACAAAGAACTAAGGAGATCTAATAGGGCTACCTGTAGAGAATATTTTGAGGGGATTAATGATCTTTCGACAACGGTACGACTTCAAAAAGCGAGAGAAATGTTATTAGCACTCTGAAAAATACAGATGGGGGCTACACTAATCAGCCGGAAGAGACACATTAGCTCTTAATTAAAACTCACTTTCCGGACTATAGTTATAGCAGGCTATCAACACTTACATATAACACAACCCCATTTAATTTGTTGGGAGGCTTGACGGTTTTGTCTACTTTCAGCTCATTCAAGTCACGGGGGCCGGATGGCGTCTAGCTCTGTCTGTTACAGCAGGGAATAAACCATATAGCCCCAGCCTTACTCAACCTGTATAAGATAGCTCTACTGCTCGGCCACATTTCAAACGGATGGAAAGAGGTCATACCAAAGACCGGAAAACCCCAGAAGCTGCCCTTTTCGTATCGACCAATTAGCCTTAGCTCGTTTCTCCTAAAGGGTATGGAGAAAATTTTGGACCAAAAAATTTTGGAAAAAAAATAAAAATCGACTTTGAATTATAATAACAATAAAGAAAAATGTTGATGTTACTTCGGTTGGGCCTTGAACCAGGATGTTCCGTGTGAAAGCGGACCACGATACCACCACATCTTTAGAACGAGCAACGGCGTAGACTCCAAAACCAGTTTTGATATCACTCCGAAAAGTGTAATACTGTATTATATATAGCGTCTTTCTGTTGCTCTAGAACAGAGATCATCTGCTAGTTATTCGCGCTCACTTTACACGTATTATTCTTCTTTCTTTATTCTTCTTCTCTTTCGTTTAGTAGTCGTTGAGCAAGCAGAGTAGCAACTTTGAAAGAGGCTATTGCTTATTAGCGCATTTAAAAAACTTATTTTGCAAACAAATGCTCGAGCACAAAAGCAATAAAATAATATTTTTATAGCATATTAAAGAATTTATATTGGCTGTCAATAACCATGCGTGCATACATTTTACTCGTTTCTCGTTAGTCAACGACTAAAACACTACCACTTTTATGAATTTCTCTTACTAATACAGCCACAGTTTTAATTTTGGTGACCACTGCTTTAAAGTAGTTTACCCTGATCCATGACGGAACTATACAAGGTGGCAGCACAGTTTTTGTAAATCGATGGACTAATGTCAAAACTGTACTGCGCCGGAACTTGAAGTGTAAAATCATATTAACCAAGTAAGGAAGGTTAAGTTTGGGTGTAACCGAACATTACATACTCAGTTGAGAGCTATGGTGACAACATAAGGGAAAATAACCAAGTAGGAAAATGAACCGCGGGAAACTCTGGAATGTGTTTGTATGACATGTGTATCAAATGAAAGGCATTAAATAGTATTTTATGAGGGAGTGGGCCATAGTTCTATAGGAGGACGCCTTTTCGAGATATCGTCATAAAGGTGGATCAGGGCTGATTCTAGAATTTGTTTGTACGATATGGGTATCAAATGAAAGGTGTTAATGAGTATTTTAAAAGAGAGTAATCCTTAGTTCCATAGGTGGACGCCGTTTCAAGATATCTCCATAAAGGTGGATCAGGGGTGACCCTAGAATTTGTTTGTACAATATGGGTATCAAAAGAAAGGTGTTAATAAGTATTTTAAAAGGGAGTGATCCTTAGTTCCATAGGTGGACGCCGTTTCGAGATATCGCCATAAAGGTGGACCAGGGGTGACCCTAGAATTTGTTTGTACGATATGGGTATCAAATTAAAGGTATTAATGAGGGTTTTAAAAGGGAGTGGTGGTAGTTCTATAGGTGGACGCCTTTTCGAGATATCGCCATAAAGGTGGACCAGGGTTGACTCCAGAATGCGTTTGTACAATATGGATATCAAATGAAAGGTGTTAATGAGTATTTTAAAAGGGAATGAGCCTTAGTTCTATGGGTGGACGCCTTTTAGGGATATCAACATAAACGTGGACCAGGGGTGACTCTAGAATGCTTTTGTACAATATGGGTATCAAATGAAAGGTGTTAATGAGTATTTTAAAAGGGAGTGGGCCTTAGTTCTAATGGTGGACGCCGTTTCGAAATATCGCCATAAATGTGGACCAGGGGTGACTCTAGAATGTGTTTGTACGATATGGGTATCAAATTAAAGGTATTAATGAGGGTTTTAAAAGGGAGTGGTGGTAGTTGTATAGGTGGTCGCCTTTTCGAGATATCGCCATAAAGGTGGACCAGGGGTGACTCTAGACTTTGTTTGTACGATATGGGTATCAAATGAAAGGTGTTAATAAGTATTTTTAAAAGGGGGTGGGCCTTCGTTCTATAGGTGGTCGCCTTTTCGCGATATCGCCATAAAGGTGGACCAGGGGTGACTCTAGAATATGTTTGTACGATATGGGTATCAAATGAAAAGTGTTAATGAGTATTTTAAAAGGGCGTGGGGCTTATTTCTATAGGTGGACGCCTTTTCAAGATATCGCCATAAAGGTGGACCAGGGGTGACTCTAGAATGTGTTTGTACGATATTGGAACCAAATTAAAGGTATTAATGAGAGTTTTAAAAGGGAGTGGTGGTAGTTGTATATGTGAAGTCGTTTTCCAGATATCGACCAAAATGTGGACCAGGGTGACCCAGAACATCATCTTTTGGATACCGCTTATTTATTTATATATGTAATACCTGCCAAGATTTCAAGGGTGTTTTATTTCGCCCTGCAGAACTTTTTCATTTTCTTCTACTTAATATGGTAGGGGTCACAACCATTTTACAAAGTTTTTTCTAAAGTTATATTTCGCGTCAATAAACCAATCCAATTACCATGTTTCATCCCTTTTTTCGTATTTGGTATAGAATTATGGTATTTTTTCATTTTTCGTAATTTTCGATATCGAAAAAGTGGGCGTGGTCAAAGTCGGATTTCGCCTATTTTTAATACCAAGATAAAGTGAGTTCAGGTAAGTACGTGAACTAAGTTCAGTAAAGATATGTCGATTTTTGCTCAAGTTATCGTGTTAACGGCCATGGGGAAGGACAGACGGACGACTGTGTATAAAAACTGGGCGTGGCTTCAACCGATTTCTCCAATTTTCACAGAAAACAGTTAGCGTCATAAAATCTATTCCCCTAACAAATTTCAAAAGGATTGGGAAATTGTTGTTCGACTTATGGCATTAAAAGTATCCTAGACAAACTAAATTAAAAAGGGCGGAGCCACGCCCATTTTGAAATTTTCTTTATTTTTTGTATTTCTCGCTTTTGATGTTGACATAATTTACTTATATACTGTAAAGATATTAATTTTTTTTTTTTAATTTTACTTAAAAAAAAAAAATTTTTTTTAAAGTGGGCGTGGTCCTTCTCCGATTTTGCTAATTTTTATTAAGCGTACATATAGTAATAGGAGTAACGTTCCTGCCAAATTTCATCATGATATCTTCAACGACTGCCAAATTACAGCTTGCAAAATTTTTAAATTACCTTCTTTTAAAAGTGGGCGGTGCCACGCCCATTGTCCAAAATTTTACTAATTTTCTATTCTTCGTCATAAGTTCATTTCACCTACCAAGTTTCATCGCTTTATCTGTCTTTGGTAATGAATTATTGCACTTTTTCGGTTTTTCGAAATTTTCGATATCGAAAAAGTAGGAGTGGTTATAGTCCGATATCGTTCATTTTAAATAGCGATCTGAGATGAGTGCTCAGGAACCTACGTACCAAATTTCATCAAGATACCTCAGAAATTTACTCAAGTTATCGTGTTAACGGACGGACGGACGGACATGTCTCAATCAAATTTTTTTTCGATCCTGATGATTTTGATATATGGAAGTCTATATCTATCTCGATTCCTTTATACCTGTACAACCAACAGTTATCCAATCAAACTTAATATACTCTGTGAGCTCTGCTCAACTGAGTATAAAAAGTACAAACCAGCTGATTTCCGTCAGTCACCTGTTCCTGGTTCCGCCATACCCTGATCTGTACTAATTTATTAGCGATCGCAAAAGCCCTTTATGTATTCAGCAGTGATGTTCCATTTAGGTGATTATTGCTCTTACAAATCAGGTGAGAGTGAAAAGTTGCGAAGCTGAGTGCAGGTTTGTGGCGTCCTTATACTCTTAGGAAACATGAATTCCATGTTTTACTCTGAAATCTTCTCGCCGAATCGGGCAAGACCTAAAAATTGAAGCAAAAAGTGTGTTTGCCTGAATATATTAAAAATTTCTGTGTGTAGCACAGTGTTATTGTTTTCTAGAAATAGGAAAAAACAACAAATCATAAGTAATGGTCATGGTTTGGAGGCCACAACAATTTTTATGTTAACTATGAACATAAAACTCAAATTGCTAATTTGTTATTGTTTTTCATTTACTGTAAAGCAATCTCAACTAATTAAATAAATTGGTAATTTTAGTGTTAATTGAATTCAAATTTTTTTACTATGTATTTACCACTCTTATATATTTTTAATACTTTGAATGCTTCTCTTTTAATTTCTAGTTCAAAGAACTCATCAAAAAAACGCACCTACAAGTTCGTTATTAGAGCGACTAAAATTGTGTAGAATGGGTCGCTGGCGACTGAAAACTACAACGACCCCAACCATTATACACAACAAATGGATGCTGACGTTAACAGGTGAGTGTTCTTCTTATGAATATTTATTTTAAAAAAATATGTTTGATATAAATTTATATATATATACACTGGCGAGTAAAATAATAGCAGCAACAATGATTTGCAAATTGTATCAGTTATTTTCTTCTTTCTTATTTGCGCTATATTGAAAAAAAAAAAATTAATTATAACCTAACGAAAACTATTAGATCCATTTCGAAAACGTTTTCGAAAAATTCGAAGATTTTTCAACTTCATGAAAACATCCAAATTTTGATTTGGAGTTGTCAGGAACAAACCTATCATCGGTTCAGGAACACACATACAATCGATTCACAATACACATTCCTATATATACATATTACTACACAACCAGTTTTATTGTACACACTTTGGATATACACATTATTGAAGATTGTTCTAGACACGAACTATAATAAAACACGTGCCTTCTCAATCGTTCTATATTATTTTAACAAAAGTAAATTGTACCAAAGTTAAGGTACATTACAGGAGTTTTGTGATATGTTGTGAGTATGCAGTTATTTAGACCAATTTATTTTAATTTGACAAAAGGCAATTTGAAAATCTCTCAAAATTCGGATTGGTTTTTTGTAATTTATTTCTAAATGGGTGTTTTAGACTTTCTTGCTTACAAAAGTTCTAAATAAAAGTTTCGAGATTTTTAAAAACTTTTCAAATTTTCCAAATTTTTCGATAATGTTTTCGAAATTTATTTACATAGTTTTCATTATATAATTTGTTAAGTTTTTTAATAAAAGATAAAAAAAGAAGAAAGTAGCTCAAACAATTTGCAAATCAGTTTTGCTGCTGTTATTTCACTTGCAAATTGTCAGGCGGAGTGTGAATATGGGGACAATTTTAAGTTTTTCTTAATTTAGCATCATTTACCACACATACTTACACACACATATGTATATGTATTTTCATATGCGTATGTGTAAATATTACCCATCTTAACTTTTTAGCTAGCGAATCACCAGCGGAACTGAGGTCTTAGGTATATTATTGTACTATGATCCATTAGTCGCGGTTTGCACACAAAAAGTTTTCTTGCGGATTATCGGCAACTTCTTTTTTGGAGTTGCGCATCATATTTACACACGGCGACTTTACAATCCACAGTTTGTCATTACATATATTTCAATTCTTTCTTGCCCGACCGCTTTCTCCGTCACCCACGCTTTTTCAAGTAAGGAGTTCCAGCAACAAAAATATTTGTGTGTAAACTGCGACTTAGGTGTTGAAATTTAAAAAATAAGACCGTGTTAACAAACGACAACTTTTGTTGCTAATCATCGGCAATTTCTCTTTTGGTGCTGCGCATTTCATTTACATACGGCAACTCCCTTCATCCACGTTTTTGACATTTCTGAACAATTTTTTCTAAACAGTTTTTTATTCATTCAAAATATTAAGCACCGAATCATCATTATTTAAAATACAAATCAAATAATAATCATTCAACTCTGTGCCCGTCCGGTTTCCTCGCCACCCCCTCTTCTTCAAGCAGCGAGCTCCAGCTACAAAAGTGTTTGTGTGTAAACAGCGACTTAATAGGCGGCATGACCATTTTTAAACTGAAAGGGCTCAAAAACAGAACCCATTATAGTCCATTATATTAGGTATTAAACTAAATAATAAAATATTTATCTTTTAAAATTTAAAAAAATATTATTTTTATTGATTTGAAGTTATCATAAATTAAAAATCAAAAATTTTCATTTTGAAGTTATTCAAAATTTTCAAGTTAAAAAGAAAACAGTGTTTATTATTTGTTATTAAATTATTAACTTTGTATTTTATACTTTAAATTTTAAATATTTTATTATCGAATTAGTTTTTGTAAATGAAAATTTTGGTGATACCAAATGAAAATTTTTGATTAATAATATTTTAAGCATCAAATAAATGAAAAAATATTAAAAAAAAAAAATAAAATATTTTTAATATTTGGTTAACCACCAAACCCATTACAAACTATGTATCCCTGAGCGTGATAGTTTTGCTTAACAGTTTTACTGGAGTTTTCGTAAAGTGGCCTTGAGTTGATCTAAATTAAATGATCCCTTCACTAAATGAAGTCAACATATTTTTGTATAAATGTTTATTTTACATTTTTCAGTACCATTTATACTAGAATTTCGAGGTTCTATCAACGTTTTGCTTTTCATAAAACATTTCTCTTCCCACTCTGAAATCTTGATACTAAATATTTGTTTTCATCTTTAGATGTTCTACCTCGAAAAATATGTTCTACCCCTTCAAGCTCGTTGTTCCAAAACATAAATAACGTATTGCTAAAAACCTAAGCATTGCTTACAATGGTGGGCTCTAACGTGGCATCCATTGTCCAAAGTCCAGTACAGTACTTATTTGGGGCACATTAGCCGTGTTTTTTTTACATGTATATACACTTAAACTTTGTATAGACTGCCAAGTGCTTAACTTAATCTACTATTATGTAACTGATAGGCAGAAAATTAATAGTGCTAAATGTATGTATGCATTATACTCAGTTGCAACTGAAATATGTCTCTCCATTTTATCTCCACACTATTCTCCATTTCTATGACAAAAGTGTGTGTCCACGTTTCAACGGAACCGATTCAGCTATTGGTTATACACTATGACCAACTGAGATGCGTTTCTCCGCTATTAAGCACAACCCGTTTTGTAGCGAGTTATTTAACCACTGCCACGAGTCATCAATAATTGCCCCTAGATGGGTCTCCTAAACATTACCTAAGTGATGATAAGCGTTTTTTTTCCCGCAAATGCAGATGTATATACATGTAAAAAAAACACGGCTATTATATATGGAGATGTCGGTTTCGTCTCTAATGTTCAAAATTCGTTCGAACAACGATTTTCGAAAAACAAGTAATTTTTAGAATTTTTTTAGCTAATTTTAAGGATAATCAATTTATTTAACCACATTTTTAATTTATTTTTTAATTTAAATTTTCTTTCTTACGGCCAACCACATATTCATTACCAAACCCACCATCGATCAACAACCATTTATATCATTATCCAACATTGAAAATATTTCAAAAAAATAAAAACCAAATATGATTTCCAAAACAGTTATGTTATTTTGTGCTAAAAATGCAATGGCGGACAATTGTTTTCCATGTAAGTGAACTAATTAGTGAAATGATTTGAAAATATTTGATTTTTGGTAAAATTCAAAATTTTGTAACTAACCCGCCAGCAAACTGTAACTAAAGTACTTTAACACAAGTAATAAGTTTTGAGTTTAGTTTTAATTAAAAAAAAAGCTTACAACGCTAAATTTTTCGTTTTAGTAACTGAAGAGAAATGCTCATAAACACTTACCAAAAAATAAAGAAACACTTAAATAAAAAATGAAATGAAAAGATAAACAGTGTACTGAAGTTTTCTAAACTTCGTCCTAATTTGATGACAATAAGGGCGTTCCAATGAGCTATCCAGCTGTGATTCACGTTCAAATCTCACTGGAACGATCCGGGTCAGTTTTATGGGAGTTGGTAGCACTCAAATCAGGTGTACACATAATTAAGTGCCTCTTATTTACAAATATTTTTTCCCGATTCGCCCATAAAATTTTAATTTAAAATTTAAAACAAATGCCACAAATAGGATATATTTTCCATATACAATTACGTGGATTTCTGCATTTAAAAAAACAGAATATTAATATTTAACACACGGGGATGTCGTGGGGTTTTTATCGGGATCTAGATCAGTGTTTATTGGAACTCAGCTATTATACATTTACAATTCCTATTAAAATTGCTTTTTGGATGCCATTAAAAAATTAAATGAAGCGAATACTGCTAGGGCGTGGTATTCCCGAATTTCGGGAACAACCCAGGTATATGCCCTCAAATCACTGTCTTTAAAATCATAGTTCGTTAAACATTTGCCTTGGTCGTTATCAGGAAAAAGAGTTTTCATCCGAAGCCTGTTGAAATTTTTCATTGGAAAACGTTTTTTATTGACAGGTCCCAAGCCTAGGAACGGGATTTAAATTTTAGTTGCCTTTACGACAGGCATACCTACCGCGGATATATTTAACCAAAGCAGCAGAATTAGGAAGTGCTAACTTTTTTTGGTAGTTCCTTGTATATGGTGAAGGAGTATGGACGCTGACAAATAATAAATAATAGCATTAGGAAAAAATTAAGCTTATAACAATAATCTTCGATATAGAATATAGTTGAGACATAAAGAAATAGATATCTTACCTGATCTTGTGGTGCAGCACTCGACTCTTCAGCAGCTCTTTTAATAAGAGACCGTGAATGTGGTCGGGGTTCTGCCCCAACCCATCTCAGCTGAATAACTGATAACTAACCTAAACTTTTTTATCGTGTTAAACATGTGAAGTGCACATTTCTCTCCGGACTCTCAAATCATATTTTTGTTGTTATGTGAACTCCGCTTATGTGTTTTTTTTTATTTTTTTTAAATATGAATACATTTTTTTTTTTTTTTAAATAAATTTAATTTTTTTGTCTTGTTTCTGATCAACCATTATTTTTACTCAACAAGCTCACTCCAAACATTAAAACTAACAGCTCTACCCATGCTGCTTCTTTTGTATTTACTTTATAATTTATAAAAAGTATTTCACAAAAATTGCCTATTAAGTAAGCTAACCATTTATATTAAAAAAATTTTGACTTGAATCGTTAACTTGTTCGCTCGTTTAAACGTTGACTCGTTATTATTGATTCGTTAGTAATGTTGCGTCTCGAACTTCGAGCGGGACACATTGTTTCTCACATTTTTAAATCACTGATAACTGTAAATATTTAACTACTTGTATGTTAGTGAAAATTCCGCAAACGTATATTATCCCTACAACACAGTACTCGTTAACGATGTACTCGCTAGTACTCATAGACATACATTACTCATTAAACACAAATATTTATATGTATTCGTCCACTACATCCACCGTCCATCTCATGTTCTGTGTTCAAAAAGTAGTACCTATGTTATTTAATTTTTACTAATTTACTCGTTACTCTCTAACTCGTCTATTTTCACCTTGTACTCTCGCCAAACAGGATAAATATAATAAGAGCCACCAGTCTACTATAAGTGGCGAGTAACTCGCTGGAAATTAAAAAAATTGATGCCTAATGTTTTTTAAGATGGACATTTTTAATTGTCTCGCATTTATCCATGCCGTGTAGGCATTTGGTGCAACTATGATTTTTGGAAAGCGAATTCATCAATTAATTTAATACAGTCGGAAAAATAAACAAAAATACCCCACGAAAATGTATAGAAGACATTTTATGCACATCTCGCCAAAAAAAAAAAAAACCAGCGACTACCTCGAAGAAAAGATTTAGCAAATGGCTACAAGTAACGACTGACGTCTCTTATTATATTTATCCCCTTTGCTCTCGCATACTAAAGGCCCCATTACTGATACTTAGCATAGACTTGACTTGGCTTGAGAACTGTCACTTACAGCTTACAGTTATGTTAAAAGAACATTGCATGTTACTGATTACTCAAAACTTAGCAACACTTAACTTGACTCAGAAGTCTGTTGAATTTTGATCTTCTATGTAAGTTCTAAGTGACGTTTACATTTTGAGAAGCCATTTGTTTGTTTCCATTTCATTTTGACATTTTGTCATACAAATTGACATTTATTGATTATGATGCCAGATTGTATGCGCTAAGTGGAGTATAATCAACGCTAAGTTGCCAAGTTTACGCCAAGTCAAGTCAAGTCTATGCTAAGTATCAGTAATGGGGCCTTAATAAACTTTTTCTAAACCACGGGCAATTTTGTTTATTTCGTCGTTTACATATCGACTTCTTAAGGGTGTTTTCACTACCTTCAGTTAGTAACTTATCTATTAGTTATCGACATATTCGTTTTCGTCATGCTAACTGAAGTATCGACTGTCTGCTAAAGGCAAGCCAAAAATGTAAACGATTAGCTGTTTGTTTAACTTTCGTGTATTTACAATCGATGTCACCCTGTATTGGGAAAACGAAGGTATCAAATGAAGCTACCTGAAGGATTGCTATCCTACAGTTAAATTCTAAATTATCTATAGATAGTGAAAATGGGCTTAGTTGTATATCGCACTATCTCTGCTGCCATTTCGAAAACACACTATGTCAGCTAACTTTTAAGAATCATGTTATTTTGACGTCTATGCTGAAGATTTCACACTTGCCTTATCCACAATGCTTACAAAATTTTAAGCTTAAGTAAAAATTTCCGACTTAGGTATAGCGTTCTTCAATAAAATTCTCTTTACTTACTCCAGTGAAGATTAATATATCATTTATATCGATATCTGATATATTCTCGTCCAATTCAACTAATTTAAGCAAGTTCTACACAGAAAGTAAATATCGTTAGCTTAATGTGAAAATGTGCCAAGTGAACTTTTACGAATTTTACAGGAGATGAAAAAAAATGAATAATTTTTGAAATAACCTTTTTTTTCAAAACTGTGAATGAGGATACCTTAGGTGCAATACTTTTGATTGTAGAAGCTTTGAAGAAGATAAATAAAAATCATGTGTGCTAACTCAGCAGCTATTTTATGACTTAGTACAATTTCCACACTCAAAACAAATTTTTTCTCCTGACTTAACACTTTTTACTCAATATGTTTCCCCATCATTCTTCAGCTTTAATGATTGAAATATAACACTAAAACTATATATTTCACAAAAAATACTTATTTATTTGTCAAAATATTTCTAATGGTTCTGATCTGGACTCTTTTGCCGGATGGTGCGCAGACAATAATACATTTTTAAATTCAAACAAATGTTGTGTCGTGTCTTATTCCATAAAGACAACTGCCACATACTTTATCTACAAACTAAATGCTAAATCTCTTAATCGTAAGAGAGTAAAGACTTGGGTGTAATTTTTGACTCCAAACTCTCTTTTTCTATTTTCATTGAGTTCATTGTTTCAAAATTTGTTGCAATGGTTTGGTTCAGTAGACGTAACACCAGTGACTTTAAGGACCCTATGACGTTGAAGGCATTTTATATATCCTTGGTCAGAAGTGGTCTTGAATATTGCTCAATAATATGGAATCCTTTCTATGAATCTAACTCCTATAAAATTGAGGAAGTTCAAAAATTGTTTACAAAAATTGCTTTACGCATGCTTCACTGGCCAGACGGCCTCCCATCATATACCAGCAGGCAAAAATTGCTTGGTCTTCAGGCTTTGCATGACAGAAGAACTTTTATCTCACTCATGCTTGCCTATAATGTAATAAACTTTAGCACGAATTACTCTGATTTATCTAATTTGTTCATTCGATATATTCCACTGCGTGATCTTCGGCATAATAGATTATTTATCGAAATAACTCATAAAACGAATTATGCTATGAATGAACCTATAACTAGGACTATACGTCTAGCAAATCGATTCAGTAGTGTTATTAATCTTAATAACAGCTTATATAAGTTTAAGCTTGAATTGTTTTCTATTTTTAACTAGTCTGTAAGAAAGCATGTAGTTATCGACATGTAAGGATTGATCAGCGCAAAGCATTCACCAAAGACATATCTCAATGGAGGTGAATCCAATTTCAAGGGGTTGTGTTGCGCAACCTTCTCAAGGGGTTGTCAGCGCAACATATATGTAGCTTCTCCAACCCAATTGTCAACCTCACCTACTCGTGGCGAATCCTGTTTCATTGACAGTCGAGACTCAGGCGACCTCAAGTTTCTCATGGAACTAGGGGGTGGGGAGGGCGGGATGGCCTAGAGGGTTTAATGTGGTCATATGAATCGTTCCCGAGATGGTCGGGCTAGTACGTTAATAGTGATTTGCTACCGGAAATTGGCGGCTACCATGGTGTGATGGTAGCGTGCTCCGCCTACCGTATGCCCTGGGTTCACACCCCGGGCAAAGCAACATCAAAATTTTAGAAATAAGGTTTTTCAATTAGAAGAAAATTTTTCTAAGCGGGGTCGCCCCTCGGCAGTGTTTGGCAAGCGCTCCGGGTGTATTTCTGCCATGAAAAGCTCTCAGTGAAAACTCATCTGCATTGCAGATGCCGTTCGGAGTCGGCATAAAATATGTTGGTCCCGTCCGGCCAACTTGTAGGGAAAATCAAGAGGAGCACGACGCAAATTGGAAGAGAAGCGGCCTTAGATCTCTTCGGAGGTTATAGCGCCTTACATTTATTTATTTACCTGGACATACCGGATCTATGTATACCCGGCAAAGGACCATCAACGTCGGTACACTCCCCAAAGCCTTCGGGTAGTGTATTTATCATTAATACAACAACAAAGCATGCGCGCACAAAGAAATGACTAGTAATTCAGATTGATATTATTGATAGGTTGACTTAGCACATTCTTTTTAACAGCTGACGACTTAGCACATTTACACATCATTGCCCACAGCACGTAAAAATTAAAAATAAAAACATTTTTTTGTTTGTGATCGATGTATTTTGAATTCAGTGTTAAAACTGCATTAAAATAGAATTTTTCAAAAAAATTGACTTAGCACATTTTCACATTAAGCTAACGATATGTTATTAAAAATTATTATTTATTAAGGAACTAATTTCAGCAAGGCGTTATTAATAAAAAAAGTTTTTGTAGACACTTAGCTCTAAGCACAAAGATAATTGAAATGAGTTCAAAATTTGATAGCTCCGGAAACATTATAAAAATAACTCGCAAAAATCTTTAAATAATTATATAATATATATAACTAATGTAAAATTTAATTAAAAGATCTAACGAAATAACTTAATTTTCCTTTCTATCCACTCAACGAAAAAAAAACACAAACAACAATATTTGTCTCTATTTTTCTTTTTGCTCTTTTTACAGCGGCATTTGGAGTTCTCATTTTCATTTGGATTCCACAAGTGTCAGCTGAATGTCAAAGTATGAATTCATGCCTAAAACAAATTTCACAATTTTTCCTTTCCACATGCCAAGCAAAATAATGTATATTTTGTCTTTTTTAAAAATTAACGCTCTTTTTCTTTAAACAAAAAATTAAAAAGCCTACTAAATTTAGTAATTGTCTTTTGCTGTTTTTTTTTTGTCAATTAAAAAATTAGGAGAATTTCAAAATTAAAATAAAGAAAAAGTATTATATTTAAAATATATTTATCATAAAAAAGTTTTGCAAATTTAAATGTTTAAAGCTTTAAGTGTTTAATTATATAATAAAAATTTGTTTATTTTGTTTGTCATCGGGTGCTTTAAGCTTAATATAAAATAAAAAAGGAAACCCACACCACATTTATGCGTACACAGATATTCGATTATCCTGCTTGTATGCCATTATTTTTTTAAATTTTTTGTTTTTGATATATGCATATATTTTGGGGATCCGCAACATGCAATTCCCCCCAAATAATTTTAATAAAATTAATTTTTAAAGCTTTTATAGTTTTTTGTTTGGAAACAACATTTTTTAGAGCTTTACAAATTATTATTAATTTTTTCATTAATTTGGGGGTGTGTTTACTCTTAAATGTAATGCGCAATATTGGTGGGTAGTGACGCTAGATTTCATACGCTAAATCCCTAAAGCCAATGGTACCCATACCTTCTATTGTGTTAAATCTAGTACACATTCTCACTTTCAGTGGCGCTCAACTAGGGATCAAACGATATTAGTAAATACAAGTAAAAAAGGGAAAAATATATTTTCCAAACGTTTTTGAATATTGTGAATTAAAAAAGTTTTTGGAAAATTCTCAAGAGTGACGTATTCATGAAAGATTTCAAGATTTTATTTGTTTCCATTATTTCCAATATAAAATTTGATTAAAGCATAGCACCTACGGTGAGCAGGGATCACCTATATATCAAAATAAACTTTATATTTGAAACTACAGGGTGCCACGTATGAGAAGCTATGTATGTGCCTGTGCTTCTAGTTTATGCTTAATTAATTGGGTTACATTTTAACCAGCAACTAAACACGTATCAAAAGTGTCTCAAAGTGAAAATAAATTTTTTTTCGAATACTGATTAAGGCGTCTTTATTAAACATTTCATGTGATCAATTTAAATTTTTACATATTCAAAACAGGGTAACACCTGATAAAAAATAACATAAATAAAGCAAGGTGGAGTATGATTGGGATAAAATACAAATTTCAATTACTCCATTTTTTTGTTCAAACTTTGAATATATACATATGTACCGTTAATCTCTAAGGTGCATTTGCAGACGGCAAGTATTTTTTTTAGCTGAGAAGTAATTTTAAAATTTGTCATGTCAGGTAAACTCTGAACTTTTCGTTCTGCAAGTGGGCCTGACTGTTCCCATTACAACAACTTTGTATTATCTTTTTAACACTTTATATTTTTTAAAGTAAATTTTGCTATACTACATGAATATTTTATGACATTATTTCTTTACAAACACTTTCCATGTAAATGTTTACTTCTAAATATGTATGTGTAATAGGGCGGGTCGATTTAAAAATCGCTCATTGCTCTGTGAAAATCGTATTCTAGGGATAAAAATAAGAAACTTTGCCGAAGGAACCATACCTCTAAAACGAATTCTGATGCCCCCCCCCCCCCCAGGTAGGGGTAAATTTTGAAAAATCCCACTTTGACCCATTTAGAGTGCTCCAATCGAGTCCAAACGTATGACGGACCCCCACTAACTTTGGAGGCCCGACCCACCGATGCCAGTGGCACACCCCCTAGATAGATCCCTAGAATATGATTTTCACAGAGCAATGGGCGATTTTTTTGCCTCCCCACAAATCGACCCGCCCTAATGTGTAAGCATATATGTATGCATATAACAGATGGGCAAGCGGAGGGCTGATGGAAGCCATATAAAGGTTTTAAGGAAAAAATAGAAACTTAATTTGAAAAGTTAGGACAACTCAGCAGTGATGCCAGATAAACTATAAAAATACCCACAAAAATTAAAATATCGTATAACTAACTTCCCACATCCTAAACAAAAAATGCCATGAAATTCCCACAGGGTTCAAAGTTTTTCCTTTTCTGGAACGTGCCCTCGAGTTGTTAATGGGCAGCGATTTCATCAGCTAAGTGTAATACTTAACTTAATAAAATAGATGTATACATATACTATATTAATTATTAATATAGGTGAGAACAGCCTTTTTTATATAAAAACAAGTAAGGAAGGTTAAGTTCGGGTGTAACCGAACATTACATACTCAGTTGAGAGCTATGGTGACAACATAAGGGAAAATAACTATGTAGGAAAATGAACCGAGGGAAACTCTGGAATGTGTTTGTATGACATGAGTATCAAATGAAAGGCATTAAAGAGTATTTTATGAGGGAGTGGGCCATAGTTATATAGGTGGACGCCATTTAGGGATATAGCATAAAGGTGGATCAGGGTTGACTCTAGAATTTGTGTGTACGATATGGGTATCAAATTAAAGGTATTAATGAGGGTTTTAAAAGGGAGTGGTGGTTGTTGTATAGGTGGTCGCCTTTTTGGCGTATCGGCATAAAGGTGGACCAGGGGTAACTCTAGAATGCGTTTTGTGCAATATGGGTATCAAACGAAAGGTGTTAATGAGTATTTTAAAAGGGAGTGGGCCTTAGTTCTATAGGTGGACGCCTTTTCGGGGTATCGCAATAAAGGTGGACCAGGGGTGACTCTAGACTTTGTTTGTACGATACGGGTATCAAATGAAAGGTGTTAATGAGTATTTTTAAAAGGGAGTTGGCCTTCGTTCTATAGGTGTTCGCCTTTTCGAGATATCGCCATAAAGGTGGACCAGGGATGACTCTAGAATATGTTTGTACGATATGGGTATCAAATGAAAGGTGTTAATGAGTATTTTAAAAGGACTCGGGCTTAGTTCTATAGGTGGACGCCTTTTCGAGATATCGCCATAAAGGTGGACCAGGGGTGACTCTAGACTTTGTTTGTACGATATGGGTATCAAATTAAAGGTATTAATGAGAGTTTTAAAAGGGAGTGGTGGTAATTGTATATATGAAGGCGTTTTCCAGATATCGACCAAAATATGGACCAGGGTGACCCAGAACATCATCTGTTGGATACCGCTAATTTATTTATATATGTAATATCTGCCAAGATTTCAAGGGTTTTTTATTTCGGCCTGCAGAACTTTTTCATTTTCTTCTACTTAATATGGTAGGTGTCACAACCATTTTACAAAGTTTTTTCTAAAGTTATATTTCGCGTCAATAAACCAATCCAATTACCTTACCATGTTTCATCCCTTTTTTCGTATTTGGTATAGTATTATGGCATATTTTTCATTTTTCGTAATTTTCGATATCGAAAAAGTGGGCGTGTCATAGTCGGATTTCGTTAATTTTTTATACCAAGATAAAGTGAGTTCAGATAAGTACGTGAACTAAGTTCAGTAAAGATATGTCGATTTTTGCTCAAGTTATCGTGTTAACGGCCATGCGGAAGGACAGACGGACGACTGTGTATAAAAACTGGCGTGGCATCAACCGATTTCGCCCATTTTCACAGAACAGTTAACGTTACAAAATCTATGCCCCTACCAAATTTCAAAAGGATTGGTTAATTTTTGTTCGACTTATGGCGTTAAAAGTATCCTAGACAAATTAAATGAAAAAGGGCGGACCCACGCCCATTTTGAAATTTTCTTTTATTTTTGTGTTTTGTTGCACCATATCATTACTGGAGTTGAATGTTGACATAATTTACTTATATACTGTAAAGATATTAAATTTTTTGTTAAAATTTTATTTAAAATTTTTTTTTTTAAAGTGGGCGTGGTGCTTCTCCGATTTTGCAAATTTTTATAAAGCGTACACATAGTAATAGGAGTAACGTTCCTGCCAAATTTCATCATGATATCTTCAACGACTGCCAAATTACAGCTTACAAAATTTTAAATTACCTTCTTTTAAAAGTGGGCGGTGCCACGCCCATTGTCCAAAATTTTACTAATTTTCTATTCTGCGTCATAAGCTCAACTCATCTCAATAAAATTTTTTTTCGATCCTAATGATTTTGATATATGGAAGTCTATATCTATCTCGATTCCTTTATACCTGTACAACCAACCGTTATCCAATCAAACTTAATATACTCTGTGAGCTTTGCTCAACTGAGTATAAAAAGCTAGTCCGAGCTATCAAATGTGTTTGAGTCAGAGTTGAAACGACGCATTGCACGCCTTACAAAAGGCTTTGAATGAATCGCCCGGCACAGATTCCAACCAGCTCCTGTACTCTTTCTCCTCTTAACTACTTCTTTGGAAAAGCTTTTTCTTTGCAAATGACATAAAAATATGGTGAAATATTTCAAATTGTGTCTTCTGAAGAAAGGATACTAAATAAATGCATGCTGTTGTGCATTGTGCAAAATATGAATGAAAGGTCAAGCAAAATAAAAATTGACAATTGTTTCTTGAGATGCCTGAAATACAAACATATTGCCTAGTGAAATTGTGCCAGGGTACAGTACGAATAAAAACAAGGAATCATTTTAACAGTCAGTATTGTTAAGAGTGCTGATTATTTGTAGTTAGTTTATGAGAAGCTTTTCTTAAATAAATAGTTTTGCTAAAAGAAAGAACCCTTTTTTTATGGAAGTCAAAAAAATTCCCATTTTCCCCTTTTTTATAAAAGGACAATTTCCCACAATCTGACGTCACAGCAGCCCAGTACCTTTTAATCAATACATTGTACTTTCTATAAGTTTACTATAAATTTGTTGTGTTAAATAAAGAACTTAATATGTATGAAAACAATATTCCAAAATTTACTACGCAAACTGCCATAATTGGCACTAAGAGCCACGCTTACCCATCCTTCTTATTTACCTATATTTGCTTCACGAAAATATAATTAACGCACTGTATGCTCAGTAGCATGTTACCAAACACACATATCGTAAAATAATTAAAGGAACGCCATAATTCAAGAAAATAAGATTTGTAATCCTTAACGTTATGACTTATGACGTTCTTCAAATAGATATATCTATGTATCAGGGCTATGCAGTTTTTTTATAATTTGCATTTCGCTTTTTATATTACGAATTTATTATAAATTGTTATGATTGCTTTAAGAACACTGTACAACAACAATTTTGCAACAAAGTAACCATGGTATTTTTCTGAAAGGTGGAATCACACAGATAACATTTTCTGAACAAATTTATATTCCATTATCTTAAATTTGCATTTTAAGATTAAACTGATGGCAAGGTATCCTTCAACCATGTGCCCAGTATTATGAAGAGTCTAGGCTTTGATGTCCTAGGAGATATTGGCCCTTATTAAATAAGTAACATTTTGTTCTAACACTTGGAGACTCCACCGTTTCTTCGACCACCAATATTTCAAAATTTTCCCCAAGGCATCAGAAATAAGCTAAGTACATGGTGATTCAACATGTTGTCAAATTTTTACTTGTCATTTTAACGTCTGTAGTAAAAAAAAAAACTATGCAAGTACTAATGGTGGCGAGTTGAAATGTGAGTATGAAATAAGCTAGGACACCAAAGTTGTAACTCTTCTAGGTTTGTCGCAACTTGACCAAAGGTCTCTTGTGACCTTTCCATTTTTAAGTGCCAATCACAAATTTCTCAGTTGTGCTGGACTTACAGCACGTTCAGCGAATATGATCCACACAAAGTCCATATTTTTAGTTAAAAATACAAAAGTTATTGTATTGCAAGAAAAAGTCAAATTTTTGTTGTAGTTTTGAATTATTGAACTTTGTACTTTTATTTGAAATATTTATGGAATGCCTGGAAAAATAGCTGTGAAGACTTAGAATTCCTTTGAGGAAGGGCTTAGTTAGTAAATTTTTTACCAAGCCTTTAAATAATAATTTATTTTCGAGTCATAGAGGTTTCTTTTTAATCCTTTTTCAAAAAACATTACCCTTATTCTTACTTTTACTGTCATTGTCTACCTTCATCTTGTTCTCTTTTTCCATTTTCCGACTGCCCTTAAACTTCCCATACTTTTTCTTCCCATTTACTTTCTTTTCTTTTCTCTTTTCTTTCCTGTTCCCGCTGCCAATGTGAGGATATATATAGTTTGGCCTTTTTCCGCTGATTGCATTACAAAGGTAGTAAAAAAGTAGCAAAGTAATATCAACGATTTTCCTCCCTACTACTTCAAAATTCATGGCCGAATTATGAAGGCTGTCAAATTTTTGTTGTTGTACTGCTGACTTCACCTGTCTGGTTTAGTGCGTCATGCTATTATACAAAATGTGTCTTGATCGTGTTTTGTCGGGGTTTATTTCAGGTCGGCAGTATGTCTTCTCAGGATTTCTGAAGATTATTGAGATTCTTAAAGTCAAGATTATGAGGTGCACACATATAGCGTTAATAATAGTTCTCAGAAATTCAACTGAATTCAACGTAACAAAATATTATTTTTAATATATCTTAGCTCTAAAAACGAGATTCAAAGAGAACTATGGCGGTCATTATTGCCTTTTGAAGTATTGAAGTAGTTTTGACTTACTTCTTCCTGTAATTAGTCTACTTGAAGTTCTTTTTAAGTTATGGAGTATATTTTTCGCGTCAAACTTTCATATTATTTTACTAGATTTTGTTTGCTTTTTAGATATGCATGTTAAAAATATTATAATTTTGTAGTAAATTTTGCATGACCTATCGATATGTACATATGTAAATGTTTTGCACTGAGTTTAATAAAAAAAATACTAATAATTAAAATTAAGTAATAGAAATTAAAAAGTATAAAATTTCATTTGATACATTTATTTAGATATATACTAATTGATCTTTTATTCGCCTAAATATGCTCGTAATCATGTTCAATAAAAAATACAATCACAGCACGATCAATCTATTGCTATGAATGTGATTCATGGACGGATGCACGCTGTAAGGATCCTTTCAACTATACGGCATTGCCACGAGATCAACCACCGCTAATGACTTGTAATGGCTGTTGTGTGAAAATGGTGCGGCATTCGAAATCACGTAAGTGAAAATTGCGAAAAAAAAAACCCAAAGAACATCAATATAGAGCTGCAAAACTATCGATGGCACTTACGATAGCAAAAACACTGCCCGATGGATTTGGATATGAATTAGTTGTGAGCCCGGCTTTTATTTGACCGCCTGAACTTTTGAGTCGCCTCACTTTGTTTTATGTATGAAATCTTCTACTATAGAATTATCATTTTTGGGTTTTAGTATGAAAAAAATAATTAATACTACGGACTCATTCAGTCTATGTGAGGTCCTCATGGACCGGCCAGTTCAACCTACCCCTGTGCGATATCCTTAAACCGCCTCCAACCGGAAACAAAATATATAAGTCACTTTTTTGACCCTGGTATTACCAGTATCAAGTTGCGAGATCAGAGAGATTCGTTTACTTGATTTATAAGAATCACCATATATATTAAACATATTTCGTTTGAATTTACAACACTATAGTTTTCGATAGTATCGTATCAAACTATCAAACATATCGAATGCGCCACTATCGATAGTTTTGCAGCTCTATTTAGCAATAGCAAAAAAATCAAAAATAAAAATATATTTTAATTTAAAATAAGGAAGTGGTTATTCGTCCAGCAAAAGTTTTTTCTTTGTCCCAATGAAAAAAAAAAAAAAACAGAGCAGAAAAAACTATTTGGAAAATTTTTGTACTGACTTTTCTAGACCAATAATAATAAATATAGCCTAAATAAAAAATTGAAATCAAGTTTCAAAACTTAAAATATTCCAATATTATAATAAATCCTGATTCAATCACAAGAGATTTGCTCGACTGACAAATCGAACTGACATCCATTAACTGTGTTGTTTCTTTGCCGTTTTTCAAAAAATATTAGTAGTAGACATAGAACGCAATCAGTTTATAAATACCCGATAAGTACTGAACTGCATAATTCCTTAGAACATTTTTTTTAAATTTTATGATGAATTAGTGAACTATGCTACGATCTATTAGTGCGGCTGAACAAAGGTTTTATGAAAAGTACGGACACCAAGGATTCGTGCACTTTCGTAAGCCTATGAACATACGAAACCTAAACCAATTCAAAATTCATCGTTCAACGTGAAAAACTCGAGTAGTAAATCGAGTCATGTAAAAATGTCATCAGTAAATAATGGAGATGCCATAACGAAAGGTACTCATTGAGCATGTAAACTTACGGAATGAGTATGTTCGGAACATTTCTCCCCATTTAAGAATTTGGGAAATCGGTTTATATTTGGAATATTATGTATATACTTATTTGATATTTTCGAACCTCGTAAGGTAGTATTAAAAGACCGTGTCCAGAATATTCTAAATTAACGGTTTATCCGGAACACTTCCATGAATACGTAAATGGAAAAGAGCTTTCCGAAATTTGAGAATAAAAAGGTGAATACTCCCTGTGTAGTAGGACCGCACAAAAGCTTAACTCTTCTGTCAAAGTCAAGACCGGAATATAAAGTTCTAAGATAATAAGCAATTTTCCTTTATTTTATTTTTCAGTTCATTGCGGCTGCTGAGTAGCGCATCACCCCATGTCGGCTGCCTGTTCAAAATCGTACTATCTCAAAATAATTTTCAAAAATTCATGACTTGTCACAAGAAAACCCTATATTAGAATTTGATTGAAGAACGCCTTATCTCAGAATGCTTTTCATCAACTCCCTCGTATGTCAAAATGCATTGAACTTATGCTCATACAGGGAGTTTTTGAAACAGATTTAATTTAATTTTTAATTTTTAATTTATTTGGATTAAAGTCGCCACAGCCACAATGCGGTCGACTACTAAGATATATAATACATAAAATTAATGTTACAATTAAAAATGATTGAATTCAACCATACATATGAAAGAAAGTACAAAATATCAGGACAGACGTGTATTTTTGAATAAAATTCTAAAGTACGGCATTCTTCAAACAATTTCTGTAAGAATGACCAAACCAACATAACTCTTCATAAATTCGCGAAATATTTAGTAGAAAATGAATTATTTCCCCCAAAACATGTTGGCATTTACAAATTTATTATCACTACGAAAGATACTTTTCTACTACAATTTTCGCTGGAGGGGATTGAATTATTCCCAGTTTTCCTTATTTCGTAAAAGCAAACCCTCCAGATTATTCAATTTGGGAGTGTCGAAGCTCTGTCATTATTGGAGAACAAACCTCTAGTAATTGAATCATGATAATAGATTATGTTGTAAATATGTAGATATTCTTCTACTCAATGTAAACAAAAAACTAATACATTTTTTTTTTTTTTCATTTCTCAAAATTTCTTTTCTTTCCAGCCTACGAAGTTGTGCGACGTATGTGTACGTCACAATTGCAAATAAATTTATTTATGGTCGATCATGTGTGCATGATGGAAAGTTCAGGCAATGGACATATGTGCTTTTGTGAGGAAGATATGTGCAATTCTAGTAAAAATTTATTAAAAAATGGTTCATCATGCCATTACATCATGATCTCAGCGCTCTCATTCATTATCTTTATACTTAATCGTTTACATATTTATGAACAAATGCAATTTTTTGTTCAATCAAAATCCATCATACAAACAAAACAATTGAAACGCAAAATACAACAGCTAACACAACAACAAACATATTATACTACAACTGACAAACATTTGTCGTTACAATTAGTACCTACTCAACAACAACAACAACACAAACCACAACAAGAAAAACTAAATCAATTAAATCATCAAAAAGTAAAACAACATTTATACGAACAACAAAATAATTTTAAATTAAATCACAAAGTATCGAAAAATATCACTACACAAAACCGAATATTATCAATGCAACCTACACATGTTGCATGCCCAATTAAAGAAATTACAACAAATTATTTGTATACTTCATCATTTGTCCTTAGATAGAGTGCTTGCTGTTAGCCCCCTTATCTCTTTTTCATAACATACATAAATAAATAAGTACATTCTACAACTTATATAACTTAAAAACAAGAAAGAACTTTAAAACAATATAAAATACCATCATGCGTTGTAAATGCGGCATACGCGTTAAGGAAAACGTGCCACAAAATATAGCACATACATGGACCCACTCATCTTTAGACCCGTCTACACATGGAAGGCATGTGCAAGAAAGACATAAACCTATGTAGACATACATCCATACAAAAAATATATTTAATAATTACTGTTATTATATTAATACATAAATAATCGAATAATGTAGACAGACGGCACATTAATCAGAATTATGTAAAGTCGGCCGCAACCTATGTGGTGATGTGCTCTCGTTCTAGAGGACGTGTCATAGTCTGAAGAAAGCTTAATTCAATTTCTATACTTTTTTAATTAAATGCAAGATCTTGAAATTAAGAAGGGAGTTGCCGAAAATTTTGCGATTATTTATAAGCTTGATTGCGAGCGAACGGCATACTCTCATAGTCAGTTGGTCACAGCGATACTGTCGCTGCGATTTGTGATTTGGCAACTTGTAATATCTGTTTACTTCCGAATCAGCACAGTATAGCGCAGACCCTACTCCTTCCATTACTTTGAAACCATCGGTGTACACGTGCATCGCTTCATCTGCTATTTGACATCCAGCCACCTCAAATGCGGCTCTAAGAGTCCCATCACAGGTACGCACTTAGGTAGTCTGTTCGAACAGTATTTGATGACGCTATACTACTATGGTCGTATGGTCTGCGCTTAAGTTTCATTAAGGCACACTAACTACAGTATTCCGAAATCGTACGCTATGTCAAGCTCCATGTAGAGGAATTAAACTACTTTTCTAACCCATACACTCTGAGCCATCTTAATGTTTCTCTAGTAAAGGCCGCGGTACAATGACATTTTTATAGATGCGTTTAACACAAGCTTATGCATTCCAATAACTTCGCCACAATCAACCAACTAAATATTAAGGAACTTGAGACTTGGCAATTGAAGTTTCTTACACCTTGTCCATTCACATACAAAATTTCGCGAAGCACTGTTTTAAACTCATCTATATGAAAAAGTGCTTATGTGTCGGAGCTATAAGATCCATACGTTTTACGTTTATAGATCATCTCGTACTGTGTAAGCTTATGCATTCCAATAACATCGCCACAATCGACCAAGATGTTGCGTTTGTAAATATGAAGGAACTTCAGACTTGGCAATTGAAGTTTATTACGCCTTGCCCATTCACATACAAAATATCGCTAAGCAGTGTTATAAACATTCTCCCTATACAACAAAAATACTTGCTAAAAAATTTTGTGTCGTATTCGATTGTTATATTACAGTTTTTAATTGCAAAAAATTTTAGAAAATTTACCAATCAGTGGAAAAAACAATTCACTTGCAAAGTGTGCCAACACCCTTAGCCAAAGCAAATGTCAAATTCTTCTTCTTATGATTTGCTTGCAACAAAATTTGGGAGTTGGCTACTTTTCAATATCAGATGGCGCCAGTGTCGCTCATTCTACCGTTTTCCATAAAAATACGTGCAATCTACTCATAATGCATAACATGCCAACCTAATATAAACGCACGCAAGTAATTTTCTGTTAAAAATGTCTCATGCACATACAACTTGTATGAGAGCAACCGAAATTGAATTTGCTGCGTGAAAACCAAACTCGATTTCCAATTTTTATTCTGCGTGACATATAGATTTGAGGTTTGCATACATGTTTTACATTATCGCAACGCATACTTATTTCGGTTCGGGCAAAAAACGCCGGTTGTTTGCGTGCGCTAACAAAACGCAGTGCGGTTTTATTAGGTTGGCATGTAAGCTTGTGTTAAACTCATCTATATGAAAAACAAAACTGCTTATATGTCGGGGCTTTCAAAGCAAACGATACAACAAGCAATTTGGGGGACACTCGTAGCGTACTTATGGTTTGACTTAACTGTGTTGTTGTATCATTTTTGCTATTTCGTTCCATCAGTTGAAAGTTTATAAGAGGCGATTTTCAAACACATAAATTCATATCGAATAAAATTTTATTGTCATTTCGAGAACGTAATAATTATATTTTTTATAAACATTGTTGTCGTGTGGCTCCGTTAGCCTACTTTCTTGAGCACCGATTCTCCATACTGGTTTTTGACAGATTCGCATTCAGATTAACTTAACTACTTGGTTAGTGGTAATTAGTGTTGCCGTCTGTCTAACTAGTTAAGTATCCCTTGGCTCCCTTATCAATCATCTACACACAGACATAAACACTACGAGTAATTTATACTCATTATACTATTCAACTTTTATTACTTATTCTCTTTAAAAAATCCTTACTTATTAAGTCCCCTTCATACTCTACATAGTTAGTTAGTTGTTGATTTATATTTAAATTATCTTTAAATAATTTTTTTTTTAATTCATTTAATATTTAAAATGAGTATTTAAGGAAAAATGAAATTTTGTTCCTCATTTATTTGTAATTGTTGTTATTTATTTTTATTTGGTGTTAATTGAAAAATATTTATTGTTTGTTTTCCTCAAATTTGTTGTTACTTTGAGTTTTATGTTTATAATTTTTTTGTAAAATTGTTATCTATTTTGTAAAGTGAAAAGAAAAAAGACGTAGCTATTAATTGTTAATAATTTTGTAGTCGTAGTATTTAAAATTTAAGTACATAAAATTTAAAATAATAACAACAAAACACTATCCAACTTATAAGAAAGGCTTAAGTGTTTAGTGGAAGCACTTAAACTTAAAATAATATGCAAATTAAAAATAAAATTGAATATTAAATATTATCATTAACGAAAATTCTAAGAATTGCATGCTTACATTTACACAAATAAGATAAGAACACAAAAGAAGAAGTAGAAAAAGTTAAAGCAGTGTCACACTGTGCTTTGTGAGTGAACAAACTTTTCGCGTCATGTAGTTTTATTAATAACACTGTACAACGACGACTAGGCAATAGTGTAACCATGGTATTATTGTGATAGGGGGCGCTGTGCAGATAACTCTTTGCTGAACAAACTAATAGTTTATCAAGTCTGAGTTCTTTTTCATTAGCACTTAAAGTTAAGTCAAATCACTTCATATTTCAATATTGTAATCTTGCTAGGACACGACTAAGGTAAGAACAAGGCTAACACTTATCCAAGGCCGATCTAATATATAGCAGCATAGTCCCGGAGTTCTTCATAAAAAAAGCCGCGTTCACTTCTACGGCAAGCGGTTCTACAACGGCATCCCATAATATTTTAACGAATTTAGTGAAATTCCGCTTATTCCAAACCATTGTTCGAATCGCTAACCTGTTGAATAAATAACTCCAATATTCAATAATGCAAAATGGTCTTTATTAGACTACTTTGAAAGTATTTCACAATAACACTTATACTTCACAACCAATAGCGTGCCTAAATCGAAACTGCTTACTGATTCCTCAGCTTGTGCTGCTTTTATACTCTCGGTTTCCTCGTTCACCCATTTCTCCTAAGGTCTAGTAATTTCGTGAACTTCATGCTTGGTTACCAACCATATACATGTATATTTGTAGTTTGTAGCTACATGTGTGCGTGTGTATATGTGAGTACTACGTCGACTGATGATGACATGCGTTTGTGAGTATCTCTGCGCTACCTTGTATGCATGTGTGTAAATGATGATTAATTTTTTTACGTACATACGAGTGGCTGCTTAAGGGCCCATTACTGATACTTACCATAGACTTGCCTTGACTTGGCAACTTAGCCACGATTATACTCCACTTAGCGCATACATTCTGGCATCATAACCAGCCTTGAAATTTATTTTTAAATAAATGTCAATTTGTATGACAAAATGTCAAAATGAAATGGAAACAAACAAATGGCATCTCAAAATGTAAACGTCACTTAGAACTTACATAGAAAATAAAAATTCAACAGACTTATAAGTCAAGTTAAGTGTTGTCAAGTTTTGAATAGTCAGTAACATGCAATATTCATTTAACAGAACTGTTAGTGACAGTTCTCAAGTCAAGTCAAGTCTATGTTAAGTATGAATAATGGGCCCTAAATGGGCTAAATACACTGTTGTCAGAACTGCTTTGTTTCCCAGTTACTGATGTCTTCCCTAGTGTGCGTCTTTGTGAGTTCACAGAAGAGCTCTGGACATCAGCAGTGGACATTCTCATCGCACCCGTTATGCCAATACATACTAGTCGATGCAGTTTGCTTAATTTTGTTATTGCAGTTCTTTACGTGATTTTCGGAACCAAACTAAGGAAGCATACGTGACTACTGGCTTCACAATAGCGTTAATATCCACTATGCCATTTCGGGAGATAGCCCTCATGTGGGTTTTGTTCAACGAACACCTAGGTACTGCTTCCATTGAAAATCACATTTTGATGCCACCCAAGAATGGTTATGGCATGGATAGTTTTATACTTCGAGTAAAAGTCACTAGTACAGTTTTATTAGGATTGACAGACAACCCTTTGGTATCACACCACCTTTCTATGATGCTCAGGGCTTTTTGCGTGCGATTGGATATGGTTTCCTCATGCATCTCTATGATTTCAGTAACTGAAAGAGGTCATCTATGACTATGGTCCACATTCGCCTAGTGGCCACAATCGAGTTAGGCTTCCACTTATGCAAAATTGAGATTATAGTATATATATATATTAGGGTTGGTAAAATTTATTGTTGAAAAGGCACATCCAGTTTCTGAATCTATGGGTAATACTGAGTATATGAATTTCGAACCTGCCTAATTTTGTTAGAAAATTGTATATCCCAATCCGAATAGCGGTTCTCACAAATAAGATACATGAAAATAAATGTCATATTCGGATTCGGATTGGGATATAAAATGTTCTAACAAAATTGGGGACTTTCGAAATTCATATCAGACCTATGGTCCCATGGACAATATTATTCAGTATGACCAATAGATTCAGAAACTGGATGTGCACCTGAAGTTTTTTTCCCCCTACAATTTGACCCGCCCTAATATATATATAGGTCCATTACAGGAATAAGCCAAACTCACTCTTACTTCGTACCAAAACGGATCTCTTTGATGCACAAGTGAACTTTTTCTACCTTGCTGCCACTCAACCTAGCCTACAAACACTTTGTTATGCTGCTACTGTTTTTGTATTTTTTTTTCAAGAAGAAATAAAGATAGGTAATCCATTGTAAGCAATATCTCGTTGGATACAAAAAATTTAACCCTTGTCCGAACTCAACTGCAAAAACCACAGTACCCAGTCATGCTTGACAATAATTATAATCAGCAAAAAATTATCTAAACGAAGTATTTTTTATAAAAAACTACCATAGCTTCTCTATAAAAATGTTGTTGCTCTGTGTAAACTATAGGGTGTCATGTTAGAAGTGTTGCTTTAAATTACACTTTAAAAATTGCTAAGCGTCTATTGCACGTAAATAAAAATTTTGCTTTTAGTTGGACTAGAGCTTGATGTAAGAAAGAAGTTTTAGTAATTAGGAAACTAAAGTAATTTTTTTAAATTTACTACTTACAAACGTCTTCGTATGAAACCCTTCAAAAACATGAAACTTAAAAAACAATTTCGATTCAGGCTTCAGATTTTCCAAGAGCACATTACGTTTATTGATACTTTAAACTTATGTATGTTGCCAACCTTAGCTTTCATGAACAGCACCCTGTATTCAAATTACATCCTTAAGGAAGTGGGCTCAATGAAAAAGCATCTCAATTTGTTCTCTTGTATAAATCGCAATATGACATATGCCTAGTCCACATACACTCAGAGAAAAAATCGTTCTAAAACGAACGAAACAACTTCAAAATTAAGAACTTTCGTGGACAAAAGTCTGTTAAGTACATTTTCTCGTGACCGATGGGCTTGTTTTAAGAACATTTTGTCCAAGCACACCGTTCATATTTTATGACCACTTTGGTATTGATGTGTGAACCCTCTGTGCTCATTTCAAGCATTACATGGGCTTGATTTAGAATTTTTGTTCTCACGATTCGAGAACGATTTGTGGTGGATTTAACACTTTTCGGTCTCAATTCAAGAACGGTTTGTTCTTGATCATTGATGGGAGTGGGAAAGTACCATTTATTTATTCTTTTTGTTAATAAATAATTTTTTTGTCATTAATAAAAAACTATTACTAAAATTCCAAAATATTAGAAAAAAAACTCATAATATGCCTTTTTGTATATATTTTGTATATATTGAGAAATTCTTCTTATTTGATGATGCAATCTGAATATATATTTAAAACATTTCATAACAAGTTTGAGAATTACCTTTACATATGCGAATGGAACTGAACGAAAAAAAAAGAGTTAAAAAAATATAAGATAAAAAAATTGTTTAAAAAAACTTCAGAGTTTGTGATCGAACTCGCGCCATACGGTCGCAACCACTACAACTGCTTTATAGCTTGTGCGAAATGTTGTATTTTACATTGTCGTACACACGAATTATGCCGTTTCTTTTTTCTTGAACTTAATTTAAGAACATTGTTCTCATTAATAAAACATTTGTTCATATTTTAAGGCCAGCCGTTCTCTTTTCAAGAAAATTGTTGTCAGTTCAATAACAAAGTTGTTGTTTTGAGAACAGGTCGCTCGTTGCAAGAACAAAAAAAAAGAACATGAAAAGCTAGAATTGAGTCCGCTGGTGCTGGATTTTAGAACGCCATTTTTCTCTGAGTGTAATGGCTTAGATTTCTCAAGTATATACCACGATAATATAGAAACCAAATTTCTAGACAAATTTTCTCAATATTCATTAGAATTTCTCAAAGCAATTCACTTTCAAATCTTAGCTTGCTTTACAATATCAAAAGTAGAGATTTATAGCTTTAAATTCGCTTTTTACAACTGCCTTATGAGTACATAATATTAAAAAGACACAGCTATATGAAAATCTGCTAAAAATTAGACGAACATAGTTTTTTCAATTGGTTTCAGTACAGTATATTTGACATTTTTAGTTTATGATTAAGTATTCGTAAATAATTTTCTTTGTTTTTTGGAGCTTTTCGTCTAGTTATTTTACTTAAAACCACGAATTTGTTTCGGAACATGTTTGCGGCTTCATCAGGGTCCATGGTTTTAATTAAAACAACCGGCCGAAAAGCTGCAAAAAAGCAATAAAAATATAATTTTTTCTTTGGCACAACAAAAACACATTCGAAAATAAACACAACAACAATTTAAGCTTATATTTTATATGCAATAATTATAAATACTTTTATTACTTAATTTGTAGACCATGTATGTTAAGAAATACATATAAACAAATTTAAAAAATATAATTTCAACACAATTTTTATACAAACATTGATAATTATGTTTTTCTTTACTTTATTTGATGGATATTAAATATCATTTTTGTGGATGCGCTGTTTTTTCGTATTAAATATAAAGACTTCGTTGTCCGTTTTTTATGATTTCGAATATTCAGTTTTTATTCTTCTAACTATATTTTTAAAATATCGAACACGGAAAACTTTTCAACAACGAATCGAAATTTTTTCGTTAGCAAATCGATATTTTTTCGATAACAAAACGATCAAAACGCACCTTCTTTGTGAGAAACCGAAATCAGCAGTGCCGTTTTTTAATTGAAAATATCGGTAGTGGAAACTGCTATTTGCGATCTATGGTCATTAAAATATTAGCTATGTAAATTAAAATATTGATTTTATTAAAATCTACATCGAAAAAAGTATATTAAAAAAAAAATAAAAAAACATCAGATGATGCTGAAATTTAGCTATTCCCAACAGTTGTACTTGCGACTATTTTTGGGTAATACATTTAGGATATTTGTGGGTCGAAAGACTGCAAACATCTCTGTCGTTTTATTGTCCGATTAAGCTTATAGTTGAGTACAAGAAAAACATTTTATGTAGATATGGAAAATCACATATATTATTTCTAATTGCTGTTTTTATGTACGGGTCCATTTTTCGCTCTTATTTGGAATCCAAATCTATAAATGAAGTTTTGGTTGTAATGGAGATTCGGGCTATTAGCGAGCTTTGGGCAATTTTGGTCGTAGTGCTTTTGTTTAGCTATATTTTATTAAAATAATTTGTTAAAAATAAACGATTGTGAGCACACAAAGAAATCTATTTGTACTATGACACTATTGTGAATATTCCCACTGCATTACCGGCAGGCGCTACTATACGTCAGATGGCAGCGCAAGCTGTGATGCGCACGGGTCCGGGCCCGTTTTACCTCTTTCAAGAACATATTAAGTGATGTGTATTTTAATTAAAGCATTTTACTTAAATAACCCGCTCTAACTGTTTTTGACATAGCCTTCAATAGCACGCAAGAAATGTTTTAAAGAATGTGCAATGCGTGGATCGTACATTTTTCTCGCATGAATACAGATCCAGATACGGAAAAATATCTGCAATACGAGCGATATTGGTGGAAGATGCACCAATGTTATTTATCTTAAAGTATTATACCCCAATAAAGATTTGGACTTGAGTCACATTAGAGCACAAGTTGATAACTAGCATAATTTTCAAAACTCAAGCGTTGTTTCTCAACAGTGGCTCAGCGTGGGAATCATTGCGTTCTTAACTAAAAGGGCCCCCTTGGAGAACATGTTCATTTTCAACTTCACCTCAACTCGATATACAATTTGGTATATCAATGGAGAAATAAGCTGGATATATATTTGAGAACTATACATTTCTCAGAATTTATCTAAGGTTGGAGAATTAATAATTTGAGAATCATGTTCAAGGCCAACACAAGAATTATAAATTTCCAAAAAAATATTGTAAAGTTGGATAATGACTAGGGAACGACTAGGGACGAATATTAATTTGAGAACTTCAAGGTTGGAGAATAATAAGAGAATGATGTTGGACAACAATTTGAGAACTATGTATATACATATATTAGACTTGGTCGATTTATTAACCGATATCGCGCCATCGATTTTTCGATGGGATTTGGGCTCAGGGAAAAAAAGTTCCACTACGCATACCCAAAAAATAATAATTTTCGAGCCTGTGAAATTTAATTTTTTTGACTTTGATTTTTAAGGGTTTTTTCATGACCTACTAAAAAAATTTTCATTTGATTGTAAAATTTTATATTATATAAATTTTTAAATATTTTTTTTTTGTCAAAACTGTTATCGCCAACGTTTTTAGTGGACATTTTTGGGTCGGACAGGGTACACATATGAAAATGTAGGTCATGAAAAAAACCTTAAAAATCAAAGTCGAAAAAAGTAAAAAAAAATTAAATTGCACAGGCTCGAAAATTATTTTTTTGGGTATGCGTAGTGGAACTTTTTTCGGGAGCCCAAATCCTATCGAAAAATCGATGGCGCGATATCGGTTAACTTTCGTCCATACAAATCGACCCACCCTAATATATATCTCTAATACTGTAGAAATATTATTTCTATATACTTATTGCATTAAAATTATTGCAAGCTGTTTTAAGCTATGTATACAAAATTTATTTATCTTGTTGTATCATTGTTTATTTAAAACTTTTTTTTAATATTCAAACATATAAGTCCTTTTCTAAAAGAATTTTCTATAACTTTTGTTTGCATGCTTTGCTTTGAATTAGCACCTGCTTTTATGCACTTTCTCAACACTTCTTTGCACAGAGCTTATTTTTAAGTTAAAAAAACCCGCTTAATCCCAGAACATATCCCTTTAACTAGTTACCAACAAAGCAAACGATGATTGGCAGGAAATGTGAATGCTAATTAAAAAACGCATGTATAGTTACAAAATATTTAAATGTAAATATTAATATAAGACTTAACTCTTTCTATTCCCCTTCAAACTAATATCCAAATAAATAAATATCAGTTACAGTTACAATCAATCAACAGTTACTCCGCGCCTAACCAGTCATGGTCATACAATTGAATTCCCAAGCATATTTTACGCTCTCTATTTGTATATGTAACTTAGAGTAACAGACATACTGAAATGCCTAAAAACACTCCACACGTTTTAGAATACAAAAAATAGATATATACAACAAATCGCATTTCATTGTAGTAACGTAGCAATATGTTCATCCAATTCCCACTTCGCTCCTCTCCTCACCAGCCAAGAAAAAGAGTAAATTTTTACTATAGGCCTGGGAAATACGCGTGCGCGCAATATTTTTGCTAATTTTTCAAATTAAATTTAAAAGTACTTATTATAATATTTTGCTGCTTGAGTTGCATAGAAAATAAACAAGCTAAAAAACGAAAATTAGCTGAGGATGTGCAAAAACAAAAAACATATCACAATTTGCTTAAGAACCGGTAAATCGGCTTTTTATACAAAAAAAACTCGTAAATGCGTTAACTTAAATTTTTAGTGATATATGAAAGAACCATAGATTCCTCACAATGCAAAAAGCACTGAATATTTGACTTCTAATTTTTTTCCAAAACAACAAATGAACACTTTTTGGTGTTGTTGTTTATAATCAAGTATTTACATTAAAATAAATTCCAAACAAAAAAAAAAAACAATTTATATATATATAATTTATTTTACATTTTTTATATTTTAATTCCTCAAAATAATATATGTATATATAATATAATTGGCCTAGCATTAGTAAATCAAATCACCAAACAATGTGAGAAGATGTGGTTTTTATTTTTACAATGATAATATTTGTAAAACTCTCTTTTTATTTATTTTCTTTTTATTTATTTTATAATTTTGTTAATACATTTTTTTTTTAATTATAAATATTTTACGCTATTTCTAAAACATTTCTACTTTTCTGGTATCGCTGATTACATAAATTACCGTTTTCGTTCTTACATTTCTTAATAATTCCTTTGTTAACGTTTCACTTCGAAAACTATTAAAAAATACTTCCTAATAATTCTATAAAAATTTCACATATTTCATTTTAATAAAAAAAAATTATTTGATATATCGTATGAGCAACATTTGAGGTCATGATCCATCATCATGTGATCACCACACACATACACATTTTCAACGTGCTCATTATTCTTCTCTTTCCATTAGGCGCTGCGATGGGTACTATCTGGTTTGCCGTTGCCCGCATCTTTTGATGTGGAATTTGATGTAGCTGTGGTCACAGTCCGAAACATCCACATTGACTCTTCATTCAAAGACTTTTGGCTGCAGATTTTCCGATACCAATGAAACAATAGGGATAGCGTATCCAAAGCCTAGTCGTCGACATGTCGGGGTCGACAACTTCAGTCTGGCAGTAAAATTGCCAGCGTTTACTGAATATCGGCTTGGTCCCGCCTTACGTCTTCAAACCCTACTCTAACTTATCATTGTACCCTTGAATAGGTTTATAAGAAGAAAAGTTGCAGCTAACCATTGTGGTGTGCGCCATAGTTACTCTTATCCATTTCCGCCGTTTGGCTTCCTCCGTAGGTACGAATGCCTACGACCCAGATCGCTGCAGCGCTTGTCTCGTCTGGTCTTAAAAAGCTGACAATCTCATAGTTGGTCAAGGGAATCACCAGCTCACCTGCTTCGACTTAGGTTGAGTTGAATATAGCAGATCATTAAGACATAAATTTGTCTTTTGCAGCAGTAAGTGGTCCTCTGAAAGTGCTGCATGCCTCAGATCAGGGAAGATGATCAACCTTTTATGTCTGGCCATACTGTCACTGTTTGAACCTACATGGTAGCTAAACGATGCGGATCTTATCCTTCGCTTATAAGTGGAAACCCACAACTTCCTGTACAGAACAAATTTACTCGCCAATCACTTTCTGGGCAGCCTTCTAAGATTCTTTGGCGGTTCATCCCCAACATTCCTGTCCATAATTTCGGCTCCTATTGCGGCGCTTCCTATTGCTTTCTATGAAGATCAATTAATCGCCGTGCCATTCTATAAGTACACACGCCAACCACAACTTTGTTTTTGTTGTGCGTGGTACAACCGCAAAGGGTTTGCTTGCCTGGAATAAGACTTTTGTACTAACGGTATAGACACTCCCCGAAGGTGTTGGGGAGTGTTATCGGTGTTCATAATTTTTTGCCGGATATAGATTCGGTACATTCTGGTAACAACCACCTTTAAGGTACCCGGCCATCTCGGCAACGATTTACTAATACTACTTTGAACCTTTAAGTTCACAACACCTTATAACAGGCCGTGTACAGATCCAAAATCAGGTCTGTCGCAAGTGTTACCAAAACTGAGATTCAACGCCAACCTAATGGTAGCTACGAACTTACTTGGGGAACTGCCAAGATTTTACCGTTATGAAGGCAATTGCGATATTAATCCACCAGCCATTTTGACAAGGTGTGGATGGCGAGGAGTTGGTAAGGCGCATGCAGCAGCTTCTTAGCAAAATATGGGCGGACGAGTGCATGCCCGACGGTTGGAATGTAAGTGTTCTTTGCCCAGTCCACAAGAAGGGGATACTGCAAAATGTAATAACTATCGTGGAATCAGCCTTCTTAATATCGCATATAAGGTCCTTTCAAGTGTATTGTGCGAAAGATTGAAGCCCACCGTGAACCGGCTGATTGGACCTTATCAGTGCGGCTTCAGACCTGGTAAATCTACCATCGACCAGATTTTCACAATGCGCCAAATCTTGGAAAAAATCCGTTCAAAGAGAATCGACACACATCACCTCTTCGTCGACTTTAAAGCCGCCTTCGACAGCACGAAAAGGAGCCCCTATATGCCGCTATGTCTGAATTTGGTTTCCCCGCAAAACTTATACGGATGTTCAAAATGACATTGAGCAACAATATCAGCTCAGTCAGAATTGGGAAGGACTTCTCCGAGCCGTTCGAAACTAAACGAGGTTTCAGACAGGGTGACCCCCTATCGTGCGATTTCTTTAATTTGATGTTGGAGAAAATTATACTAGCTGCAGAACTTAACCGCACTGGAACAATATTCTATAAAAGCGTAAAATTACTGGCATATGCTGATGACATTGATATCATCGGCCTAAACACCCGCGCTGTTAGTTCTGCTTACTCCAAACTGGAAAAAGAAGCGGTAAAGATGGGTTTGATGGTGAATGAGGACAAAACGAAGTACCTGCTGTCATCCAGCAAATAGTCAGCGCATACGCGCCTTGGCAACCACGCTACTGTTGGCAGCCATAATTTCGAAATAGTAAAAGACTTCGTTTATTTGGGAACCAGCATCAACACTAGCAACAACATCAGCACTGAAATCCAGCGAAGAATCAATCTTGCCAATAAATGCTACTTTGGACTAGGTAGGCAATTGAAAAGTAAAGTTCTCTCTCGGCGAACGAAAATCATACCCTACAAGTCATTTATCGTACCCGTCCTGCTATATGGGGCAGAAGCATGGACCATGACAACAGCAGATGAAGCGGTTTTGGGAGTGTTCGAGAGAAAAGTTCTTCGAAAGATTTATGGACCTCTACGCGTTGGCGATGGCGAGTACCGAAGAAAATTTAATGATGAGCTGTACGAGCTATACGCAGACATCAACATGGTCCAGCGAATTAAAACGCAGCGGCTGCGCTGGCTAGGCCATTTATGCGAATGAAAGATGATGCTCCGGCCAAGAAGGTGTTTCTATCGGAACCCGCCTATGGAAGCAGAGGTAGAGGGCGGCCCCCACTCCGTCGGAAGGACCAGGTGGAAAACGATTTAAACTCCCTTGGTGTGACCAATTGGCACCGGTTGGCGGAGCGAAGGAGCGACTGGCGCGCCTTGTTGGACGACCATAACCGTTTAGACGGTTAAGCGCCAATTAAATAAGTAAGTAAGTAAGTAAGTGGATGGCATCACCCACTAGATGGCAGAATACCATCAACTTCAGCCCATAGCAATAATATCTTGGTGGATGACCAGGTATCATCTCACTGAACTTAGTGCTTACGATGCTTATTAAAGTTTTAGGTCGGCATTCCCCACACCTTCCATCAATATTCATGGATTGTACACAGCCGTTTTGCCCTATGCCATCGTCTCAAGATATTCATAGTCGGGGACTGTTTATTGGTTATCCACAGCTAAAGTTACACCGATTGAGGCTAAGAGATGGATTTAAAAAAATTAAATATATACATAAAACCTGCTTCTATTTTTGTTGAAAACTGTATGACTCAATTAAAAACTGATTGCAAAGTTAGCTTTTCGGTTAAGACAAGAATTTTTTAACTTTTAAATTTAATCAAATATCACATCTTTATCATCATATTTTCTCTCACTCTCTCTTCGCAATGCTAATGCTAATCTTCGCTAGCTATCGCTTTCACTTCAATCATTTATGTCTTTCTCTCTCTATTAACGCTTCGTTTCTCTCACTCATGCAGATATTCTGTAAATATTTTTATATTAACAAAAAAACGTGTATTCAAAATTTCTAACCAAATTCATCTAGAGCAGCAAAAGAGAACGAAAAAAAAAATATTTTATTCACAATCAGGGCCATTTTCTGGTGTAAGCTCAAAAATTTAGCCGCTTGATAACACAGAAATTTTGTTCACAAAAAAAAATGGGTTCATCGAGCAGATAAATTTTAAAGGTTACATGACAAAATAGCTCATTATAACTCAATGAAATCTTGATTTTTATTGGCCCTAAAAAATTTTGGCTTAATATTGCTTTACTATAAAAACAAAAATTAAAAAAAAAAACAAAAACCAATTTTACGAAAAAGAAAAAAAAAATGTGTTGGAAGTGTTTCTTCTCTCCCTTGCCCCTAAAAAAACACCCGCGACCACCAAACGACGCTTGCGAGCGAGAGAAAAAATACTTTCGCTCACATTTGTTTTCAATTCGAACTCTAATATTGGTTAAAACGCAATTGAAAAAAATTCAATTTTGAGCTTTTGAGAGAAACAAACTAATTGTTTTATATACCAATTAAGTCAACACGCAAAAATCACTGAAAGCGAAGAAAAAGAAGAAAAGTGCTTTTTCACATACGATGCCAATGGTCCGACTTAAATTTTTTCATCATGTACCACCATCGCAACCATGTGTGCAAAAACAAAAAAACAAGCCAACAACAATATAAACAGCAACAGCGTATTTGTTATGTATTATATATGTATGTATAATTATGAATATACTTTGCTATATATTATATATGTATGTACATATAATATAAATGTAATTAATAAAAATTAAAAAAAAAACTAGCCAAAAATATTTTACGTATGCCACAAAGAGGAAAAAGCTTCAAATGCGCTTAAAAGCTTAAAAAAGCTCTAAAACAGTTGAAAGCTTCTAAGCCAAGGCTATACAAACAATTTCACACATATACAAAAACAGACATACAATATAAACAATATACCTGCAGCACTAATATATTTGTTAAATAACCAACACGCTTACATTCATCACAAATACAAACAACAAATACATGCCTACACACATACACATTTATACCAATACTAGATAACACATACAAAGAATTATGTACACATTTTAAATATTTTTGGCAAAAAATTTAGTATCGACAATAAAAAAATTTTTTGTGTGAACTTCTATAAAAGCTCGTAAGGGTTAATGATCAGCAGCAACAACAGCAAAAAACCATTAAAAAGTACCAGTTGAAATACAAAATACACCTAGCATGGCAGTACAACAATAAAGGTACACACAACAGCAAGAACAACAGCAATAACAACAAGATAAAACATTATTTAAACTTTCGACAAAACACAACATACGAAAGCTTCAAGCAGCGCAGCTTTCACTTTAATTTTAAAGCACACGAAGCGAAGTCGTATGACAAATTAAAATATTCATTTATTTGATTTCGAAAAAAAAAAAAAAAATAAAACGAAAAGTTCAGTAGCTGAATTTATTTGTTTAAAATATGTATATTTTTGAATAAATTTATTTATTTAACATTGGTCGAATTTTCGATTACTTTAAATGTAAAATATTAAAATCCAAATATTTGTTGTGGAAACTTAATTGTCAGTGTAATTTCATTTCCAATTTCCCTGTAAATTTGTTAAAAGCGGTGACCATTGTTTTTGTTTTATCGGTCTATTGATAAAGTATCCAAGGTTCGAAACGAGCTCAAGGCCAGAACAATAATTTTTTGTAAGGATTATTGTTTTTTTAATTTTTCTATAATTGAAAATTTTTGTTTTGTTTTTGGAAAAGTAAGTAGAAAATTTTTCAGACAACCTGCCATAGCTGCGCAACCGGTGACCGTAACTATTGCTACTTTTTATGGAAAAGGATAATAACTTAATTTGATTTTTTTTACAAACGAAAATTTTATATTCGACTTAAGTACTCAGAATTGAAATACAACTCGAGAACTATTTCTTTAGTCATATATTTCAGCTAAAATGTTAAATTTACAAGAAGTTAAAAATTGTATTTTTAGAAAAAAAGATAAATTTGTTTCATATTTCAGTGAAAAAAAATTTACAATTTCCTTTTTGCCGGCTCAAGGTCAATAAAACAAATTCAGATTTAAGAAAAAAAAAATTTTTTTAATTTTAATTTAAACGAAACAAAGCCGTATGAAAATCTCGGTAATTTTTTTTATTTCATAAATTTAAAAAATTTGAATGTTTAAAATAATTTTTTTTGGCATTGAATTTTAATGAAATTTTCTCATATATGTACATTGTAAAAATTTTGATTACTTCAATTGTAAAATATTATGCACATAGCTATAATCCAAAATAGTTGTTGTGAAAAATTAATTGTAAGTGTTATATAATATAATTTTTTTTTTCAATTCCACATGTAATTGTTACTATTCCAGCTTTTATGGGGAAAAAAAATAAAAACTGGAAAGCTTGATTTTTGTTTTTATATTTTTTAATCAAAAATGTATATTTTCAGTAAAAATTTTAACAAGAATTCAAAATTTATTTGTTTAGAAAGATACAAAATTTTAATTTTAAATTTGTATTTTAAATAAAAAAAACTGAGATATTTTAAGTAAAAAAAAAATTGTAAATTTTAACTTTTATTTTTGACCAAATAATAAATTGAAAATTTTAAGTTTGTTTTTAAACAAAAAAAATTATATAAGACTATCTTGTTTCAAGTAAAAGTTTTAATAAGATTTCGAAATTTATTTTTGTAGGCAGATGTAGAAGTTATCATTTTTAATTCACAAGAAGTTTTGGTTTAGATAAAAAAAGATGGTTTTTTCAGTAAAAATAATGTTAGCTTTTATTTTTGACCAGAAAAAAGAAAATTTTCAGTTAAAAATATATGAGATCATGAGCTCGAATCGGGCTCAAGGCCTTAACAATAATTTTTTTGTATTATTATTATTGTTATGATAAAGTTTTTGCTTAGCTGAATTTTTTTTTTAATTAGAATAGAAGAAAGAAAAAAATTTGTTTTTCTATTCTAATTTAAAAATTGTTTCAATTAAGAAATACTATGTCCTAATTTAAAAAAAATATTATTTTTTGATTTTGGCGACCTTTTTGTTAACTAATCACTTTTTTTCTAGCTGGCTTGAGGTCTGAATTGAAATAAAAATACAAGGGGTTTTTTTTTGTTTTTTTATATACTACCAATATATTTCGATTACACGCGGTAATCGTGTTCAGGGTGAACACTACAAAATATAAAAACAACAAAATAAATAAATAAATAACAAATTTTCTAACATACAAATTTAATAAAAATTTTATAACATACATTTTTTACACGTGTGTATCACTTGACGTGGAGTTTATCACTGATCATTTGTTTGTCAACAAATATCTATAGAAGCTAGCAGAGTTATCTACGTCCGTTTTGTAGTTCATTCGTTTACTGGTTGGTGTGTTAATAATGTGAAGCATTTTCAGAGTAAATCGTTTTCTGTAATGTTGTTCTTGTTGAAGAATAGTAGCTTTGTCAAAGTTTGGTGAGTGGGAGTTTTCAGTACAGTGGGTCATAAGTGCAGTTTTTTGGTTTGCAGTATGTTGGCAATATTTGTAATCCGATTTGTGTTGCGCTAGTCTAGTTTTAAGTTTTACTTTTGTTGTTCCAACATATACGCTGTGGCATGGTTGGTTGTTTTTTCCATTGCAAGGAATTTCGTAAACTATATTGCTTTTTTCTGTATGTGGAATTTTTGATTTTTTTTGATTATATATGTTTTTTAATGTATTTATCGGCTTATGGGCTATTTTTACTTCATCTTTGTTGTAGCAGTCTGATTTGGCCAATCGTTCCGACAATTTTGGCACATAAGCTACTGACTTAAATATTTTCTGCGGTTTTTCTTTTTCTTTTTCTTGATTCTTTTCTTCTTGATATTTATTTAAAAGTGTTTTAATTATGTTTTCAGGAAAATCATTTCTTCTTAACAATAGTTTTATTTCATTTTTAATTTCCTCGTGGTAAGTGTCGTCCGTAATTTCTAATATTCTTCTTATACAGCCCATTGCTGTATTCATTATCATCGTCTTTGGATGCTTTGAGTAAAAGTTGATGATTCGTCCTGTTGATGTTGATTTCTTATACCACTTTAACTTCAATCTTGACTCAGTTGTTATTAGAAGCAAAAACGAATTGAAGTTAAAGTGGTATAAGAAATCAACATCAACAGGACGAATCATCAACTTTTACTCAAAGCATCCAAAGACGATGATAATGAATACAGCAATGGGCTGTATAAGAAGAATATTAGAAATTACGGACGACACTTACCACGAGGAAATTAAAAATGAAATAAAACTATTGTTAAGTAGAAATGATTTTCCTGAAAACATAATTAAAACACTTTTAAATAAATATCAAGAAGAAAAGAATCAAGAAAAAGAAAAACCGCAGAAAATATTTAAGTCAGTAGCTTATGTGCCAAAATTGTCGGAACGATTGGCCAAATCAGACTGCTACAACAAAGATGAAGTAAAAATAGCCCATAAGCCGATAAATACATTAAAAAACATATATAATCAAACAAAACCAAAAATTCCACATACAGAAAAAAGCAATATAGTTTACGAAATTCCTTGCAATGGAAAAAACAACCAACCATGCCACAGCGTATATGTTGGAACAACAAAAGGCAAACTTAAAACTAGACTAGCGCAACACAAATCGGATTACAAATATTGCCAACATACTGCAAACCAAAAAACTGCACTTATGACCCACTGTACTGAAAACTCCCACTCACCAAACTTTGACAAAGCTACTATTCTTCAACAAGAACAACATTACAGAAAACGATTTACTCTGGAAATGCTTCACATTATTAACACACCAACCAGTAAACGAATGAACTACAAAACGGACGTAGATAACTCTGCTAGCTTCTATAGATATTTGTTGACAAACAAATGATCAGTGATATACTCCACGTCAAGTGATACACACGTGTAAAAAATGTATGTTATAAAATTTTTTTTTGAAATTTGTATGTTAGAAAATTTGTTATTTATTTTGTTGTTTTTATGTTTTGTAGTGTTCACCCTGAAGACGATTACCGTGTGTAATTGAAATATATTGGTAATATAAAAAAAAAAAAAAAAACCCTTGTGTTTTTATTTCAATTCAGACCTCAAGCCAGCTAGAAAAAGTGATTAAAAAAATTATTGTTATGGCCTTGAAGTCGATTAGAACCAATGATTTTACAAATCAACAACAAAATTCTAAAAAAATATATATGTAAACAAAAGCAATTTTTTTAATATTTTCTTAGTTTTTAATCAAAGATTTTTACCATACAACTTTTGAATTTAAATTTTAAAAAATGTTTCGGTACCTGCTTAATTTAAAATTTGTACAAACAAAAAAGTTACGCTTTTCAATATCTTTAATGTATTAATAAACCAAAAATAAAATATAATAATGTTTAAATGTATAAAAAATATAAGTTTTTTAATTTTCAAATTTCATAATTGTTAAAATAAATGTGTAGAGAAAGAAATTGGTTTAGCAATTTGTTAATATGCATATACATATGTATTTGAAATTAGAATTTTTATAAAATTTCTTTGAAACTTTCAAAAAAAAAAATTAATAGATAAAATATTTTTAAATTAAAAGTGAAGCTAGATATATGCTTTTGTACATTAAATGTGAATATAATTAAATATAAAAAAATTAATTTTAACTGGTTGAAAATGTTTTAGTTTTATTATTTTCTAATTTGCTATTTTAAAAAAAATAAAATTGTACAAAAAATATTTATATATTTATATTATATTTTAAGTTTCACTTTTTTTTTGTAATTAAAAATTCCGTTTTTTGTAGAATATGTATATTTTTAAAAACTAATTTTTTATTTGTTAATATTGTTTATGCTCACGAAATAAAAGATACAGCTATACAATTATTATTTTTTAATTTCTTAATTTTTAATTAAAAAAAATACTGAAATTCAAACACAAAATTCAGTTTTGAGGTTATAATTTAAATTTAAGAAGTATATTTTCTTTGTTTTGTTAAGTTGATATTTTCTCATTTAATAAATATTTTGATTATGGCATTGGAACATGTTAAAAATAATGTTAATTTTATTTTAAAGCATATCAAAGCTTTGCAAAGTTTGTACATGTACAATTATTATAGAGCTTTATTGAAACTTTTCGGATTCTCCGTAATTTTGTTAAGGAAAGCTTCTTTTATTTTTACTTCTCAAATGTCCTTCTGCACTTTAATAGTTCTCCCGTACTTTTAGCGGAAGAGCTTTTCATATTAAGTTCAGTTTTAAAGCTCGGTTCATACGTTGGCACCAAAACAACTTCAAAATATGAGAATTCTGAAAGCTCATAGTTCCATAAATAAATAAATAAATAAGCTTGGAATTTCGAAACATTTTCAGTGTCTCCCTAATTTTGCTAATAACATATTTATTCTTATCCGAAACATGCCACTAGCTTCTTCGTAAAAGTGTAGGTTTTTAACGAGCTTTAAGTTCGCATACGCGTGGAGCTTTTTTATTTACCATTAAATTGTTGGCAAACCCAACGTTTATCGCACTTTTAAGCTTAAAAATGTGTACATTTATGATTTTAAGCTTTTGAACTTTTTCCATATTTTATATTAAAATTTTAACTTCGTGATAAAAATTGAAACCTTTGTAAGTAAAATTATTATGTTAAATTGAATTTGCAACATATTATAAAGTGCTAGTCTCTTTGAAAGGTCGCAGCTATTTTAGAAGTGTTTTTAAATGTGTCTCTTTCGTTTTTTCTTGCATTTTAAGTATCCGTACCAAAAACTCGCTATGACCTTAGTTAAGTCCCCAAATTTCTATAAGCTCAGAGATTATTTTATTTATAAAGCCCTAACCAAGCAGTGGCGGGCAATCAGTTTTATGTTTTGACCCTTTCTTGCTTTTTGAAGCTAGGCTTCCCATCGTTTGCACGAATCGAAAGCTTAACATATTTTTTTAATATTAATTTAAAGAGCTTAGGAAGGTTCTAACAAAGAAAATTTATTTGAAAAAATGGTTGATTTATATTTAGCCAAGTAAGTAAAAAAAAGCAATTAAAATAACATAAGCTGAAGTACATTTGCGACGTATAAGACAAACAAGTTTTAATACATAACAAAGATAAATGAAACATTTTATAAAAACTAATTCTTAACGATTTTAATAAAAAAAAAACTAAAATTATTAACTGCACATTGTTAAAGGACATTCAACAAAGTACCATGAAAATAAATAATACATACATACCTTAAATACTAAGCCTTATTGCAACATAATAATGAATAAATAATATATTTCTTAAACACATCACTAAGTAAAAGAAATCAAAGAAAACTATATTAATAACTAACTTAAAAGAACATGGAAATAAAATTACAATACTAAAATGAAAACATAGGAATATGTAACAGCACTTGAAAATTTGAAAAAAACTATAAATAGCCTCACATAAAACACATATACATATGTTAGTTCTATAGATGGTTAAATACTTATTCTATAGCTGTTATATGTCCAAAACCAAAGACAATGTTTGTAGCAACAATTGTAATAAAAAGAGAAAAATTGTAATGAATTATGGAAGCGAGCTTGTTTTATTGACAACTCTGGTACCTAGAATGATGTTAAGGTCATAATAAATGAATAACAAAAGTAAGTATTTCGACCTACCTGAATTATCACTTTAATTTTTGATTTTGGTTTTACCTTTTGACAACTACATATATAGAATGTGCGCCTTTTATTGAATAAATAATTGCTCTATTTATATGAAATTTACATTTGTATTTGCTTTTTTTATTTCTGCTGCTTTAACAATATATTTAACACACTCACTTCAACTTAATTAAATGTAAATACTTTATATAAATTACTAGCTCATATTTAACATAGACATATCCGCACTGGAATCTGCGATATGATAAGAGGAGTCAAGCGGCAAATCTATGTCATCATCACAGAGCATTTTGCGCATGCGCTCTTTGTAGCTGGAAAAATAAATGAAAAGAAAAAACGAATTGAAAGGTGATAATTAATTGTGGTATTTCACTGACATTAAGTAATCTCATTGCGATCCAGAGACATCTTTCAGAAATCTAGTACTACCATGGCGTTTGGAGAGTTTTCTGGACGCGACTGAGCAATAATCTCTGCGCTACTTTTGATAGGATCTACACTAAGCTAAATTTTGATATTATGGTAATAGCATCTTGTTGTTGTTGTTGTAGCAGTGCTTCGCTCCATCCAATAGGTGCGACCGATCACAAATTGTCATCAATATCCTCTAACGAGAGTCCAATGAAACTTGCTGTTTCAACAGGGGTGGACCACAATGAGAGGGGTGTTAGAGGCGTTGGTTCCACATTACAATTAAAGAGATGGTTGGTGTCATGTGGGCATACATTTTGTAGGTCGGGATTGATTCTGGATAGGTAAGAGTTTAACCTGTTACAGTATCCAGATCGAAGTTGAGCTAGAGTGACTCTCGTTTCCCTGGAGAGTGTACGTTCCTCTTCCGCAAGTTTTGGGTACTGTTCTTTGAGTACTGGATTCACCGGACAATTCCTGGCATAAAGGTCCGACGCCTGTTTGGGAAGTTCACTGAGGACCTGCTTGTGTTTTTTTTTGCTTCATACGGCTGAGTTCTCAGGTGCCGTCATAATGCTTACGGAGATGGCTCCTTAAGTGCCTGGGCAGTGATGGCTCATCAATCAGATGTCTGTTGGGATGCCCAGGTTTCTGGGTATTCAATCAAAAACTCTTTTTGATGCATGAAATAGGTATGGAAGGCAAGACTGCGCTGCCTTAAAGACAATCATTATCGATAGCACAACATAAAACCAGCCTTTTCATACATACTCCGCGCTTAACGAACCAATGTCTCTCATGCAGTGAGTTTGAAAATCATTGTTTTTAAATTAGATGTGTAGCTATGAAGCTACTTATTTCGTCTGCCACTTTGTTTGTCTAATTAACGAACAATTTCTGTCAATTAAAGCGCAGAGCTACTAAACCGGAGATAGTGGTAATAGCCACAAGGCTAAAACAATCGATATATCAGCAATTTAAAGTAGTTCCGACCTAAGCTAACTTCTTTACGTAATTTATGTTCTATCACACTATACTTACACTTGACTATCGGGATTATTTTCCTGATTACGACATTTTTCCAATTTTTTTTCTATCAATTTGACTTTGTCCTTAGCAGGCAATTCGTATGTCTTCACCATGTAGCGTATTTCTATATTGAGCAAATATGTTCATTAAAATTCTTTAGCGAGAATGGTAAGCTAACACGTGTTACACTTACTACGCACAGCTTCAATTAAAAGAGGCAATTTATCACGTGCTGCTACAAATAAATTCTCTGTTACATAGCTATCCAAATTTTCTTGTTCTTTGCTAGCCGCATGCAATACAGCCGCCAAAGCAATCTGCCATTAGAAAACATAGTTATAATTTAATTATTGCTCTACTTGATTTAAATGCTTTGTAGGTAATTAAATACCTGAGAGGGAGCATACAGCAGGCAGGCATCAGTGAAAAAGGTCTTTTCTATAAATTCTTCGATATGTGGTCGTAATCGTTCAGGATTCGGCATATTACTGCGGGTCTGCAATAGAATACAATAGAAAATTATAATTCCTCAACTACTTATAAATACCACTCACGCTTACCTTAATATCGATGAGAAATCCTTCTACTGGTCTATAAGGATTATGTACTGTTAAATAATAGTTAAGGTGTTGCATCATAAGCAATTCATTTGAGAGAATTATATCCATTGCCTTGTTACGATCACCCTTTATATTACCTACAAATTGGCCAATGGAAACATTAAACTCTTCCACTTTGCAAGCCAAATAAACACACGTGGCGCTGTAAACATACAATAACAAAAACAATTTAAATGTCAATTTTTATACTGCTCAATGTGCTCTACACACAGTATCTCCTTTGGGTGGAAATCCATTGGTGTATTGTTCAGATAAAAACGTTTGAAATAGTGAAATGCAGTTCCAACAACACATTTTGGCATTGGTGGCTCAAAACGTCGACAAAAGTCATTTAAATAGAGTTCGTATTGTTTCAATAAAATACGTTCTTCTGACGGCAGCAGGAAGTGTGCGTCACGTTTTTCTTCCTGCAATAAAAAGTGAGCTGGTTTATGAAGGCTTTTCCTGTTTGGCATTGAATTTGTATACTTACATCCATCTCGCCGACATGGATATTGATGTAATTTGTATTACGCTGTAGACGCAATTCATTTAGTTGCTGTTCGCTTGTAAAAGTCCAGAACCGTTTCTGGGAGCTCAAAGCAAACATTTCGTCCAACGGCAAAAACTAATAAAAAGTTATTTATGTTGCTTCCTCTTCCGTTCGAAAATTTGTTTCACAATAGTGCACCAAACTACAGAGAGATCAAAATTCTAAAGAAACCGTAATACAGCATTGTGAATGAAACGAAGTGTGATATCTTATCTGTCAACTGACTAATGCGGCAGTTACCCACCGACGTGTGCCGCACGTAAGGACGTTTGTCGTACGAAGCACGTTTCACCGAACTCTCAAGCCCGTAGGAATCAATGTGTGCGTCTGTGTACATGTACATAACATATTTGTGTGTGTATTGTTTACAGATAAGCACTGTTGCCATTGACCATTTTGCATGTATGCTTATGGAAAATCAACTTTTTCCAATTTAATTTTTGATATTGTAAAAGGCCGGAATACATATTAAGTAAGTATAAATATATTAAATATTTATAATTATTATTTTACATAATTATTTCGAATTATTTTCACAATTATTCAAACTTTAATTAGGCGTTTTTGCATAAAATTGCAAACGGTCAAAAATTAGCGCACAAAAGTTTACTAGGCAACTCTGTCTAGTGAGAGAGCGATCAGCTGACACGTTCTTACGGAAAAAATCAAAATTGTTTTGATTTCTACGTTCCGGGCTACGTACGTACGGGCATTGCACGTCGGTGAGTTTTCGTTTACATTGCACACTCATAAGATAGGTCGTGTCAGCTGACACGGTTTTGGTACGTACGTTCGTGAGTAACTGCCGCATTACAGCATGTTCAATACGGCTACTCTTTAGCGATTTCACAGGGTGTTCAATATGGCGGCGCATAGAGCCGGCTATCTTCACGGCAGAATGAGACAGTGATAGTCAATTACAAATCAGGTGATCCAATCACTTTGGAATTTTGACGTCTATGCAGAAGATATCACACATAATTTCATTCACAATGTAATACAGGACTACGGAATATAAATGTTTGACAGATGATAATCCTAATTTCCGTATGGGCCGATTAATGGTTACTTATAACCATAAAACCATAACCAGATAAAACAGCTGATCGAACCTACCTTATGGAAATCAATGTAATCGATTAATAGTGCCATACCATAACGCTAACGCCATAACCATACCATAGCCAACCAATTGGGTTTTGGTTTCTCGCCATAACCATAACCTAAAAATATTTGAGTTGGTGAATTTCACAACTTTTTGTAGATTTTATTCATTGTTTTGGATACGTTATGACTAAGAAACTTATTTTTTGTGGAATATGTTAGTAATTTTTTGTGTTTTCTTTATTTTTGTGAAATTTTCATGATTTTTAGGTTAAGGCACCATTAAGGTGCGTGCACACTTAGCGGCGCGACATGTAGCGGCAGCGGCGCTTCACTTTTTTGCCTATTTGATCAACATTGCCGCTCATGGCCGCGTCGCGCAGTGCTGCTGCCGCTAGGTGTGAATTGTTCCATAAGAATACATGCGAAGAATATTTTGCAGCGCAGTGTAGTGCAGCTCAGTGTGGCCTTAGCTTTAATCGATCACATTGGATATGGCTATGGATATGGGTATTTTTACGACTATGACGTTAGGGTTAAGGAAGTTTAATGAGCCCTTTAGGGAATACTATCGATTTTGATGGTCCTTTGCCGGATGCAGAACCGGTACGTTCTGGTACCAAGCCCAACCATCGCGGGAGCGATTTGGTATGACCACATGCGACCTTCTAGGCCATGGCGCCCTCCCACCCCATAGATCCATGAGGAGTTCGGGGTCGCCAGAGCCTTGGCTTTTATTTAAACAGGATTCGCCACGGATAGGTGAGCTTAACAATTGGGTTGGAGAAGCTATAAATTGCGCTGGCAACCCCTTGAAAAGGTTGCACAACACAACCCCTTGAATCTATTTGGTATTTTTGTCCCCCTTACGACAGGTATACCTACCACGCGTATATTCTAATCCGCGGGGGGGTTTTGCTGTTTGTCAAATGATTTCTTCGCATATTTTCAATTTTGGTTTAATTGAATCTATTTTCAACAGATTGTATTCAATTTACAAAGAATATCATCTTTTTTAATAAAAAAAATTTATTTTTATGTTTTGAATACAAAAAATTAGAGTTTGAATTTTTCTTTGGCGTTTATTGTGCCAGCAAAAAATCCAACATGCGTTATTTCATTATCTGTTGGTGATTTGGTCACTAAGGCTCAAGAGACGATTAATCGTCTGATGACTGGAAGTAAAAGGTTTTGTCGGGAATCTGCAACGCAATGCACAGCTTCCCCAACCCAATTATTAGTATATTGAAGGCTGAGTAGAATATCACCCTGTTTCGGCTATCAGTTCGAAAATTTCATAACTCGAATATTTTCCAAAAACGATCTATATAACTTCAAAATGTATTGAAGTTATATCTACTACGATAAGGCGCTTTTTCAAACAAATACTGAAATAGGGCGTAAGGTGGTATTCTACTCATCCGATGTTGTTGTTGTAGCGATAATGACACCCCATAAGGGTTCGGAAAGTGGTATAGATGTTGATGGTCGTTTGCCGGATATAGACCCGGTACGTTCATATAACAAACACCATTGAGGGCCACAGTGACATCCTAAAAAGGATCGCCGATGTGGATTTGACACGAGATTACCTCCCAAAAACACTAATCTTCGACAGGAATGACAAGGTGCAGATACACTCTAGAACGGATTGGTCGTCCGACAGAGTTGGCAGGGAGGGGGTCACCTCACTCTACACTGACGGATCCGAAATGGACTGCGTCGTCGGCGCAGGTGTCTTCTCCAACCAACTAAAAGTCGCAATCCCCATTGTGGATGAACAAAAGCGGGCGAAATGCGTGGAGCACCAAAGTGGTTGTAACCTTTCTGCCGGTGTAGGTAAACTTTGGTCCACCGTAAAGTTCCTATCGAATCCATCTAAGCACAATGACAAAATTTCCATCGCCTTTGGCGATAAAGTGCTGTCGGATGCGAAAAAATGCGCGAGCGCTTTCTGCCGACAATATATAATGCATTCTACGATCGACAAAGATAGACGGAGGGCCAACAGACACGCACATAAACATAAATTCAGCGCATCTCCAATTACCATCACCGCCAAAGAGGTTGAGGACGCCATCGGTCATGCTAAACCATCCAAAGCAGTGGGCCCAGACGGCATAGCCGCGCCGATGCTTAAAAGCCTAGGGAAAGAGGGTTTCAAATATTTAGCACATGTCTTCAACCTGTCTCTTTCCACCTTTGTCATTCCCGAAAAATGGAAAATGGCCAAGGTGGTCCCGCTACTAAAGTTTGGGAAGCCAGCTAACATAGGAGAGTCATATCGCCCGATATCTCTCCTATCGCCAGTAGCAAAGACGCTTGAAGCCATTTCTCCTCTACTTCAAAGCAAATATGCAGCTAGCCTGTCATCAGCATGGCTTTAGAAAACTCCATAGCACCACCACCGCGCTAAATGCCATTATCACCCAGATAAATTACGGTTTCAATCAAAACTCCCACCAAAGAACAGTACTCGTTGCGCTTGACCTATCAAAAGCATTTAATATGGTCAACCATGGCACGTTACTGCAAGACCTGGAAGGCTCTACCCTTCCTCCATGTCTTAAAAGGTGGACATAAAACAACATAAAAACCAAGAAGAATGAAACAAGGGATGCCACAGGGTTGTGTCCTATCCCCACTTTTGTTTAATTTCTAATATCAAAGCTACCTTCGCCACCAGAAGGAGTTACTATCGTTTCCTACGCCGATGACGGCACAGTCCCACATATCGATGAGCTTTGCAAAATAATAAATGGCTACCTTCCTGATATCTCCGGTTTTTTCGCCTCGCGAAACCTGGCATTATCACCGACTAAATCCTCCGCGACCTTATTTACAACATGGACGTCCCAAATGTCGACCATTTTGAACATCCACGTCGTTGGTACTATGCAACCGACTGTCCTACACTCCAAAATCTTGGGTGTGACATTTGATCAGGATCTACATTTTGGTGAGCATGCAGCCGAAAATCCAGAGCCGTAATAAAATCCTCAAATCCCTTGCTGGCAGTACTTGGGGAAAAGACAAAGAAACGCTCATTACCACATACAAAGCAATTGGCCAGCCGATTGCGTGCTACGTGTCCCCTATATGGTCGCCAAGCCGAAAAACCACTTACTGGAAAAAGCTACAGGCCTACAAAAAATACTACTCTCAGAATCGCCACGGGCTGTCTTCTTATGTCCCCAGAACACCATCTACATGATGAGGCGAGAATACTCCATATCAGGGAGATACATGAGATACTTACCAAACAGTTCCTGTTGAATACCCAGGTCCTCAGTGAACTACACAAATAGGCGTCGGACCTTTATGCCGGGAATTGCCCGGTGAATCCAGTACTCAAAGGACAGTACCCAAAACTTGCGGAAGAGGAACGCATACTCTCCAGGGAAACGCGAGTCACTCTATCTCAACTTCGTTCTGGATACTGTAACAGGTTAAACTCTTACCTATCCAGAATCAACCCCGACATACAAAATGTATGCCCAGTTTGCAATATGTCCCCACATGACACCAACCATCTCCAACACCCCTCTCATTATGGTCCACCCCTGTTGAAACAGCAAGTTTCCTAGAACCACTATACACATCATCTAAAGCCGTTGAGAACTGTAAGAGGGTGCTACGTTAAGCAGCTAACAAGGCAGCTATCACACTCAGCTGGGTACCCGGCCACAGGAACATTGAGGAAAAGCGGATGAAATAGCAATGCCAGGAGCATCATTAGGCATCACGGAAGCAGTCACATCAATTAAAAGAGACATTCTCACCTATCTTAGCAAAATAACAATCCGTGATTGGTACTCTACGGACACCTGTATCACCAAACTAATCTGGCCAGAGTACAACCAAAAAAGAACCGATGATCTAATAAAAAGGTCTAGGAAGGAAATATTCAGAATTATGGCCACCGTTTGGCCCACACGCGGGTAGAATGGGTATCCCCTACAATGAGAGGTGTAGGAGCTGTAGACAGGAGGGTGCTGAGGAAACGGTTACCCACTTCCTCTGCGAGCCCTCGTGAATTTTCGGTCCCGAACTCTAGGCAAATATGTGTTGCCGGACTTAAGGCCGGTGTCAAACTGCCGCATCAAGGGCATCTGTAGATATATTGGTTTTAACCAAGTGGTTTGAGTACAACAATATTCAGGGTACATCAGCCGAAAAATATAATTGGTTCCAGGAGAAAGTACATCGAAATGGCGCCTAGAGCGCTACTTGGGCCCGGCTCCATAGCCGGGCAGCACACCAATCAACCAACCAACCAAGGTCGATCATATCGGAAACGATTTCAACAAGAGACCATCCCACCCCCAATCCCTAGTTCCATGAGGAACTTGGAGTCGCCAGATCCTCTATTGCTAAAGAAACAGCATCCGTCACGTGTCAGTGATGTTTATATCTGGGTTGGAGGGAGTATAAGTTGCTCTGACAACCCCTTAAAACGGCTGCACTACACAACCCCTTGAATAATTTGGGTATTTTAATCGCCTCTTATGAAAGGCATACCATCGATATACATACGTCGGGAGATTATGACGCTGTACATTGCTCTTCCGACAAGTGGCAATACTTCCCATCATCAGGGGATTAATCGACACATTTCAGCCTTGGTGGCAAAATCACTGTTAACGCGTCATTATTTGAAACTTGTAAGGACTTTCTCTATTAGTGCCCAGAATACTTACGTCGGTAAAAGATTGCGTATCGTCCCACTGTTAAAGACTGTGATATCAACACATTCATCGTTATGTTTAAGAATTCACATTATAGGTAATTGTCTTATACGAAACCACGTTTCAGCAGCCATCCAGGTGTGAAGTAGAGCGTCTATTTTACTTCCTTTTGGCAACCGGGGGTTAAATTTTTCTTCTTTTTTCGTTCTAAAAAATAACCATAAATGTAGAGTAACATTTTTGAAAAAAGCTATATTCGAAACCTGTTGTTATTAAGTCATCGGTCAGCACTTGTTGAAATGTAAGTTGGCATTGAGAGAACATCGAAAGAGCATTAGGTAGAAAGAAACTACCCTTCATGAAAAGCTTCCGCAATATATGCGGACTTACTATTTCCGATTTTTGTTGAGAACTGAGGTAGTAATATACAGTACAGAGATCGACTTAATACACGTGCAAACATTTTTGGAGAGGTGTCAAAATACGCGTCTTGACCTCTGTATAAATAATCCGAGGGCCGACCGGAAAATTCCTTCCTGCATGGAGGCCTTCGTCTTATAAAAAATTACCCTAGGCGAAAATCACCTGTCAACATAATTATTTTCGGTGTACAGAATCAAAATTACAACAACCACTTCAAATGTTTCCTTGCAACAATTTTCTTTTTCGCCTTCGGTTTACCGAAGTGAAGACGCGTCTTCCCCGATATTTTTGGACGTGTCTTAGCAATCGACTTCTGTTGTAAACTCGCGTCTAGGAAATACCCGGAATGGTTTACACGTATAAGCGACTGCGGCCGCTCTCTGAGCTAATACGGTCGGTCCAAAAATATCGGGAGTGGTGTCAACAGAGGCGTCTTGACCGCGACAACAACAACCCAAAGATATTTGCAGTTGAAGTTGGCAAATTTCATGTGATTGTTGTAATGTTGTTGTACACAGGAAAAAATTGTGTGTACAAAGGGATTTTGCACGGTTTTAATTTTGATCCCACCCCATTGGTGGATCGGCCAGGGTAATTATTTATAAGCGCAGCAGAAGGCCGCCAATGCAGAAAAGTGTTCTGCACAAATATACTATGGATCCCACCACCGATTTTGGAAGGAACCCGTGTTCATATTTCGGGTTTTCGTTAAAATCTTTTAAAGGACTCAACATTTTTTTCAGCCTTCGGTTTATTGATGCTGAGGTCAGGATGCGTCTTTTTACAACTCTCCTGATATTTTTGGTCGCATATTAGCAATGTTGTAAATTATTACCCCTATTTTATTATACTCAGCTGAGCAGAGCTCATAGAGTATATTAATTTTGTTCGCATAATGGTACCCCGTACACTCAGAGAAAAAATCGTTCTAAAACGAACGAAACAAGTTCAAACATTCGTTGACAAAAGTCTGTTAAGTACGTTTTTTCTTAACTCGTGACCGATGGGCTTGTTCTTAAACAGTTTTTCCAAGCACACCGTTCGTATTTTATGACCACTTTGGTATTGATGTGTGAACCTTCTGTGCTCATTTCAAGCACTTCTTGGACTTGATTTAATATTTTTCGTTCTCACGCTTCGAGAACGATTTGTGGTCGATTTAACATTTTTTGGTCTCAATTAAAGAACGGTTTGTGCTTGATCATTGGTGGGAGTGGGAAGGTACCATTTATTTATTTTTGTTATTAATAAATAATTTTTTTGTCATTAATAAAAAATATTAATAACAAAAAAAATTATTATCAAAATTCTAAAAGGTTTGAAAAACCGCATAATGTGCATTTTTTCATGTATTTCTCTTATTGAGAAATCCTTATTATTTGATGATGCTATCTGAATATATATTTAAAACATTGCATAACAAGATTGAGAATTACCTGTGCATATGTGAATGGAACTCAACGAAAAATGAGAGTTATAAAAATAGAACATAAAAAAATTGTTTTAAAAAATTTTAGAGTTTGACGCTGATCGAACTCGCGCCACACGATCGCAATCGCAACATCATAGCCGCTGCGCCACTACAACTGCTTGATAGCTTGTGCTTGAACATGAAAAGCTTGAATTGAGTACGGTGGTACTGGATTTTAGAACGGCGTTTTTCTCTGAGTGTAACGGGATAAAGTAATCGAGATACATTTAGACTTCTACATATCAAAATGATCTGGGCGAAAAAAGAAATTCATTTAGTCATATCCGTCCGTCAGTCCGTAAACACGATAACTTGAGTAAATTTTGAGATATCTTAATGAAATTTGGTATGTAGCTTCCTGGGTACTCATCTCAGATCGCTACTTAAATGAACGAAATCGGACTATAACCACGCCCACTTTTTCGATATCGAAAATTCCGAAAAACAGGCCGAAAGTCGGATAAAGACATGAAACTTGATAGGTGGGTTGACCTTATGATGCAGAATAAAAAATTAGTAAAATTTGGACAATAGGCGTGGCACCGCCTACTTTTAAAAGAAGGTAATTTAAATGTTTTGCAAGCTGTAATTTGGCAGCTGAGTATATAATGTTCGGTTACATCCGAACTTCGCCTTCCCTACTTCTTTTGACTATGAATACGTGCCATTGGCTTTTTGAATGCAAATCACCTTCTGGCTTGTTTTTATTCAAATAATGAAACTCCAAAAAATAATTCAAAACCCCTCGTTTTGTTTTTTTTTTTTGTCAAAAGCATCAAAATTTTCTTGTAATAAAGTTTCTTAACTTTGTCCTAAAAATCTTTGGCCAAAAACTTTTCAAAATTCGTCGCTTTCATACAATGGGTACTAACTTTCACTATTTACCATGTGCTTTGCAGGACGAGCTCCGACGCATTGCCAATGCAATTGTTGCACCAGGGAAAGGTATACTCGCGGCCGATGAGTCCCCTGGATCAATGGATAAAAAATTTAAACCGTATAATTTAGAGAATAACGAAGAAAATCGACGTCAATATCGTCAACTTTTATTTACAACCGAAAATATTCAGGACTATATATCTGGTGTCATATTACATAGTGAAACTCTCTATCAGAAAACCGATGATGGAATCACATTCGGAGATTTGTTAAGACATCGTGGCATACTTGTTGGTATAAAAGTTGATAAAGGTATTGTTGCGTTACCTGGTTCAATGGATGAAGGCACCACCGAAGGACTTGATGATCTCTACTGCCGTTGTGGTCAATACAAACGTGACGGTTGTGACTTTGCGAAATGGCGTTGTGTGCTGAAAATTGGAAAACATACACCTTCCTATCAGGCTATTTTAGAGAATGCGAACGTGCTTGCACGTTATGCCTCCATTTGTCAATCACAGGGTCTTGTACCAATTGTAGAACCCGAAGTACTTGTGGATGGCGATCACGATATTATTAGAGCACAAAAGGTGGAAAAGGACTTGCGAAATAAATCGTTTAACCTGCTTACTACTTTTTTTATAACAGGTGACGGAAACTGTACTGGCTGCTCAGTATAAGGCACTGAATGATCATCACGTATATTTGGAGGGTACTCTATTGAAACCAAATATGATAACACCCGGACAAAAGTGTCCGCGAAGAAATTCACCCGAAGAAGTAGCCTTTATAACTGTACAAGGTTTCCTACGAACAGTTCCAGCGGCTGTACCGGGTAAGAATTGTTGAAGTAGTTTGTTTCAGATAATGATACATCCGAGCGGGCTTCAAGAAATGACTTCTTATGGTATGATATACTTAAGCTGATGCTGATGAAAATATTTCCAGCAGGGTTCTAGATAGAGTTGGAGCTTATATAATGTCTCGATATGAGTTCCTCAAGTGCGGTATGTGTTTTACTGGACAACTCCAGTCACTCTTCCACTCGTCCATGGGAAGTATTTGGTTAAGGCAAGTTTAATCCTTTGTTGTTGTTGTTGTAGCAGTGCTTCGCCCCATCCAAATAGGTGCGACCGATCACAAATTGTCATCAATGTCCTCTAAGTTCAAGGAAACTTGCTGATTCAACAGGGGTGTTGGTTCCACATTACAATTAAAGAGATGGTTGGTGTCATGTGGGGAAACATTGCAAGCAGGGCATTAATTTTGTATGTCGGGGTTGACTGTTGTGTGTGTGTGTTCCTCTTCCGCAAGTTTTGTGTACTGTTCTTTGAGTACTGGATTCACCGGGCAATTCCCGGCATAAAGGTCCAATGCCTGTTTGTGGAGTTCACTGAGGACCTGCTTGGGTTTTTTGGCTTCATGCGGCTGAGTTCTCATGTGCCGTATTTCCTGATAACGCTTACAGAGATGACTCCTTAAGACCCTGGGCGGTGTTGGCTCATCAATCAGATGCCTGTTGGGATGCCCAAATATCTGGGTATTAAGCAGTTCTGGGTACTAGCATCTCATTTCTCTCCCTGATGGGGAGTATTCTCGCCTCATTATGTAGATGGTGTTCTGGGGACATAAGAAGACAGCCCGTGGCGGTTCTGAGAGCAATATTTTGGCAGGACTTCTTCCAGTGAGTAGTTTTTAGGCTTGGCGACCATATAGGGGACGCGGAGCATGCAATCGGCTGGCCAATTTCTTTGTAAGTAGTAATGGGCGTTTCTTTATCTTTTTCCCAAGTACTGTCAGCAGAGATTTGAGGATTTTATTACGGCTCTGGATTTTCGGTACAATTGCGGCTGCATGCTCACCAAAATGTAGATCCTGATCAAACGTCAGTTTAATCCTTTCGCTGGGGAGTCCATTCAAAGCTTGCTTGGTGGAAGGGTTATTTTTCGCATTCGCCTCGCCTATGCGCTCGCAGAGGTGCCACTTCAACAGACGTCCGCAGAGCTGTAAAACAACTTCCAAAATCTTGGGATATTCCCGCTTTCAACGAGCATGGCAACGGTGTCTTGATCTCGTTTTCCAATGATTCCAATATGACACTTCAAGGGGACCCAAGTCCTCTTCACCTACTAATTCCAAGAGAACGAAGGCCTCACTTTTGCGCTATCAAGGATATGGGTATGCATAATTTGTAAGCTAGCGTTTCTTCGTTGCTTCGTATTACGTGACCTAACTAGAGTAGCCGCTTAGTGGCACATATGTATTTTAGCTTAAGTTCTTTAACTGGTTCTGCCAAGAGATCATGAGTACGCATATATACTAATAATACACTAAAGCTCAGTATCAGAGATCTTCCCGAGAACAATGAGTTAAAGCTTTATGTTTCATTTGAAAGACATCCTACGAGCTCTAAGTAAGTGCAAATATGTATAAAAAATAACCCAGTTTCTGTTTAAAGCCCGGAGGGCGCCATTGATAAAGCCTCAACTTGTATTGAAATATATAGTCAACATTACATGTACAATTTTTTCAAGGTATCGTATTCCTATCTGGCGGTCAATCGGAGGAAGAGGCGTCGGTGCATTTAAATGCAATGAACGCAATAGAAATGAAACGTCCATGGCAGCTATCGTTTTCATATGGACGAGCGTTGCAAGCCTCAGTGATGGAAGCTTGGGCTGGTAAAAAAGAGAACAAGACGCAAGCGCAGTCTGAACTACAAAAACGTGCTAAAGTATGCATCTGGCCCATTTAATTTATATCCAATTGTTGCCTTATATTATAACTCTTTTTTCAGGCAAATAGTCTGGCTAGGCTTGGAAAGTACGTTGCGGGATCTATACCAACTTACAAAACTGACCAAAGTTTGTTTGTAGCCGACCATAAATATTAAGAGACTTTAAAAATTATAAATTTTATACCCTCCATATTACAAATAATCAACATTTTCCAAAATTTTGCAAGTTAAGAATAAAAAAATGGTAAAATGGTAAATTTTTGATAAAAAAAATATGTAACTAGAAGTCGGAACAATAAAAATTGTAAGTGAAACTTAAGATTGTGTACCTTTAATCTGATCTGTGCGAGCTAAACCTATGTCTATGAGGATTCACTGCTGATGATATTGATATTGTAACGAATTTAGGGAAATTCCGCTTATTCCAAACCTTCTGCTAACGTTCGAATCGCTAAACTGTTGAATAAATAACTCCAATATTCAATAATGCAAAATGGTCTTTATTAGACTACTTTGAAAGTACTCACAATAACAATTATACTTCACAACCAATAGCGTGCTTAAATCATTGAAATTAAATTGATTACTGACTACTCAGCTTGCGCTGCTTTTATACTCTCCATTGCTTCATTTGCATATTTCTATTAAAGTCTAGACGTTTCGCTTTCAAGAACTGCTGTATCTCCTGCTTGGTAATTGTGCTACATATATATATACCTATTTGTAGTTTATAATGTTTCTCCATATGCGTGTGTTTGGGTGAGTAACACTTCGGCTGATGACTACATCTGTGTGTGAGTTATCTCTTCGTTGCCTTGTATGTATGTGGGTAAATGATGATGGATTTGATGTACACAAGAGTGTCAGCTTGCTTTATTGTTGTTGTGCCTTTATTTAATAACTTTAGTGATGTGAGTATCACTTAGTGATGCCAGTATTCGTTACAATATCTTTGGGCTTAACAAACGCGCCGTATGTTCTTCCTTCTCAGTTTGGAGCAATCTATGTTTACGTGGATCGTATCGTGCGATAACCTTCGGTCTCTATTATAGCTCTAAGTTCACATTGAAGCTAATCAAGGTGATCTGGTAATCGACTCCCCAATATTAAACAGCGCTATACTACTATGACCGTGCGGCCTGTACTCTAGCTGCCCCGAGGCATAGTGTTGTTACCACTCTGTTCTTGGGCACTACGTACACAAGTGGAATGTGCAAAATAGCATACAGTGCTGCTGGTAGGATGGTACGGCTCACTGATAATGTACATGTTCACTCTAGTTTCTTAGTATACGTTCAAAGACTCCTTACTACAGCATATTCTTTAAAATCGCCGTAAAGACCTATTGAGAGAAGGAAATCCATACGATCCACTTACACTCCTACCATTTTTTTACATGCATACAGTTCCATGAATGTTTTTGCACACTCCTTCACATTTAGCTTCCACGTTAACTTAATCTCCGAAAATTCGCCTACAGATATTTCTCCTAGCTTGGGCATAGTCCGCATCGGAGTCTTATACCTCCTAGTGAATAAGACCAGATCGTGGACTAAGTACGTAATGGAAAACTAAAATCTTCTCTCGACGAACAAAATTCACGCTGTACAAGTCTCTCATACCTTCCCTTGTGTATAGTTCGAATTCTTGGACGGTGTCGAGAAAAGAATACAAGGTCTTCGGAGTATCTGAGAGAAAAGTTGTATCGAAGGAGGTTAAATGACGAAATGTATGAGGTTTACGGATATATGAGCATATTTTATCGAACAAAAGCCCATGTTGTGCTAATGGATGCAGACGCTTCGGCATTCCTATCTGCACCCATATTTGGCAGCAGAGAAAATGAGGAAAAAGTTTAAGGCAAGCCGAAACGGACGGAGGCAAGTGGTAGAAAATATGATGATTGACAAGTCGCATGTGGATTGTCTATAAAAGGCACGAGCATTTGTTGTTAAATGACGTATATTGGAACGATTTTCCGTCATCCCTTGTCAAATTTGGTTTCGAGACATACCGGTTCGGCGTTGTGCCCTCATCTGTGTCGATTTTCTTTCTCAGAGATGATGGCACAACGCCGAAACCGGTTTGTCTCGAAACCAAATTTGACAAAGGATGACGGAAAATCGTTCCAGTATACATCATTTATCCACCCTCTCGGAAAATCAACAAAACAAAATAAGTCATTTGTTGTTAAATTGCGACTTTCTAAAAATGTAGATAATAAATAATACTTCTACAAAAATATTTTCCAAAAAATAATTTCCTAAGGGTCGCTGGATAGCACAAATCTGTAGATTTTGAGCCCAAGTACGAAATTCTATAGAAAAAATATTAAATACGATAACTTGGGTAAATTTTGAGGTATCTTAATGATATTTGGTATGCAAATTCCTGGGCACTCATCTCAGATCGCTGTATAAAATAAACGAAATCGGACTATAACCACGCCCACTTTTTCGATATCGAAAGTACGATAATTCATTACTAAGACGATTAAAGCGATAAAACTTGGTAGGTGGGTTGACCTTATGACGCAGAATATAAAATTAGTAAAATTTTAGACTGTGGGCGTGGCACCGCCCACTTTTAAAAGAAGGTAATTTAAAAGTATTGCAAGCTGTAATTTGGCAGTCTATATGTGTTCTAAATAAAAATTAGCAAAATCAGATGACGAACACACGCCCACTTTAAAAAAACAAAAAAACAATTTTAAAAGTAAAATTTTAACAAGTAAGGAAGGTTAAGTTCGGGTGTAACCGAACATTACATACTCAGTTGAGAGCTATGGTGACAACATAAAGGAAAATAACCATGTAGGAAAATGAACCGAGGGAAACCCTGGAATGTGTTTGTATGACATGTGTATCAAATGAAAGGCACTAAAGAGTATTTTATGAGGGAGTGGGCCATAGTTCTATAGGTGGACGCCATTTAGGGATATCGCCATAACGGTGGATCAGGGTTGACTCTAGAATTTTTTTGTACGATATGGGTATCAAATGAAAGGTGCTAATGAGTATTTTAAAAGGGAGTAATCCTTAGTTCCATAGGTGGACGTCGTTTCGAGATATCTCCATAAAGGTGGACCAGGGGTGACCCTAGAATATGTTTGTACGATATGGGTATCAAATTAAAGGTATTAATGAGGGTTTTAAAAGGGAGTGGTGGTAGTTGTATAGGTGGTCGCCTTTTCGAGACATTGCCATAAAGGTGGACCAGGGGTGACTCTAGTATGCGTTTGTACAATATGGGTATCAAACGAAAGGTGTTAATGAGTATTTTAAAAGGGAGTGAGCCTTAGTCATATAGGTGGACGCCGTTTCGAAATATCGCCATATAGGTGGACCAGGGGTGACTCTAGAATACGTTTGTACAATATGGGTATCAAACGAAAGGTGTTAATGAGTATTTTAAAAAGGAGTGGGCCTTAGTCATATAGGTGGACGCCGTTTCGAAATATCGCCATATAGGTGGACCAGGGGTGACTCTAGTATGCGTTTGTACAATATGGGTATCAAACGAAAGGTGTTAATGAGTATTTTAAAAGGGAGTGAGCCTTAGTCATATAGGTGGACGCCGTTTCGAAATATCGCCATATAGGTGGACCAGGGGTGACTCTAGTATGCGTTTGTACAATATGGGTATCAAACGAAAGGTGTTAATGAGTATTTTAAAAGGGAGTGAGCCTTAGTCATATAGGTGGACGCCGTTTCGAAATATCGCCATATAGGTGGACCAGGGGTGACTCTAGAATACGTTTGTACAATATGGGTATCAAATGAAAGGTGCTAATGAGTATTTTAAAAGGGAGTAATCCTTAGTTCCAAGCAACATCAAAATTTTAGAAATAAGATTTTTCAATTAGAAGAAAATTTTTCTAAGCGGGGTCGCCCCTCGGCAATGTCTGGCAAGCGCTCCGATTGTATTTCTGCCATGAAAAGCTCTCAGTGAAAACTCATCTGCCTTGCAGATGCCTTTCGGAGTCGGCATAAAACATGTAGGTCCCGTCCGGCCAATTTGTAGGGAAAAATCAAGAGGAGCACGACGCAAATTGGAAGAGAAGCTCGGCCTTAGATCTCTTCGGAGGTTATCGCGCCTTACATTTATTTTTTTTTTTTTTAATCCTTAGTTCCATAGGTGGTCGCCTTTTCGAGATATTGCCATAAAGGTGGACCAGGGGTGACTCTAGTATGCGTTTGTACAATATGGGTATCAAACGAAAGGTGTTCATGAGTATTTTAAAAAGGAGTGGGCCTTAGTTTTATAGGTGGACGCCTTTTCGAGGTATCGTAATAAAGGTGGACCAGGGTGACTCTAGACTTTGTTTGTACGATATGGGTTTCAAATTAAAGGTGTGAATGAGTATTTTTAAAGGGCGTGGGGCTTAGTTCTATAGGTGGACGCCTTTTCGAGATATCGCCATAAAGGTGGACCAGGGGTGACTCTAGAATGTGTTTGTACGATATTGGTATCAAATTAAAGGTATTAATTAGAGTTTTAAACGGGAGCGGTGGTAGTTGTATATGTGAAGGCGTTTTCCAGATATCGACCAAAATGTGAACCAGGGTGACCCAGAACATCATCTGTCGGGTACCGCTAATTTATTTATATATGTAATACCACGAAAATTTATCCTTCCAAGATTCCAAGGGCTTTTGATTTCGCCCTGCAAACCTTTTTCATTTTCTTCTACTTAATATGGTAGGTGTCACACCCATTTTACAAATTTTTTTTCTAAAGTTATATTTTGCGTCAATAGACCAATCCAATTACCATGTTTCATCCCTTTTTTCGTATTTGGTATATTATTATGGCATTTTTTTCATTTTTAGTAATTTTCGATATCGAAAAAGTGGGCGTGGTCATAGGCGGATTTCGTCCACTTTTTACACCAATATAAAGTGAGTTCAGATAAGTACGTGAACTGAGTTTAGTAAAGATATATCAATTTTTGCTCAAGTTATCGGGTTAACGGCCGAGCGGAAGGACAGACGGCCGACTGTGTATAAAAACTGGGCGTGGCTTCAACCGATTTTGCCCTTTTTCGCAGAGAACAGTTATCGTCCTAGAATCTAAGCCTCTACCAAATTTCACAAGGATTGGTGATGTTTTGTTCGACATATGGCATTAAAAGTATCCTAGACAAATTAAATGAAAAAGGGCGGAGCCACGCCCATTTTGAAAATTTCTTGTATTTTTGTATTTTGCTGCACCACATCATTACTGGAGTTGAATGTTGACATAATTTACCTATATACTGTAAAGATATTAACTTTTCTTTTAAAATTTGACTTAAAAAAAATTTTTTTTTAAAAAGTGGGCGTGGTCGTTCTCAGATTTTGCTAATTTTTATTAAGCACACATATAGTAATAAGAGTAACGTTCCTGCCAAATTTCCTCATGATATCTTCAACGACTGCCAAATTACAGCTTGCAAAACTTCTAAATTACCTTCTTTTAAAAGTGGGCGGTGCCACGCCAGTTGTCCAAAATTTTACAAGTTTTCCATTTTGCGTCATAAGTTCAACCCACCTACCAAGTTTCATCGCTTTATCCGTATTTAGTAATTAATTATCGCACTTTTTCGATTTTTCGAAATTTTCGATATCGAAAAAGTGGGCGTGGTTATAGGCCAATATCGTTCATTTTAAATAGCGATCTGAGATGAGTGCCCAGGAACCTATATACCAAATTTCATCAAGATACCTCAAAATTTACTCAAGTTATCGTGTTAACGGACAGACGGACGGACGGACATGGCTCAATCGAATTTTTTTTCGATACTGATGATTTTGATATATGGAAGTCTATATCTATCTCGATTCCTTTATACCTGTATAACCAACCGTTATCCAATCAAATTTAATATACTCTGTGAGCTCTGCTCAACTGAGTATAACAAAAAATTTAATATATGTATTTATCTACAGTATATAAGTAAATTATGTCAACATTCAACTCCAGTGCAACAAAATACAAAAATAAATGGGCGTGGCTCCGCCCTTTTTTTAATTTGTGTAGAATACATTTAATGCCATAAGTCGAACAAATATTTACCCATCCTTGTGAAATTTGGTAAGGGCATAGCTTCTATGATGATAACTGTATTCTGTGAAAACGGGCGAAATCGGTTGAAGCCACGCCCAGTTTTTATACACAGTGGACCGTCTGCCCTTCCGCTCGGCCGTTAACACAATAACTTGAGCAAAAACCGATATATCTTTACTAAACTTAGTTCACGTGATTATCTGAACTCACTTTATTTTGGTATTAAAAATGGGCGAAATCCGACTATGACCACGCCCACTTTATCGATATCGGAAATTTCGCAAAATGAAAAAAAATTACACAATTCTATACCAAATATGAAAAAAGGGATGAAACATGGTGATTGGATTGGTTTTTGACGCAAAATATAACAAAAAAATATAACAAAAAAAAACTTTGTAAAATGGGTGTGACATCTACCATATTAAATAGAAGAAAATGAAAGAGTTCTGCAGAGCGAAATAAAAAACCCTTGAAATCTTGGCAGGAACAGTATGGTGGTATTACATATATAAATAAATTAGCGGTACCCGACAGATGATGTTCTGGGTCACCATGGTCCACATTTTGGTCGATATCTCGAAAACGCCATTACATATACAACTAAGTGCCACTCCCTTTTAAAGCCCTCATTAATACCTTTCATTCGATACCCATGTCATACAAACACATTCCAGGGTTACCCTAGGTTCATTTTCCTACATGGTGATTTTCCCTTATTTGATAAAGGATGAAGGAAAATCGTTCCAAAAAATGTCACCCTTGGTCTACAATTTGGTCGATATTTCCCAAACATATGTGATATGGAATTAAAAACCACTTATAAACCATCTACGAAACCCTACGAAACCAACACAACTAAGCTCTCAGCTGAGTATGTAATGTTCGGTTACACCCGAACTTAGCCTTCCTTACTTGTTCATTGTAAGTTTAAACTCTAGTCAATGTTGACTTGAGTTTAACCTAAAACATAAAATTTTGCTGCTCAACTTAGCTTAATCGGCCAAGGTGTCGAGGTTCAATTCTAGTCAGCTTTAACTTCGGTTTAAGCTCGCACTGAAAAAACCGGGCATGAGTTTAAAATTTACATTCACAAGGTCCCGGAACAAACAATCCTTTATGCTTCTAAAACCAGCTCTCGTCCCTTTTTATATATTTTGAGCTGTAAAAGGCGAATTTACATAAACGCTTTGGTCGAGTTTGTTCGCTTTGACGCTTTGAAATAAACAAAGCGTTTGTGTAAAACCGCCTGAAGTCCTTTTAACATAATTTTGTCTGCTATCCGAACAATAAAACTGTATAGCATACTTCTCGGTTCAAAATTATAAAAAAACGACTTAATGGAAACGAGGATAGAGCTCAAAAGGACATTAGAAGGAATTAACTAACGAGACCAAAATAATGACTTTTTCATACACAAGCTCCATAATTAAGGTATGTATTTTATTTCGTATGGAAACGGACCCAGTCAAGTACGCATTCATTATTTTTAAGCCTGTGATTCATCGGGATCTTCGCCAGCATAGGGAATGTCTTTAGTATTCTTAACGCGACGTAATGTGATCCCCATTTTCAATTCGGAAAGAAAGTCGTTAGTCTTCGGCTTGTGTTCGTCGCGTGGTTCGATAACTTGCTTGTCAACTTTCTGAAAATGCAAAACAATTTATGCATATATGTATAAATTTTGAGTTATTTCTTGATTTGTAAAATTTGAAATTACCTTTAAAACGACACCTTTCCTTATGCTATCTAGCAAGGCACCGCGTTTATCGTCGCTGTTTTTAGCTGAAGCCTGAGCTACAGGGGTATCGGCGCTTCCATTCAGCGTGTACAGCCATCATCACAGGTCAATGTGCTATTGCACGGATACTTGGGTGGCATACATCAACAAGCCCTCTCTTTAGAAGCTGTGAGGATGAGGAGTTGATTCATCACTTTCTCTATTGAATCCCAGGACTGTAAGCAGGAACACTTAAATTTTTAGGAAGGTGGATTTTTAGATCATATGGAAAAACGTTTGGTTTATTTAATCTAATTACACTGTATCTGGTTGGACGAATGCGCCCCACCCGTAAGTGTGGCAAGGCCCCATGCATGCCCTTTCAACCTAATGTAACAACATTATTCTAAGCGTTGCCCTAGGAGTAGGGTGTATAAATTTCGATATCCCTTAGTTCTCATCATATTTTGTGTCATTAATTTGATCTTTGTGTAGTTTTAACTTTGGTTTAATTATTTTTTCGTTTCGTTTAGGTTCGGTAAGGTGCTTGACACTTTACCTTCCGTTTCGTTTTCCTAGTTTTTGTTTATGTTTTCGTATTTATCTTGTTCCCGTTTCTGTGTTATTTTGTTTCTGTTGTGCTGTCATTTCGTTTCTATTATGCTTTTACTTCGTTTTCGATTTTTTTCGTACTTTGTGGTAAAGTTTTTGTTTCATTTCCATTTGGTTTCACTAACGTTTCCATTTCATATACGTTTCGTTTTCGCAATGATTTTTATGCGTTCCTTGCCATTCGCGCCGTTTGGTATGAACTTTCATTTTGTTTTCATTGAACTTTTATTTCATCAGTACAAGTTTAAACCTTGCCACTTTGTTCATAAAGTTTTGCTGCTCATCTCAGCTTAAGCGGCCAAAATCGCAGGTTAAACTCTGGTCAACTTTAACCGTAGTTTAAACTCGCACTAAAAAACCGGACCTAAGTAGTTTGTGTTGCGATTTTATTTAGTCCTTATTGCTTTTTCGCATTGCTTTCGTTTTCATTCCGTTTCGTCATGTATTTTATTTTTATTTTGTTACACTGGTCTATGCTAGCCGTGAGAATATTCCACCGTTAATGTCATGGTTCAACTATATGGTTGGCTCATCTGTACAGCAACAAATTATGTCTGTTCAAATTGTCAAAATCTGTGTATTGGTATTAGGCGAATGGAATGAAATGAAAACATCAAACAAACAGTTTTTGTGTGTGGTAAGAAAATGTTGTCAATCTGTTGGTTTCATTTTGAGTTTGCCATCACCTTTTGACAATCCCATCGATCATGCAATGATAAACAATAAAATCAGCCGATGAGATGACCCAACCACATAATTTAGCCATGGTTAATGTTTAAGAAAAAGTTATCGATGTCTTGCTGTTTTTACCTTTTTCCCAAGATATATAAAAATTGGCGAAACCAAAAAAAATGTATTATAAACATATTCCTAATTACCATCCAATATCCGGCCATCTTGTTACTCTTTATAATGTCGTAAATAAAGGCACGCCGTTGATCGGCTGTCAAGCAATCGATTTCATCCGATAAACCAGCTTTGCGCAGGTACAAACGCAGAGTTTCATCATTTCTGGTGCCATCGAGCTCAAAGTTATGTTTGAATTCCATCGCTTCGGCACCGTCTATGTGTTGAAAATGGTGCGGAGAACTTATAACTTTTCTATTCATTTTTGATTACGCCATAAAATTAGACACCTATTTATAAATAAAACCAGATAAATATGTTAAGAAGTAAAACGTATTACTCATATCGATGTTCTTTTATGTGGGCTTGAATTTTCTCTTTCGGAATGACGAAAGACGAGTACAAGAAATGTATTTTGTGACATTTTTATAGTCGTTCAGAAAAACTTTCTCAAATATGTGTAGTATCGAGACAATTTATGGAATAATGTTTCCATAGACTTATGAAATACGTGTTTTTTAAAACCACCCTAATGATCATACCTGGTATTAGCGTGTTCGATTAATCAACTTTTTTCCGAATCCGGTTTAAGGTTTAATAATCGACAGACGGATAAAAATTTTTTAATCGGTTGAAGCCACGCCCAGTTTTTATACACAGTGGACCGTCTGTCCTTCCGCTCGGCCGTTAACACGATAACTTGAGCAAAAACCGATATATCTTTACTAAACTTAGTTCACGTGATTATCTGAACTCACTTTATTTTGGTATTAAAAATGGGCGAAATCCTACTATGACCACGCCCACTTTTTCGATATCGGAAATTTCGCAAAATGAAAAAAATGACACAATTCTATACCAAATATGAAAAAGGGATGAAACATGGTGATCGGATTGGTTTTTGACGCAAAATATAACAAAAGAATATAACAAAAAAAACTTTGTAAAATGGGTGTGACATCTACCATATTAAATAGAAGAAAATGAAAGAGTTCTGCAGAGCGAAATAAAAAACCCTTGAAATCTTGGCAGGAACAGTATCGTGGTATTACATATATAAATAAATTATCGGTACCCGACAGATGATGTTCTGGGTCACCATGGTCCACATTTTGGTCGATATCTCGAAAACGCCATTACATATACAACTAAGTGCCACTCCCTTTTAAAACCCTCATTAATACCTTTAATTTGATACCCATATCGTACAAAGACATTACAGAGTCACCCCTGGTCCACCTTATGGCGATATCTCGAAAAGGTGTCCACCTATAGAACTAAGGCCCACTCCCTTTTGAAATACTCATTAACGCCTTTCATTCGATACCCATGTCATACAAACACATTCCATTTTCCTACATGGTGATTTTCCCTTATTTGACAAAGGATGAAGGAAAATCGTTCCAAAAAACGTCACCCTTGGTCTACAATTTGGTCGATATTTCCCAAACATATGTGATATGGAATTAAAAACCACGTATAAACCATCTACGAAACCCTACGAAACCAACACAACTAAGCTCTCAGCTGAGTATGTAATGTTCGGTTACACCCGAACTTAGCCTTCCTTACTTGTTCATTGTAAGTTTAAACTCTAGTCAATGTTGACTTGAGTTTAACCTAAAACATAAAATTTTGCTGCTCAACTTAGCTTAATCGGCCAAGGTGTCGAAGTTCAATTCTAGTCAGCTTTAACTGCGGTTTAAGCTCGCACTGAAAAAACCGGGCATGAGTTTAAAATTTACATTCACAAGGTCCCGGAACAAACAATCCTTTATGCTTCTCAAACCAGCTCTCGTCCCTTTTTATATTTTTTGAGCTGTAAAAGGCGAATTTACATAAACGCTTTGGTCGAGTTTCTTCGCTTTGACGCTTTGAAATAAACAAAGCATTTGTGTAAAACCGCCTGAAGTCCTTTTAACATAATTTTGTCTGCTATCCGAACAATAAAACTGTATAGCATACTTCTCGGTTCAAAATTATAAAAAATTCGACTTAATGGAAACGAGGATAGAGCTCAAAAGGACATTAGAAGAAATTAACTAACGAGACCAAAATAATGACTTTTTCATACACAAGCTCCATAATTAAGGTATGTATTTTATTTCGTATGGAAACGGACCCAGTCAAGTACGCATTCATTATTTTTAAGCCTGTGATTCATCGGGATTTTCGCCAGCATAGGGAATGTCTTTAGTATTCTTAACGCGACGTAATGTGATCCCCATTTTCAATTCGGAAAGAAAGTCGTTAGTCTTCGGCTTGTGTTCGTCGCGTGGTTCGATAACTTGCTTGTCAACTTTCTGAAAATGCAAAACAATTTATGCATATATGTATAAATTTTGAGTTATTTCTTGATTTGTAAAATTTGAAATTACCTTTAAAACGACACCTTTCCTTATGCTATCTAGCAAGGCACCGCGTTTATCGTCGCTGTTTTTAGCTGAAGCCTGAGCTACAGGGGTATCGGCGCTTCCATTCAGCGTGTACGGTGGGGGTGGTGATTGTGGTGGTACAGCAGTTTCACAGCGGCTATGATCTGTTCTATTTTGAATGTTTGGTGGTTGTGGCTGTGGTGGCGGCTGTGGAATGCCAGTAAAACCTGATGGTGGTGGTGAAGGCATCCGACCGCTTTCAATTTTAGACGCAGATCCCATAGCTGAAAGAGGAACATGTGGAAGCGGAGGGAAAAGAGGTGGCGGTATTGGTGGCGCATTTACAATGTACGGCAATTTCAAAGCTGGCTTTGGTGGGATTGGGGGCGGAGTTGGCCGGACAGATTTTTTTCCTTCAGCAAGTTTTGCGTATAAACCATTTCCAGCAGCTGGCTCCACCCTACGACCAATTGAATTAATCGGTTTTATTGTGGAATAAATATTTTCTTTAGGGCAAATAGTTATCTCTGGCTCTGATAGCAGTTCAGATCGCACAATGATCGTTTTTCCATACAAACTTTCATTAGTAACTCTATCACAATCACTTTTGTCATCGAGGCTTTCTAGACTTTGGTTGGAGGCACTTAAATTATTGATAGCCCTAACAAGGGATGGTGGTGGAAGTGTGGTATCAACTATTGTATACGACTTAATTGGTGGAGTTGGTGATGGTTTTCTACAGGTTAGCCTTGATTGCACTGAAAATTGTGCTGAATCTGCTTCTACCACCATATTTTTGCCATAAATATCTTCGATGGATGGAAACTCTGAAGGATCGGCAAATCGTTCAGATAAAAAATGCAAACTTGACTGTGAAGCCTCTAAAGCTTTTGCTTCCGAACTAGTAGGTGGCGATGGGGGAGTCGACGCTGATATCGTAGACCCACCTAGCGTAAATTCTGGCTCAGGGACGATAGTCGGCGGCGGTGGTGGAGGTGCATTCATCGTTTTTCTTGAACGTGAAACTCTTGCAGTGCTCGTCGCAATACGTCCATTATGTGTGGAAGAGCTGGTTTTTATAATATTCGATGAAGACTGACGGCGCTCCATAACATTATCATTACGCTTCAACGGCATCCATGTAAATTTTGATTGAACAATATTTTTAATAACATCTTCCTTACGCATGCCTTTTAAATCCTCCTCCTTGATACCGTGTTCTATCATATACTTTCTCAGAACATTATCATTAGTGGTCAGGCTTAAATCAAATGCGTTGCGCGTTCGATCCCTTGTCATATCGCCAGCCATGTGTTGAAAATTCATTGGTCCGCTGATTTCGTATTTAGAACCTTTCACGTTCGTTACAAACGTTGATGGTGAGGGAGGTGTGGGTGGTGCCGGCTCAGACCGTCGTGGCACAAATGGACTGCTTTTACCCAAACTATGAAGACTATGATTGGAGGAATACGAGCTTATTGTGGCATATTTGAGAGTTATAGGAGCGGAGAAATCGGTTTGTCGTCTCATTACAGGTGTAACGGGTACGGAACGTATATGTAAGGTGGTATTTGGTGGCGTTGGGTTTGGTAGTGTGAAATTGTCAGATGTTGATGTTATCATGGTGGATGGCTGAAAAAGAAAAGGTGTTGCTGAGATAATATCAAAAGCTATTTATAGCCGTAGATCACACTTTTCCTTTAAGATCAATTAAATGATATCAACGTCGCCAGAGCTAGACTGCTAAATATGTATATGATTCATTCACATTTCTAACAGGATTTTCTTCGCCTAGGTGGGGTTGTGGTGATAGCGTGGTCGCCTACCCCACCTAAGGTCCTGGGTTCGAGTCCTGGGTAAAGCAAAATCAAGAATCAAAGAAAGATTTTTCAGTTATATAAAAGTTTTTAGAAAAAGGCTTGGAAAACACTCCGAGTGTATTTTTGCCTTGAAAAGCTGCTCAGGGAAAAGTTATCTGCATTGAAAGTGCAGGTGAAATACTTAAATCCAGTGCAGTAGGAAAAATTAAAAACGAGCACAACGCAAATTGGAAGAAAAATCTCGGCCTTAATCTTCTCGCACGAAAATTGCAACAGGTATTTATTTTATTTATTTCAATTATCATCAATGTCTTCTAGCAAAAGATGTAGAAATCTTGCAGTTTCAACAGAGTTGCACTGCAATCACGTTTATGTTCGAAGAGTTTGTTTAATTGATATTAGCTGATAAGTTTCGTCGACATCTGGATATTTCCCATAGAGAGGCCAGCTAGGATACCTCGGGACAGTACAGCTTCAGGGATCAATGTAACCATCTTTGTTGGCAGCTAGTCTACCTTAAAGAGATAACAATCCAATGGGATCGATGTCTCGTTTTGCTGGATCCCAGAGCAATAATGGCATATATAAATATTGAAGACAACGAGTTTGTTCATTAGATAGCCAGACAAGGCTCTGAGGTGGATAACGAGGCAGACGGTTTCATACGACCAGCCCTCGGCTACCTCCTGAGGAAAATCGAGGAATAACTATCAGGCCTACGAACCGGCTATGGATCAATCACGATGATTGTGTGGTCTCAGTCTCAATGTCCTTTATGGCTAGATAATGAAGTAACAAGCTACCTCTTCAAACTAAACAAATCTGAAATGACAATTTTTACAGCCATCATCACAGGTCAATGTGCTATTGCACGGATACTTGGGTGGCATACATCAACAAGCCCTCTCTGTAGAAGCTGTGAGAATGAGGAGTTGATTCATCACTTTCTCTATTGAACCCCAGGACTGTAAGCAGGAACACTTACATTTTTAGGAAGGTGGATTTTTAGATCATATGGAAAAACGTTTGGTTTATTTAATCTAATTACATTGTATCTGGTTGGACGAATGCGCCCCACCCGTAAGTGTGGCAAGGCCCCATGCATGCCCTTTCAACCTAATGTAACAACATTATTCTAACCGTTGGCCTAGGAGTAGGGTGTATAAATTTCGATATCCCTTAGTTCTCATCATATTTTGTGTCATTACTTTGATCTTTGTGTAGTTTTAACTTTGGTTTAATTATTTTTTCGTTTCGTTTAGGTTCGGTAAGGTGCTTGACACGTTACCTTCCGTTTCGTTTTCCTAGTTTTTGTTTATGTTTTCGTATTTATCTTGTTCCCGTCTCTGTGTTATTTTGTTTCTGCTGTCATTTCGTTTCTATTATGTTTTTACCTCGTTTTCGATTTTTTTCGTACTTTGTGGTAAAGTTTTTGTTTCATTTCCATTTGGTTTCACTAACGTTTCCATTTCATATACGTTTCGTTTTCGCAATGATTTTTATGCGTTCCTTGCCATTCGCGCCGTTTGGTATGAACTTTCATTTTGTTTTCATTGAACTTTTATTTCATCAGTGCAAGTTTAAGCCTTGCCCTTTGTTCATAAAGTTTTGCTGCTCATCTCAGCTTAAGCGGCCAAAGTCGCAGGTTAAACTCTGGTCAACTTTAACCGTAGTTTAAACTCGCACTGAAAAACCGGACCTAAGTAGTTTGTGTTGCGATTTTATTTAATCCTTATTGCTTTTTCGCAATGCTTTCGTTTTCATTCCGTTTCGTCATGTATTTTATTTTTATTTTGTTACATTGGTCTATGCTAGCCGTGAGAATATTCCACCGTTAATGTCATGGTTCAACTATATGGTTGGCTCATCTGTACAGCAACAAATTATGTCTGTTCAAATTGTCAAAATCTGTGAATTGGTATTAGGCGAATGGAATGAAATGAAAACATCAAACAAGCAGTTTTTGTGTGTGGTAAGAAAATGTTGTCAATCTGTTGGTTTCATTTTGAGTGTGCCATCCCCTTTTGACAATCCCATCGATCATGCAATGATAAACAATAAAATCAGCCGATGAGATGAGCCAACCACATAATTTAGCCATGGTTAATGTTTAAGAAAAAGTTATCGATGTCTTGCTGTTTTTACCTTTTTCCCAAGATGTATAAAAATTGGCGAAACCAAAAAAAATGTATTATAAACATATTCCTAATTACCATCCAATATCCGGCCATCTTGTTACTCTTTATAATGTCGTAAATAAAGGCACGCCGCTGATCGGCTGTCAAACAATCGATTTCATCCGATAAACCAGCTTTGCGCAGGTACAAACGCAGAGTTTCATCATTTCCGGTGCCATCGAGCTCAAAGTTATGTTTGAATTCCATCGCTTCGGCACCGTCTATGTGTTGAAAATCGTTCGGAGAACTTATAACTTTTCTATTCATTTTTGATTACGCCATACAATTAGACACCTATTTATAAATAAAACCAGATAAATATGTTAAGAAGTAAAACGTATTACTCATATCGATGCTCTTTTATGTGGGCTTGAATTTTCTCTTTCGGAATGACGAAAGACGAGTACAAGAAATGTATTTTGTGACATTTTTATAGTCGTTCAGAAAAACTTTCTCAAATATGTGTAGTATCGAGACAATTTATGGAATAATGTTTCCATAGACTTATGAAATACGTGTTTTTTAAAACCACCCTAATGATCATACCTGGTAATTAGCGTGTTCGATTAATCAACTTTTTTCCGAATCCGGTTTAAGGTTTAATAATCGACAGACGGATAAACATTTTTTAATCTTGAGAAAGCCTGAACACATTAAATATAATTTAGTTTTTAAAAATTCGTTAAGTTAACTTGCCGTTCTGCAAGTGGGCTAGGTATTTACTAGGGCTGGAACTATCCGCATATTCGAATATCCGGATATCCATACGGATATCCGTTGACACGGATAAAATCCGGACGGCATGGATATCCGGTTAATATTCGTTTGTGAAACTATCCGGATATCCGGATTTATGAAGATCCGGTTAATAACCGTATTTTTGGATATCCAGTGAAAGCAATAAAATGATGTACCATATATGTTTATTTAACATTAATAATAATAAATTCGTGGGGCGTTTAAATCAATAAACAGTGAATACAAAAAAGGCTCGTATTGAGAAATACGTAATATGATGTTAAACTATTTTCTTCTTGTTCTGGTGTAAGAAACCAAGTGCCGATATCATTTCTCGACTCAAACAATTTCGTGTGGGACGAACTACGTTTTCCAGCAATTGAAAATACCCTTTCGGAAGCAGGTACCGCAAGATAGCTTTTGGCGATTTTCGCACATTTAATATATTCTTTCATGGTCTTGCAACCAATTGCCGGCACTGAGACTGTGGTTTATCTGTTCTTCGAATAAGTAGCGCTGAAACTCGTCTTCCTCCCTTGTGTCACGGACATTATCATTTAGGAGTATATCCATGGCCGTGAGATGGCTGTTTTCCGGAGCTTCTTCTTGGGCATTCATATCAGCAGTACCCATTTTATTGCACATTTTTTCCATATCATTTTTTATTGTGTTACGAAAAGCATCGGTCTCAACGTGCTTCAACTGTTTGAAACTCAGATCAAGACAACTCGCCATATGTGCAATACTGATATATTCCAGAGACGGATCTTCAATGTTTTCAAAAGAAAAACGTCTTCTCAAGTCAGCAGCTACTTTTTCTTTGAATATTTTTGCTATCCTCGTATCAGTGTTTTTGAATTGCAGATGCTTATTACTAATTTTATGAATGATGGGTTTTACTTTAGAAATTGTAATCTCGCTGTCACTGCTAAACACATTTGTCGCAATTTCGAAAGGGGTGAGTAAATCTATTAGAACATCAACTGCATCCCAGTCACTGTCCGAAATTGCGATATTTTGAGTGGCCTTGTTGAAAATTGAACGATCTTCTCTCTTTCCAACATGAAACATGTAAGGAAGGCTAAGTTCGGTTGTAACCGAACATTACATACTCAGTTAAGAGCTATGGAGACAATATAAGGGAAAATCACCTCGTAGTAAAATGAACATAGGGTAAACCTGGAAAGTATGACATGTGTATCAAATGGAAGGTATTAAAGAGTATTTTAAGAGGGAGTGGGCCATAGTTCTATAGATGGACGCCATTTAGGGATATCGCCATAACGGTGGACCAGGGCTGACTCTAGAATTTGTTCGTACGGTATGGGTATCAAATGAAAGGTGTTAATGAGTATTTTAAAAGGGAGTGGGTCTAAGATCTATAGGTGGACGCCTTTTCGAGATATCGCCATAAAGGTGGACCAGGGGTGACTCTAGAATTTGTTTGTACGATATGGGTATCAAATGAAAGGTGTTAATGAGTATTTTAAAAGGGAGTGGGCCTTACTTCTATGGATGGATGCCTTTTCGGAATATCGTTATAAAGGTGGGCCAGGGTTGACTCTAGAATGCTTTTGTACAATATGGGTATCAAACGAAAGGTGTTAATAAGTTTTTTAAAAGGGAATGGGCCTTAGTTCTATGGGTGGACGCCTTTTCTGGATATCGCCATAAACGTGGACCAGGGGTGACTCTAGGATGCGTTTGTACAATATGGGTATCAAATGAAAAGTGCTATTGAGTATTTTAAAAGGGAGTAAGCCTTAATTCTATGGGTGGACGCCTTTTCGAGACATTGCCATAAAGGTGGACCAGGGGTGACTCCAGAATGCTTTTGTACAATATGGGTATCAAACTAAAGGTGTTAATAAGTATTTTAAAAGGGAATGGGCCTTAGTTCTATGGGTGGACGCCTTTTCGAAATATCAACATAAACGTGGACCAGGGGTGACTCTAGAATGCTTTTGTACAATATGGGTATCAAACGAAAGGTGTTAATAAGTATTTTAAAAGGGAGTGGGCCTTAGTTCTATGGGTGGACGCCTTTTCGAGATATAGCCATAAAGGTGGATCAGGAGTGACTCTAGAATTTTTTTGTACGATATGAGTATCAAATGAAAGGTGTTAATGAGTATTTTAAAGGGGAGTGGGCCTTAGTTCTATAGGTGAACGCCTTTTCGAGATATCGCCATAAAGGTGGACCAGGGGTGACTCTAGAATTTGTTTGTACGATATGGGTATCAAACAAAAGGTGATAATGAGTATTTTAAAAGGGAGTGGGCCTTAGTTCTATAGGTGGACGCCTTTTCGAGATATCGCCATAAAGGTGGACCAGGGGTGACTCTAGAATGCTTTTGTACAATATGGGTATCAAACGAAAGGTGTTAATAAGTATTTTAAAAGGGAGTGGGCCTTAGTTCTATGGGTGGACGCCTTTTCGAGATATCGCCATAAAGGTGGATCAGGAGTGACTCTAGAATTTTTTTGTACGATATGGGTATCAAATTAAAGGTATTAATGAGGGTGACCGCTAATTTATTTATATATGTAATACCACGAACAGTTATCCTTCCAAGATTCCAAGGGCTTTTGAATTCACCCTGCAAAACTTTTTCATTTTCTCCTACTTAATATGGTAGGTGTAACACCCATTTTACAAAGTTTTTTTCTAAAGTTATATTTTGCGTCAATAGACCAATCCAATTACCATGTGTCATCCCTTTTTTCGTATTTGGTATAGAATTATGGCATTTTTTTCATTTTTAGTAATTTTCGATATCGAAAAAGTGGGCGTGGTCATAGTCGGATTTCGTTCATTTTTCATACCAAGATAAAGTGAGTTCAAGAAAACACGTGAACTAAGTTCATCAGATATGCCGATTTGTGCTCAAGTTATCGTGTTAACGGCCATGCGGAAGGACAGACGGACGACTGTGTATAAAATCTGAGCGTGGCTTCAACCGATTTCGCCCTTTTTCACAGAAAACAGTTATCGTCCTAGAATCTAAGCCTCTACCAAATTTCACAAGCAGTGGTAATGTTTTGTCGACATATGGCATTAAAAGTATCCTAGACAAAGTAAATGAAAAAGGGCGGAGCCACGCCCATTTTGAAAATTTCTTTTATTTTTGTATTTTGTTGCACCATATCATTACTGGAGTTGAATGTTGACATAATTTACTTATATACTGTAATGATATTAACTTTTCTTTTTAAATTTGACTTAAAAAAATTTTTTTTCAAAAAGTGGGCGTGGTCGTTCTCCGATTTTGCTAATTTTTAATAAGCATACATATAGTAATAAGAGTAACGTTTTTGACAAATTTCATCATGATATCTTCAACCAATGCCAAATTACAGCTTGCAAAACTTCTAAATTACCTTCTTTTAAAGTGGGCGGTGCCACGCCCATTGTCCAAACCTTTACTAGTTTTCTATTCTGCGTCATAAGTTCAACTCACCTACCAAGTTTCATCGCTTTATCCGTCTTTGGTAATGAATTATCGCACTTGTTCGGTTTTTCGAAATTTTCGATATCGAAAAAGTGGGCGTGGTTATAGTCCGATATCGTTCATTTTAAATCTGAGATGAGTGCCCAGGAACCTACATACCAAATTTCATCAAGATACCTCAAAATTTACTCAAGTTATCGTGTTAACGGACGGACGGACGGACATGCCTCAATCGAATTTTTTTTCGATACTGATGATTTTGATATATGGAAGTCTATATCTATCTCGATTCCTTTATACCTGTACAACCAACCGTTATCCAATCAAAGTTAATATACTCTGTGAGATCTGCTCAACTGAGTATAAATAACTGAATTCCATCTAGTTGGACAACTTTGGATTAGTTTCTTAATTGTCTTTTCAGTTTGTATTAAATATTTCTCGGGAACATATGTACGTTTACTCGAATGATTGAAACTCATCACCATTTTCCAAACCTTTTGGATGACTCCCAACATTCCGGTAGTTTCATTCCTAAATTAGCACTCAATTGAAGTGTATGTGCACTGCATGGATGACTGGTTATGTCAGGAACAGCATTTGTTATATTTTTCGCGTTGTCGTGTACAATAGTTGTGACTTTTTCTTGATATCCCATTCTTCCATGCCATCTCGAAGCGGGTCTTCTAAATTCTCAGCTGTGTGGCTTTCAGTCATTTCTTCGGTGAGCAAATTAAAAGAGCGAGGAGTCCAATTAGAGTTTAAATAATGCGCTGTAAGTCGCATATAGGATTGAGTGGCTCTTGATGTCCAGCAATGAGTTTATATCAGATGCTGAACATTCTTAACTTTCTCTATTTCACGCTTATGCATGGCTTGAATTCTAACGGAAATTGTTTTGCGACAAGGAATTACATACTCTGGTTCGAGGACATTAACAAACTTCTTGAATCCATCACATTTCACCAATGAAATAAGTCAACAGCAATCATATTAGCCAAGGCTTGTGTTATTATCTCTTGACGTTCTTTGTACATATACTTATTGCGAACAGTTTGAGCTACGCGTGATGTTCCAACTTTCTTCATTGGGGGCTACTTGGCTTATATTCTGGCGCAGATTCAGGGAGAAAAGCTGCGTCCATACCGTTCCCTTGAAGATGGAAAAACCGATAGTGGTTCCATAGACTTGATGTCGATCCTTAGCATTTTTTCACAATATAAACAAATGGCACTGTTCTTACTTTCACTTTTTTGGAAAGATCCCAAATCTTGCTGACCATTTTAGCACTCACTATTCGTTTAAATTGACGCTTTGTGAAATTGTTTATGTTTGTAGAATTGTAGCTTTTTAATTTTGGACGTTAATTTAATAATCTACAAACATATTTTGTGAATAATTTTTCAATGTTTGCTTCGTTCAATTCTCATATGCAGATATTCAACTTTTATATTCCAGAATCCGGACATACGGATATCCGGATTTTCCATTTAACATTCGAACAGCGGATTTTTTGCTTAGCTATCCGGTTATTCGAATATCCGGTTTATCCGGATAGTCGAAAAATCCGGATGCAGTTCACAGCCCTAGTACTTACTTATTTATTTAAAATTTAAAAAAAATTACTGCCATGCTCGTATGTAATTTTCTGTGACGTTTTAATTAACAAAGTCTAAAACCCAGTTAATAGAAGAAAAAACCTGTTATGCGGTATTCGATTTTAATTTGAAAAAATTCATTCCTAAAATATACACGAAACCAGAGTCAATCACGCTAATATTTATCAACATCAGTGTGCAACCAATACAGACGAAACCTTAATTGATTAATCATCTTAAGACCATCGATAAGAATTCTACATAAATAGGGCCTACAGATTGGGCAAAATAAATATACCATGAATGGTTAGTTAAACGGTGATTCACTTTGCTTAATAACTTTTTTGTTACGACTAGTTCCTTAAAATGACCTTGGGATTTGAAAATTCTGCAGTATTTGTGTTCTAAACGCAACTTATATATAGCAAGTCTAAATTTCATTTGACCTCACGGTAGTACATATTTATATTTGCATCCACTGCAAATATTGAAAAATTATAATATTGTTCTATGAATCATCGGCTATAACCAGGTAATAAACCAAATTACTTATCGTATACCTTATATATGCTGTTTTTAACTGTACACCCCAAATTTTGTTTAATTTAAGAAAGAATGCTTAAATTACTTTATGTGCACACGTCCTGAGTTTAAAAATTCGACTGACTTCTATTTCACAATAAGAATTATCAGTTCCTTCGATATTTCATATACATATCTTAAGTTATCAGTTTATTCACATAGTATTCGCTATTGTGCCTTTTAACTTTGTGAGAGTTGTGTACCTACTTCTATTTATTGACTCGTATGAATTTTATCTACTTCTCTCTGTTATTGTTATTTTTTTTATATGCATATTTTTTACATAGGTGAAATTGCTTATCAACGCTGGCATAGCTGGTGTACGACTCACACCCAAAGCTCACCAATAGTAAAAATATAGCTCTAGAAATATACATATTGTAACGAATTTAGGGAAATTCCACTTACTCCAAACCTTCTGCTAACGTTCGAATCGCTAAATTGTTGAATAAATAACTCCAATATTCAATAATGCAAAATGGTCTTTATTAGACTACTTTGGGAGTACTTCACAATAACACTTATACTTTACAACTAATTGCGTCTTTAAATCAAACGGCTTAGTTATGCCTCAGCTTGTGCTGCTTTTAACCTCTCGGTTTCCTCGTTCACCCATTTCTCTTGAGGTCTAGTAATTTCGTGAACTACTTGCTTGTTTACCAGCTATATACATGTATATTTGTAGTTTGTACTACTTCGGCTGATGATGACATGCGTTTGTGAGTATCTCTCTGCTGCCTTGTATGTATGTGTGTACATGGTAATTGATTTGTTTACGTGAATGTACGACTGCTGTGAGCGGCTGCTTAGTATCGGCTTAGTGATGGTAGTATCGCTTAGTGATAATAATATTCGTCACAATATGCAAGCAGCTATTGTGCAGATATGACTACCTCCAAAGATTACCATTACTTCATTCAATTGCCTTTTATTCGATACCCATTACGAATATTTGAGTGTAGCTATACATAAGCCAACACTTTGATCGATATCTGCAAATTTTTTCAGATGTGGTCCATGTTTAACCATGTTATGAACATTAATATTCATATAAAATAAAAATAAATGTAAGGCGCGATAACCTCCGAAGAGATCTAAGGCCGAGCTTCTCTTCCAATTTGCGTCGTGCTCCTTTGATTTTCCCTACAAATTGGCCGGACGGGACCTACATGTTTTATGCCGGCTCCGATCGGCATCTGCAAGGCAGATAAGTTTTCACTGAGAGCTTTTCGTGGCAGAAATACACCCGGAGCGCTTACCAAATACTGCCGAGGGGCGACCCCGCGTAGAAAAATTGTCTTCTCATTGAAAAACATTATTTCTAAAATTTTGATGTTGCTTTGCCCGGGGTGTGAACCCAGGGCATAAGGTGTGGTAGGCGGAGCACACTACCATCACACCACGGTGGCCGCCATATTCATATGGTTGATATTATTTGTATGGTCCGGGTTTTCAATCGCTCTCTCTGAAACCAATTTGATTATCATATCGTAAATCAATTCAATATGCCATACCCATCAATCACAGTCTCTAAAATTACAGATATTTTGGTTGCCTAATCGGATCAGTAGGATTGTTATCGATTCGATGCACAGTATAATCCCATTACATAATTTTTGGCTAGGTTTCTAACCTCTCTCTAATCGGTCCTTAACTTCAAAATTTTTTGAGATCTACATACCTTATGAAAGATATTTGTTGATCGTGTCCATTTTTTCATCAATATTCCCGACATTTTAGAACTTATTCAAATAAGGGTAGACTCACAGTCAAAAATATGATGTACTATAATTTAGCTGAGCAAAGAATTGCCAATTAGGTTAGCTAGCAACTTAAAGTTAAAACCTTTTAATATAAATTCCTATGAACACACTTGATTTAGACTATGACTACGGCCCAATAAACTATTAGCACTCGATAATAACGTTCCGAAGTATACTCATTTGTGTCCTGTATTTTAACAACACTTTTCTAATAAATTTGGGGACTCTAACCCTTTTATACTAGATTTTTTAAACTTAATATCGTCGGTCCCATGGAAGACTAGCACGTTTCAAATTCTCACGGAAGAGTAGGACGATTCGTGTTGACGTGGAAAACTATCAAAGTTCGTTGTTCGCGTGGAAAACTAGCACATTTCAGTTGTTTGCGTTTAAGACAAACACAGTTCGATAAGAAAAACTGAAGTTGAGATATGTAGGGTCGTGCTAATATTTTTTTCAAATAATAATAAAATGTATGTTATTGGTTTGCGGCGAGGGAGCTAATGTCTTCTCTAGGAAATTTGAGGTTAGTAAAAAATGCTTTGTTATTTATGTACCAATATACAGCGACGCGGGAGCTGGTGTTTTCTTTGACCAAATTGAGGTGTCGCTGTCAGTTTGTCTTCCCAACTCGCCTAGTATCTTCCAAGCGGAATCTTTGCGTATTGAGAGGGCCTGTTATACTCCTGCCGTAGGGCTTGGAACGCTCAGTGCACTCATTACTTCATATAAGGCCGTCAGCAGCTGCAGGAGGTCGCTTCAAGCCACAGCTGACTTTGCAAATACAACACTTCAGGAAGTTGCTATATGTTCGGTAAAATATATCAACAGGTTCATTGATCGAACGTTTTCTATACCCTGAACAAATTTCAAATTTATGTGCAATAAAGCTGCATTGAATGTACGTTAGACTGGGTCGATTTATTAACCGATATCGCGCCATCGATTTTTCAATAGGATTTGGGCTCAGGAAAAAAAGTTCCACTACGCATACCCAAAAAAATTATTTTCGAGGCTGCGAAAAAAAAAATGGCGAATGGGTAAATTTTTCGACCAAAACACTCCCCAAAACCCTGAAAATATATATTTTTTTTTTGTTCAAAAACTTTTATCGCCAAAGTTTTTACAACAGTTTCTTGTAATAAAGAATTAAAATTAAAACACCTTATAGTCGTTTTATATACGACTATATATAAACGACTATAAGGTGTTTTAATTTTAATTCTATATTGTGTGAGTCGTTTACCGCTCTATATTAATTATTTAAAAGTTTTTTGAAAAAAAAAAAAAAAAATTTGTTGGGTTTTAGGGAGTGTTTTGGTCGAAAAATTTACCCTTTCGCCATTTTTTTCGCAGTGGAATTTTTTTTCCTGAGCCCAAATCCTATCGAAAAATTGATGGCGCGATATCGGTTAACTTTCGTCCATACAAATTGACCCAAGTTAATGTACATATCTGTGATCATATGTATACCCCATGGCAATCATAATGGCTGCGCTTGATCCTGGAAGTAACTAAAGTAGTTTGGAATAGAAATGAGAGATCGTGGGATGGTACCTATTGCATTTTTAATTTTTATCAATTAGCTTTCTTAAGAAGCATGGTTGTTTTAAATAGACGTCTATCTCTAGTAATATGCTCCAACTTTTTAACGATTGATAATTGCCGCCCGATTATTATTGGAAATTATAGTCAGTTTAATAATGCAATACGGTAGAAAAGTCTCGCAATCGCGAATTCTGGGACCGTATTAAGTTTTATGATCCGAGATCGAAACTCATTTTTTTTTAAATCACAATAGTTCTGTTGTTGTGTTAGCAGTGCTTCGCCCCATGCAATGCGTGCGACCAACCATAAATTGTTATCAAAGTCCTCTAACGGGATTCCAAGGGAACTAGCACTTTCAACATGGGTAGACCATAGGGAAGTTGTTGTTAAAGGCGTAGCTTCCACATAACAATTGAGAAGATGGTCGGTGTCATGTGGGGACACAGCGCACGCAGGACAACGATTACGTATGTCGACGTTGATCCGTTTACAGTATCCAGAAAGAAGTTGGGCCTTGGTCCAAGGCCTCTTTGTATTTGTCTGGATCAAACGGCCGTGTTAGAACATACAGGATTTCATCATATTGTTTATGGAGATGGTCCCTTAACCCTTTTGGGGGCGTAGCTGGATCAAACAGTTGTTTGTCAGGGTGTCCAAGTTTGTGACAAATAAGCAAATACTGTCTGCATTTCGTTATGCTCTTCAATATTGAGCTTTTTGGCTTCGCTACGTAGGTGATGTTCAGGGGTCATAAGAGGACATCGCGTGGCAGTTCTGAGTGCAGCATTTTGACAGGTCTGCAGCCCTTTCGAGTGTGTGTTTTTAAGACCAGGCGACCAAACTGTTGGCGGGTAGCACATGAGCAGCCGGCCATTTGCAACGTTTCTTTATCTTTTCCTCAAGTGCTGCCGGCAAGCGTGTTGGTGATTTTGTGGCGGCTTTGTACTTAAGATAAAATTTCGATGTTATACACCTTGATGGTGAGAGTATTATCGAACGTTATCCTTCAGATCTTTGGGGACTGATGGTCGGTAGCGTAACAACATAGACGTGAACGTGAAATATTTGCGTCATCTGTTCCTTCCACGTAGTAAACAGAGTGGCCGTGGATTTGGCCGGTGATAATACCAGGCCGCGCAGGGTGGGGTCAGAATATACCCGCGGTAGGTATGCCTGTCGTAAGAGGCGACTAAAATACCAGATTCAAGGGGCTGTGTAGCGCAACCCTGCAGGTTGCCAGCGCAACATATAGCTTCTCCAAACCCAATTGTCAACCTCACCTATCCGCGGCGAATCCTGTTTCACTAACAGACGAGGCTCTGGCGACCCTAAGCTCCTTATGGAACTTGGGGTTGGGGAGGGAGGGGATGGCCTGAAGGTTTAATGTGGCCACATAAATCGTTCCCGAGATGGTCGGGCCAGCACCTTAATGGTGCTGTGGTACCGGAGCGTACCGGATCTGTATCCGGCAAAGGACCATCACATCGATAACACTCCCCAAAGCCTTCGGGGAGCAACCTTATCGCTAGAACAACAACAACAACAACAGGGATCAGGACGGTTTCCAATGCCCTTGCTACTGTCGAAAGGCGTGATATCGGTCGATAAGACTCGCCGCCAATAGCAGGTTTCCAAGGCTTTAGTAGGTGAACTATCCTCAGCGCCCTGGTTTTTTAGCATTGGCATGGATATTCCGTCTGAGCCTATTGATTAAGAGAGCTTGGTGTTTTTAATGGCTTGTTCAACCTCTGTGGGGGTGATGGTAATGGGTGACACATCGAGTTTGTGTTTATGTGCCCGTCTGTTTGAACGATGTCTGGCGTTGTCTACTCAAGGATGCATTACAAATTGGCGGCAAAAAGCGTCCACGCATTTTTTTGAGTCCTACAAAGTTTTTTCGTCAAAGGCGATGGATATTTTATTATTGTGTTTTGTCGGGGGAGACAATGATTTGACGGTTGACCACAATTTACGAACACTGGCAGAGGGGTTGCAGTTTTTTAAATGCCCTTCCTATTTGGCATGTTTTAGTTCATTTATCAGCCACATAATACCCAAGTTGAGATTCCTTACGTGAGCATATCTAGGGTCAAGTTGTCACGTTCTCTTTGCAGGTTTGCAGCTTCGTCCGGAAAATTGGGTATGATTTCAGGTTTTCAACCGGACGAGATTAAGCGTGTCGAAACTGAATCGAATACGTTACGGAGCGCACGCTCGCATTACCGTACATCAGTTGGAATAGGGAGAGCAGCAAAATTTTGATTAGCTTTTTTAAAATAAATAAAAATCCGCTTTTCAGAGGGCATAAAACAGGCATGCTTAACCAACGAAACGATATCATTTCGTTACGATAATCAACGTTAATAAACGAAACGAAGTCATTTCGTTTCGTTTATTAACGTTAAGATCGTCAATTAACGAAATGATTTCGTTTCGTTTTCTGCCATATCAAAACGAAATCAAATCGTTTATGTTGATTATTAATTTCAAACTATGCTGGCAAAGCTGATTGATGGCGGAGTCATTAAAGGTGAAAGCATTATCCAAGCCGATTGCAACTTTTCTCATGAATTTTGACAGTACGAACATTTCTCAGAGTATTTTTGACATTACCACCAACGAATTAAACAAACAAATTACATAGAGTTTGTGTGTGTATGTGCGCTCGTTGTTGCCACCTTACGGCTTCACCATGGCTATAGCATTGCCAGCATAATTCAAACATAAAGTATCACGTTTTCGTTAACGTTTTTAACGTTAACGAAAGCTTTTCGTTTCGGTTAAAAACGAGATACAATTTATCTTGATAATTTCTTTATCGATAATATTTCGAAGTGTTTCAACGGAAACGGTGGAAATTTTTTGATAAACGATTAGCTTAACGTTAAGGTGCATCCCTGGCATAAAATTAGCTGGTCGCTGTATTGAAAGTAGTATGGGCAAGTGGTCAGATGCTAAAGTAAGTATCGAGTGCTATTCGACGCAGTTTATGAGCCCTGCGCTGACAATGTATGTAAATGTTTGGCGAGCTTTCTTAGTTACCAGCGATTCGGTTGCGGGCATCGCCATTCATCGTGCAGAAAGTCGTACTCTTTATATGCTGTGCTAGCTGCATACCTCTGCTGTCGACTGACAAGCTGGAAAGCCATAGGTCGTGGTGTGCGTTGAAATCACCGAGAATAAGACGGTAGCCACTTGGATACCAGGTGCCAGGAGGAATATAGATGTTAATTATTTCTAGATCAACATCACCTGACCGTATGGTTATGCCTTGACTTTCTAAGGTTTCGTCCCTGCGGCTGATGTTGGTTGAAATAGACTAAATTTCACGTGTGTTGGTTGATAATGACAAGGCCTCCACCATTACCCCTTGTGCGATCTTCGGAGCTCTGATATGGCAGTTAGCTTTGTTTCTTGAATTGCGTCTGTGGATATTATTCTAATTCATGTAATCAATTGCAAAAGCTGACATAGTCATAACCAAATTTTTACTTATCCATATCAATTGGCATCAGTTATTGGTGTCTTATCCTAAAAATCGTAAAATTTTCATAAAAATGAAGAGAACGCAAAAAATTACAAACATATTCCACAAACAATAAGTCTCTTAGTCAAACCGTATCCGAAACAATAAATAAAATATACAAAAAGTTAATAAATGTTTGGTTGGCTATGGTATGGTCGGAGCTAGGGCGTTATGGTATGGCACCATTGATCAATTAAGGGCGTATTAATGGTGACTTATAACCATAAAGCCATAAACAGATAAAACAGCTGATCGAACCTACCTTATGGAAATCAATGTAATCGATTAATGGTGCCATACCATCCATTACGCTAACGCCATAACCGTACCAAAGCCAACCAATTGGTTTTTGGTTTCTCGTCATATCCATAACCTAAAAATATTTGAGTTGGTGAATTTAATAACTGTTTGTAGATTTTATTCTTTGTTTTGTATACGTTATGACTAAGAGACTTACTTTTTTGTGGAATATGTTTTGTAATTTTTTGCGTTTTCTTCATTTTTATGAAATTTTCACGATTTTTAGGATAAGGCACCATTAATCGATCACATTGGAGATGGTTATGGATATGGGTATGGTTACGACTATGGCGTTAGGGTTAAGGAAATTGAATTAGCCTTTTAAATCTGCGATCCTTTCGGTTAACCTGTTAAACTTAATTGCAGAATTCTGTAGTGCAAGAGGGGTTAGAGATAGCTGAACACAGGTTAAAGGATTTAGGCTTTGTCGTGAATGGGTGAAAATGCTTTTCAGTAACTGATCGTAAAACGTAGTACGATCTCAGTTCACGGAATACGTAATCTGGGCTCAGAGTCGTCTAGGTGTATTCGGATGTTGACCCAGTTAACAGATTTTAATTGATATTAGGACCTAACCAAAGAAAGGAGAGAGCGAATGGAATAGACCAAAAAAGTACCAGTTTTAGACCAAACGCATGTAGGTGGCAGTCTGGTCAGGATTTCAAGTATTCACAATATCGAAAAAATATCCCATAAACTGAAGTGACTGTGCTTTTAGTGTAATTGTACACTTGCATCACGTTTTAAACAATAATTCATTTAAAAGTGCAATTCTAGATGCGATTTCTCTTGCAATTAAAAATTTGTAAATCAATGTAAAATATGCAATATTAGCCGTGTTTTTTTATACGTATACGTTTACGTTTGCGCGTGAAAAAAAACGCCTATCCTCGCTTAGATAATGCTTAGGAGACCCATCTAGCAGCAGTGGTTAAATAACTAGCTACAGCCACAGGGTGTACCGAAAACGGGAGACACAACCCTCTGATGGCTATAGGGTATAACATATAGCTAAATCAGTTGCGATGAATTGTGCACACACATAGAATACATAGAATTAGTATAGAGGGTGAAACAAAAACACATTTCAGTTACATCTGAGTATAATGCGTATTGAAATTTAGTAGTACACATTTTATGCGCAGCAATTTCAGAGGTGTATTTAAAGTTTGAAGCTTAGCAGTCCATATAAAATTTAAGCGTATAGACGTTTACGTGTAAAAAAAACACGGCTATTAAAAAATTTCGTTAAAAAGTGTACCACCCTGTGGTGGTGTGTTCAACTACACTCTTTGGCGCTGAATAAACTTTTCGAACATTCAGTACAACTAGCAAGCATAAATTTTTAAGAAATTCAAGCCTAATCTTTACTGACACCTAAAGAAAATTAATTTTTATAATTTCTTATTAATTTTCTCCATTTTCTGCAACTTGACATGCCCATTTTAACATATTTAATACACCTTAATGAAGTGTTTTAATTTTGACCGTTTCGCAAATAGTACTGCAACTCCGAAAGCATTCGGAAACATTTTGCTAGAGCCGCCATTACGTTCAGTGAAGAACGTGCCCCCTGTGAAAAACTCGTGTCGTTGCACAATTGCCAACGGATTTTAGCGAAAAAAGTGGAAATTATTTCACAAATTTATCATCAAATTGCAATTAACTACTGCGCAAAGTGCTTCACATATAAAATATGTGAAAATTGCAGAGTTTAAGCGCAGAAAATATCTTGTGAAAAAAGTATAAATTTATCGAATTTGATCGATTTAGGTGAAAAATTTTTTCATGGTATTCGCCATTTACCCGACCTGAAAAATGATGGTCATGCTCCTTTTTTCTCGCTCGCACGCGAACCATTTGGCGCGAGTGTGAAAGAGAGCTCAAATGTGTATACAATTCTGGGCGCATATGGCATTTCGTGTTGATAGTACGAGCTGTGTGTTCGGTGTACGGCTGTGTGTGTATGCTTTGTGCACACGCGAAACGGTGCTTAGCCCAGCTAAATTGGTATAGCTATAGCTGATTCATATAAACGCTGCGAGTTTTCGGCGCATATATATGTATGTATCGGATTGTATGTGGGTTTTGCTTGGCATTATCTTTATTTCAAACTTGTACACAGCGCGCGATTTTGTTTTTGGACAAACATATTTGATATGTTAGGTAGCTGCAACGTGCTGTAGGTATTTTGTGTTTGCAAAAGGGTGTGTTAGTATGTGTATTGGTTTGTCTGAAGGGTTTGCGCGGTGTAAAGATTTAGTTTCGAAATTTCGGACTCATTGTGTGAGCAGCAACGCTGAATATATTTGCGGAATATTATAATTTCGGTAAAATGCTGGATGGCTTAGTGCGCGTGTGCGAGAAAGAGTTGAAAAGAGTGCATGTATCCACACACATAGCAGAAATTCGGAATTATATGCGTGAACAACGTGCTCGACGTTTTTTTTAGCACGTTTTTTGTTTTCTTCTTTGGCTCTGTTCGATTTTATCAATTTTTATTTAATATACCAGCGCGTGTGTGCAAGTGGGACAAATAGTTACACCGTATATAGTTTACATCCTTTTCACTTTTGCATTTGTACATATTTGTTTTATGTCGTTGGAACGCGCGAACGCTGACGAGCACGCCGACGACGACTTTGTCTTCCGCCATTGTGGCTTACATGCCAAAACCACGCTATTCCATGGAATTTGTAAATTTTATTTTCAATTTGTGCTAAAAATTGCTGTATTCAAAGTTAAAAGAATAAATAAAAGTGGATTACACAGTGTACAAATTTGTTTAATTGCATTTTGGAGAGAATGGAAGAACGTTTTTGTGCTTAATTCATGACATGCATGTTTTTCGTATTTTCGTCAAGGCGTTCGTTTTTCTGTAATTTACGTGTTTTTTCAGAGCTACGCTTGCTTGAAGCGAATATTTGTGAATTCGCCGGATAGTTTTGTTTTGATGAATTCGCCGTGGTATATTGCGTGGCGTCGTCGCGTCATCGTGTTTTTTTTGTGCCTTGTATGAATTGTTTTTGTGCGCCTGAAAGGGAAAAAAATGGTTATTGGTGGGCGGTTGGCAGGGCGCTTTGTTGTAGTGACTATGTATGTTTTGTTTTTTTCTAATTACTACAGCCGTGTACATTTTATGCGCGATAACAACAATCAGCCAAAAGCCAGCAAACAATTTTTGGAAATAATTGATAGTAAGTGATAGGCGCGCGCTGTTGAAATACATGTGTTGTTGCTTGATAGCTGTCACTTTGTCAATTCGCCCAGAAAACACATGCAAAGCAAATGAAGAAATGTGCATGCTACAACAAATGCAATTAATAAAAATTTCAAATAAATGACAGTGTAGTCTGGATATACTGAACTAATTTCTGCAAGGCCTGTTCACAGTATCCAGGTTGTTCACTATATTAAGATTGACATTTTTTTTTTAACTTAGTTTATTAGCTTTAAATTCATGTTTGTTTATGTAACCAAACAGATTATTTGTATAAAATTATGTTTTGAAAAATACATATTGAAAGAACTGACGAATAGATGTTTCCTTTTTGTGCTCGGAAATTTACTTTTGGACCGCTTTTTCGCCTATACTTTTCAGTACTAATATGCCAGCATAGTCAGTGGTATTAGCTTCAGCCCATGCGATAGCTATATCGAAGCTTTTAATGGCTTCAGTAGCTTTTATTGAATGTCCGATCTGTCCTTCGCCTTGGCTGATATCACTAGATTCTTCAGTATCCATGGCATAATTATCTAAATCAATTTCTTCGTCAACTTGGATTGAATTCCCTTTCTCAATATCTTGTTCAGTGTTTCCTAAAACAAATAATGGTCACATACAAACTTAATTAACAGGTGCTTGTCAAGAGCGTGAATAAAATTACCTCCGGTAATACAATTTGCAGCAGACCCTGTATATCATGAACTTCTTTACACATTTCCTGCAATATTTTTTGACGAAATAAGCTCAAAGGAATATCATCGTCTTCATTCTTGCTTTAATTTTCTTCTGTAGTATTTAAGCATTCTAATAAAGGCTCCCAACATTTTACTATTACATTTGCCTTCAGCTGATTCCAAGTCAGCATTAAAAATGATACAGCATCCTTTAAAGTTAAATGTTTTAGAAATTGTTGTGATGTCATCCTTTCATACAGCTGAATGCAGGCGACGCTTTTTGTAATACAGCTTAGTTAGGCGAATCACATTTTGATCCATAGGCTGAATTAAAGGCGATACATTTGGAGGAATATAAATCAGGAATATGGACCCATCAGCAGTTTTAAGTTGCATCTTCTGGTGGATGGCAAGGGGCGTTATCAAACAAAAGGATAGCTTTGGCTGGTAATCCTTTCTGTAGTAAATGCTTTTGAACCTGATATCAATTAAAAACGAATAAATACTCTGCAAAAATGTCAGGTGTTGCATTATAAATGTACCTGAGGGACGAAGCAATGGTGAAACCATTCTCTGAAAATGTTGGTAGTCATCCATGCATTCTTAGAGTTCCAAGAGTCTACCGGGATGTAATAAGCCTTAAAAGAGCGCGGCTTCTTAGCATGCCCAATTATTAACGATTTTACTTTATGCTGGCTAGTTGCGTTTATGAACGCACGAAAAGTAATTCTGGCCTTTTCTGCTTTTCTCCCCGGGGCTGATTTTTCCGTTTGACTGACCTACGTTCTTTCAGGAAGCATTTTCCAAAACAAGCCGGTCTCGTCCGCGCTATATACTTGGTCCTCGCAAAACTTAAATTCGTAAATAATGTTTCTGAGTTTATGGTTAAAAAAATCAGATGCCTGGATATCCTATGAAAGTTTCTCGCCACACACTTTTACAATTCGCATTCCAAAGCGAGTTTTAAATTCAGATAACCAACCGGGGCTGACATGAAAGCTACCTTCTTTTTCCATAAATTCGGCGTGCAGCTTCATTGTTTTTTTCTTAAGCATTTCTCAGTAACTGGACAATTTCGTGTCGTTGAGCTATAAACCACTTGTATAACATCTCCATGCGGGGACACTAGCCTGTTGTAAGAGTCTTTCGCTTAGATGCTCCGACTGCCTGGTGGGATTTAATACTACGAGCTCATTTTTTTATTTCCGAAACTGTTGATTTGGCCACACCATAAATCTTTGCTAAGGATGAAACACTAGCACCTTTCTCGTGTTTTTGAGCTATTTCAAGGTTTTGCTTTAATGGACGGAATTTCCTCACAGGCATGATAACAGTTAATTTATTAGCACATAAAGACTTTTAAGAGCACATAAAACAGTACACATTCAGTCAGAAGCCGACAAGAGACAAATAAAGACTGACACCAAATACATAGCAGCAGCTTTTCCAGTAAAAAACATAAAATGAGCAATTTCGGGGAATACTTGACTTTATTGTGATAATAGACAATGAGCTCAAATTTAACAATCACGTGGACTATTTGTGTAAAAAAGCTGCAAAAAAGATTTACTTCTTTAGAAGAATACGAAATAAATTAGACACTTTAACAGCAATAAAAATATACAATACAATCATAAAGCCACATTTTGAATACTGTTCCACAATTCTGTACACATCTTGTAACCAATCACAAATAGGAAGGATACAGAAATTACAAAACAAATGTATGAGATCAATAATAAAATGCCACAAATACACCCCAATAAGTCACATGCTTGAAACATTGAAATGGCTAAATATTGAGCAAAAACTGATGCTCAATACACTAATAATGATTTTTAAAATTAAACAGAACAGGGCGCCGATGTATTTAACAAGTTGCATTCAGTATGTTAGAGATACACACCAATATGCTGTGCGGAATGCGAATGACTTTCGACTAGGATTACAGCGGACTACTGCAGCCCAAAACACATTATTATATAAGGGCCTTAACATATTTAACTCGTTACCTGATTATATCAAACGAGAGAATAATATTATGAATTTTAAACGGCTATGTATAGATCTTATTCGAGGCTAAAATATTTTTTATTACTTTTTACTTTTTATTACTTAATATATATATATATCATACACGTCTGTGAATTGAAAATGAATTTGTGATATTTAAAATTTATTGTGAAATCAAAAAATATGTAAACATATTAATAATAAATATCAATCAATCAATCAAAAAAAAATTTCTCTTTAAGTTTTTTTACAGTTTATGCTTGCCGTTGCGTTTAAAACTTTGTTCACTATTTCGAGTTTTCGATAGTTCACTATTTAGAGTACTCAATGTAAATTTTTAGGTGTTCATTATACCGGAGGTTCACTATACCCAGACTCCACTGTATATATGTTCATATGTGATAATGCATAAAAAGGGAACGAAATCATATTTTTATTTTTTTAAGAAAGCTTTAAAATTGTGATGAGAGCAACATACAAAATATGAATAGTTGAAAGGATTACGAAAAAAAACAACCAAAATGGAGTAAATATTAAATGAAAAGCGCTCGTACAAAGCAAGCAAAACAAAAATGTAAAGTAGTGAAATACACAACAACAAAAAGTGACCACAATAGCAAATGAAGCAACAAAAAAGTGTAAGCGTTGTCCATATAAACAGCAAAAAGCGCTATTGTGTTGTTAATTAAATTAAAAAAAAAAAAAAAATAGAATAAGATAAATAAATAAAATGTTGCAATGAAATGTGCAAAGTTTATCGTCGTAATTATGCCAATTCATTTGATTTCTTCGATTTCAACTTGAAAAATGTCGTCGATTCGTTTGCTGTACCGCTCGTCGTTGTCGTTGCTAACACTGCAGTGCTATAATTGCAATAAATATTACGCTTACATTTTGTTATTGATAACATCGTTGTTGTACACGCTTTGCGGTAACAACAACAAAAACAATAAGAGCAACAACAACAAAACTTGCGTTCTACAAAATCAACGCACACAACAACAAAAGCAAGAAAATTGCAATATAGATTCTTGCTTCAGAAATTGTAATAATTGCGCATTAAAACAACACAACAACAAATCCTCAATCCCTAATACATACACAGCCAGCTACGCCAAATTCTTTAAACGCATAGCAACTAGCTCAGCTGTCTCAACAAAAGCGGCAGCAAAAGGAATTGGGTACGACCAAAATACAAACTATACTTACATTCTCACGCCCATCAAAACTACTCTCCAGCACAGCGCTTGCAGGGAAAATTGTAGTAGTAGTAGCAACAATAGCATCAGCGGCAACATTAGCTGCAAGGAAAGCATTGAGGAGTATAGCACAATAAAACAAACTTGTGCTGAGTGGCGTTTACAGCAACGTTCAAAACAAACTGACCAACAACAGCTTAAAAAAATAAGTGATTATTGTTGGTACAAAGAGAATAAAAACAATAAGCACCACAGAAGTAGTAGTATCCACAGCAGCAGTTATAGTAACTGTGACTTTATTTATAAGAATATTAAAAGCGACTGCCACAAAGCGCGTAACAACTTGTACAATATAACAAGTACTTCTAATATCCAACACACCAGCAAGAAAACAGCTAAACACGAAAAAATATCAGTGACGTTTGAAGTACCAAAGTCCTCTTTGGATCTCAAGCAATCATCCCTGCAACATATTTTAATTACACACAACAACTGCACCAACAGCTTAATTACCTCCTCATTCTCTTCCCATCAGCACTTACTAAAGAAAAACCTGTCAATCACCTCTATAGCAGCACAGCAGAGGCTTTCATCAAACAGCAGTTTAAGGACGTTTTTGCGGAGCGAATTTTGGCGGAACGTCTCGACGGCGTTATTGTTTTGTGTGCAAGAACAACGAAAGTCTACGTCGCAAGCGCGAAGGTCAACGGAATATTTGTTGGTGGGCTGTGAAATTTACGCTTAAATTAATTATACTATTTTCAAAACAAAGGAAGAGCAAGTAATAAGCAGCGTAGAGCTCTAAATACCTAACAACAAATAGCATTAACAGGGCATTCAAGTTCACAACAACACATCGCAAGCAGTGTAAGGAAAAACCAGATTTGTACAAATTGCAAACGTACATACCACGTGTGTTTGTATTGATCAGCTTTTTTTTGACAACACTAATTGACAGCAACAATCAACCATTGCAGTCGAGAGTGTGAAAGTAATTAAGAATAACCACCGTTGCATTCATAAAACAACAATCACATACACAAATCCACATATATACATCTTTATTATAATCATCATCATCATGTCAAAATTATCATTTCGAGCGCGTGCGCTTGATCCTTCCAAGCAGATGCCCATTTATTTGGCTGAAGAGCTGCCAGATTTGCCTGAGTATTCGGCTATAAATCGAGCTGTGCCACAAATGCCCAGCGGCATGGAAAAGGAAGAGGAATCGGTAAGTTTAAGCTACAGTAAAATGTGTGAATGATGTTCATACACATATGTATATATATTTGTATGAATAAGGGGAGATAATTAATGATTACCTATATAGTTTCTATAAATAACACCAATGTATATACATACATATAAATGTAAGTTTATATCAATATGTAATTAAGTATATTTCTACGGGTGAGGGGAAGAAAGAAACAAAGTGATTGCGTTAAATTTCAAAGAATTCTACCACAAAATGAAACGGCTTGAAAAGTAAGCCAGTCCCGTAATGGTAGATACAGTAGAGTGCGGAAAATTTGAAATGTTATGGCTAATTGTTTTACAATATCCGTTTCCCTACAGTTGGTGTTTAGGAATTGAAAAAAATACTTCTTTGCAAAATATGAAGTCGGGTCGGTTCACAATTTCCAATCTTTTTTGAATTCCACCGTACGCTTTGTGCATGCAACCACAAATGTTCCTAAAATCCAGATCCGTAATAAAATCTTCAAATCTGGCCGCAACTCTAGCGAGAGAACGTGACCTTATAAGGCAGCACGACCCCGGCGATATAAACCGGCGGATATAAACCAACGCATCAGATTGCGAGTGGATGAACACAAGCGGGCGTAATGGGAGGAGCACTTAACGACTACGGGATGCCCTTGGACGTGAACAGCATGGAGCCACAAAAGACACAATGTGACCATTCTAAAAAGATTATTTCCCGGCAAACGCAGCAAAACTTTTTCTCTGGACCTGAACAGGAAAATATGGCGCATTCCCGCTGCAAGGATCTGCTGGTAGGATGATAATTTGTGGAAGGGACACAACAAATTAAATGGAGTTACACTGAAATGGCAGTCTTGGTCGGGAAAAATGCCGAGCCCCTCCTGTACATAGAACCGGCTGCCTTGGGAAGCGGTCGGGCCGATGGCATGCTAAGTGTCCCCGATATGATCGCCAAGCTCACAATAACAAAATATCGGACTGCCAAAATACCGCTCTCAGAACCGCTACCGGCTAACTCCTTATGTCCCCAGAACACCACCTACAAAATACCAAGAACTCGCAGAATAGGAACGTACTCTCCCTAGGGAGACGCGCGTTACTCTAGCTCCATTTCGGTCTGGGTACTGTTACAGGTTAAACTCTTACCTATCCACAACCAACCCCGACATACACAATGTATGTCCTTCTTGCGATGTGTCCCCACATGACACCAACCATCTCGTTACTTGCAATGAGGATCCAACGCCTCCAACATCACTCCCAATCCACCCCTGTTGAAACTGCAAGGTTTCATTGGACTCCCCTGAGATATTGATAACAAATTGTGATCGGTCGCACTTATTGGATGGGGCGTAGACCTGCTATAACAAGAACATTTAAAAAATAAGAATAACTGAAAACCTTTTTCCAGGCATTTTCTCGAATCTGAATTCGGCTGTTAATATTATTCCCGCGGTAGGGCATGTCGGTCATAAGAGGCGATTAAAATTGAACGTCAACAAAGCATTCCCGCGACAGTCGTGCTGTTATCAAAAGTATAAAGCATCGGGGTGTTTTTGCAGTTACAACAAAACCTTGCCCATAAGTTAATGTGTTATAAATATAATGGACCATGACAGCATCAGATGAGGCGGGAGAGGAACGCACACTCCTCTGGGAAACGGGAGTCACTCTAGCTCAACTTCGTTCTGGATACTGTAACAGGTTAAACTCTTACCTATCCAGAATCAACCCCGACATACAAAATGTGTGCCCGCTTGTAATGTATCCCCACATGACACCAACCATCTCTTCAATTGTAATGTGGAACCAACGCCTCTAACACCCCTCTCATTATGGTCCACCCCTGTTGAGACTGCAAGTTTCCTTGGACTCCCGTTAGAGGATATTGATGACAATTTGTGATCGGTCGCAGCTATTAGGTGGGGCGAAGCACTGCTACAACAACATGAGGCGGGTCTTTCAGTATTTGAGGGAACTCATTAGCGAAGGCGAGTACACCAGAAGATTTAATCATGAGCTGTACGAGCTTTTCGCAGACATCAACATAGTCCGGCCAACTAAAAAACCGGCTACGCTGGCTGGGTAACTATGCGAATGAAAGATGATGCTAGTGGCTGATTATTTATAATGGAACCCGCTTAGGGGATCAGAGGAAGATGGTGGTCTCCATTCTGAGGGAAGGACCAAGTGGAGCACGATTTAAACTCCCTTGGTTTCATTAATATCTTCTGTAATTTTAGACTTGTATTGCCACAATTAAATTAAAAGGTATGCGGCCAATATTTTCAACTGGGAGGTTTCTTTTGGTGTTACCAATTATTGCCAGTTAGCACAGCTAAAAGGTGGCATTGCGTATAATACAAATACAAATCCTATTTTTGAACTCATCACAGAATTTGGATTTCTGCTTGGTTAAAAGAACACACAAGCCCTCTACAATAAAGTCCTAGAAACGTAGCGTACCGCAGTAAACCAAGCAAGGAAATGCCCATATCAGTCAGACTACCTAAGCCAATAAAAACAACATAACACTTGACTGATCTATATATATGACGCATTTTAGCTCCTACAACAACCCTCCTTTCCTTAAATTAGACAGGCAGTGTCTAATTTGTGTTTAAAATTACTTCAATGTACCTCCCTTTGCTCGCTCGGAAATTCAAGTTTTAAATGGTTGATATATTGGTCATATAGATCGAAGTTTAAGTAGATTTTTGGATTGTTATCGACGTTGATGGTCCTTTGCCGAATATAGATGAGGTACGCTCAGGTAACAAGCATCATTAAGGTACTATCTCGACCATCTCGAGAACGATTAAATATGACCACATTAAACCTTCTAGGCCATCCCGCCCCCAATCCTTACTGCCATGAAAAATTTAGGGTCGGCAGAGCCTCACCTGTTAAATATGTGTACGACACATTCATATTTGCAGCATGATTCCCCTCTCGTAGGGAGGTTGACTATTGGGTTGCGTAAGCTTTAAATTACACTCATAAACCTCTAGAAGTGTGTTGTTATTGTGCATGTATTTACTTATTAATTAACAATACGAATACTCTCAATGTGTTAATTAGCTACAGCATTTTTGAAATCGACTATTATCGTACAATCCCAAATATATAGATTAAGAACTTATTATAGGACTCTTTATTTTAACAACAAACGTGCCTTAGACTGCTGTTTTACTTAGCATCAGTGTAGTATATTATATTGCATTTTTTAGTCATTATAGCATTAGTCAGCGAAAGGCGAAAACGGCGTGATGTTTCTTCCACACGATTAAATGTTCTGCTAAATGATTGTATATTAATTTGTATATTTCATTTGTTTTGCAGAAATTTTAGACTTAGGTTTAAGCATATTAACAGACTTATTATTGTAATGAATTTTTGAAAATTCTGATTATTACGCACCTTCCGTTAACGTTCGGATCGCTGAACTATCGAATAACTAAATAACTCCAGTATGGCAAAATGGTCTTTATTTACAACTTTACTGTGGCAGTAGTACTTCACAATTACAATTATCGCGTACTTCACAAATAGCGTGTTTAAATCAAACTAACTCATTGTTTCTCAGCTTGTGCTGCTTTTATACTCTCGGATACCTCGTTCACCCATTTTACGTAAGGTCTAGACTTTTCGTGAACAGCTGCTTATTTATGTTTCCTTTATGTATCTGATATTTATGTTTCTCTTCTAGTTATATGCGTGTGTATGTGTGAATAACAACTTCTGCTCCCAATAAGCATTTTTGTCAATTCTCAGTTTGAGAATCTGTCCTTTTCTCACATTTCAAACGTTAGTTTTCAAATGCATTTCACATAACCGTTGATAGCATTCTCAAGCTAAAAGGCACATTTTTAATATGGAATTTTTCTTTATTTTCAAATGGAGAATTTTTGGATTCTCAACTAAAAATTAAAAATTTCGAATATCGCATCAAAAAGCAACGGTGTAATAGTAATTCACAGTGAAAATAATGATGAACGTGAAAGAATAAAAACAGCGATTGAAAATAGTATTGGAAAAGATTACGAAATTAAGGTGCCAAACATGATTCGCCCAAGCTTAATTGTGAAAGATGTAAATATTCAAGTTGATAATGCTGAGTTGATTGAGAGAATAAAAAAACAAAACGCTCACATAATCGAAAGTGCATTAAAAGTTGTGAAGAAAATAGAAAGAAAACGAGGCAATACAATAGTTTTTAACGTTATAATACAAGCTGAAAAAGAGGACTTTTCAAAGATACTTGCTGCAGAACGAATAAATATCGGTTGGGAAAGATGTAAAGTGTACGATGCAATCAGTGTGCTTAGGCGTTATAAATGTAAAGGCTTTAACCACAAATCTGTGGAATGCAAAAATGAGGAAGCCTGTCACAAATGCCATGCCAGCCATAATTCAAAAACGTGTAATGAAAATCCCATAAATAAATGTTTAAATTGTATTAAAGCAAAGGAAAAGTTAAACCTGCCATTAGATATAAATCATGATACATTTGACAAAAATGTCCTTGCTATGTGAACAAATTGCAAAAAAGAAAAAGTATTATTATTAGAAATTAAAAAATTATGAGGCCATCAATCTAAAAGATAACATTAAGCAGCGAAAGTTGAAAAATAAAATAAAGTGCATATACCTTAATATAAACAGTGTCACAGCCAATAAGGACGAAGTTGAAAGAATGATAGAAGACGAAGCTCCAAATTTTGTTTTTTGTACAGAGACTCATACCACAGAGAATATCAGTGATTCAGAGCTTAATATTGTTGGTTATAACCATGCAAGGTGTGATTCACACAGCCGACACACAGGTGGTGTATTGATATAAATTATTGTATCCTTTGTTAAGGTTACTAAAAAAATAATTTTTTTGGGTCTCAAGACCTTTATTATTATTTATTCACTAATTAAAACTAATTTTTTTTTTATTTTTTTTTTTTTAATTAAAACTAAACGTTTACAACTAACTGCTTACAACTGACTGACTTAAAAATGGTAAATTAGTTCTAAATATAACTTTATTCTACCTGTGCCAGCATTATTTCGTTCGGCGCATGGCGGATGTTGTTCCCAATTCAATTCCGGATGTCGTTCACAATATTTGTGTTTTTGCTGATCAGGCGTCTGGGCCTTTTCCTGTTTGCTTCAAAATTATTATTAAGTATTTTGAGCCATCAACTTGCGTATTGCTGACTAAGCTCTTTACATTAGCGTCAGCTCGAAGGTTGACTTAGTTGGTGCTAACTTATATATTAATAAATTGATTAGCTTCAAAGTAATTTACAACAGTAATATAAACAATAATATGTTGTGTGTTGTGCTGAAAACAACGAGAAGCACAATTAAGTGGAAAATTAGTGCATACCATTCACCGAATACAAGCGATGCTGAGTTCATTAGATACATGGGTGAAGTGCTGGACGAATATTTTAATGAAAATGGAAACAATGTCATTATTGGTGATTTCAATATAAACATGAATGTAAGATCAACTTACTCAAACCTCAATGAGACAGTTAATCAATTTTAATACAAGAATAACCGAATCATCACAAACCAAAATAGACCTTCTCTATAGCGATAGCTGTGATATCAAAATACAAAACTTAGAGAATCAGAGAATATCAGATCAGGAGACAATTTGTATCAAACTGCCTGTACAAAAAAACTACAAAATGAGAGTGTATGATAACCGCTTATGCTGGGACAACTATACCGGGGAAAATTTATTAAATCATCTTAGGAATTATAATCTGGCCGAACTTACAAACTGTGACATCGATGAGAAAGTCATAGTCATAAATAACATTTTGGAAGACGTAAACGGATACGATAATATTTGAAAAGCAAGTTCAAATCACCTCTCTGAAGTTGGCAAGACAACTTTTACGTGGAAAAAAATTACCTATTGGGAAAATTGCTGTGAATTATCCGTGAAACAAAAAAATTTGCCGCGGCCATGTTTTAGAAAATACATGGCGGTGCACCATAAAAAAAATTTGAAATTTTTTTTTTCGAATTTATGAAATATGCCATTTATCTACGGCAAATTTACGGCAAATTTGTGTGCAAGAATTATTTTCCTAGCTGGCCACTAAGATGGTTTTTTGAGGGTGGCACGCTAACTTCACGTGAAGTTGGCGGTGCACTATAAAAAAAATTTGAAATTTCTTTTTTCGAATTTATAAAATATGCCACTTATCTACGGCAAATTTACGGCAAATTCGTGTGCAAGAATTATTTTCCTAGCTGGCCTCTAAGGTGGTTTTCTGAGGGTGGCACGCCAACTTCACGTGAAGTTGGCGTGCCACCCTGTATTTTCTAAAACATGGCCGCGGCAAATTTTTTTGTTTAACGGATAATTCACGGCAAATTCACGTGCAAGAATTATTTTCCTAACTGGTGTCTAAGGTGGTTTTCGAAAAGTGGCACGCTAACTTCACGTGAAGTTGGCGGTGCACCATAAAAAAAGTTAAATTTTTTTTTTTCGAAATTATATAATATGCCACTTATCTACGGCAAATTTACGGCAAATTCGTGTGCAAGAATTATCTTCCTAGCTGGCCTCTAAGGTGGTTTTCTGAGGGTGGCACGCTAACTTCACGTGAAGTTAGCGTGCCACCCTGTATTTTCTAAAATATGGCCACGGCAAATTTTTTTGTTTCACGGCTAAATTACGGCAAATTCACGGCAATTTTCCCAATAGGTAATTTTTTTCCACGTAAAAGTTGTCTTGCCAACTTCAGAGAGGTGTTCAAATCAAACTAATGAATAAGTGGTTCGATCGTGAACTTACAGAACTGAACAAGCAAAAATATGAACTTTACAAGTTGGCAAAGATATCAAACTCATGGGAGAATTACAATGATATCAAACGGCACTACAAAAGAGTAATCAAGCTTAAAAAGAAGAAATACATGGATAATAAAATCACAATCAACAGTAACAACCAAAGGCTGATGTGGAAATGTCTAAAAGATGCTGTAAATATGAACAACGATAATTCTCAAATAAAACGAGTTTTTATAAACAACACATGTTGAGGAAGATTATGAAATTGCAAGATAATTAAATCAGTTTTTTGTTGAAAGTGTAATACTATGTTCAAACAGAAAAATAAATTGAAGAAATTTCGATTTGAATTGAGTGCTGTTCATACAACTCGATTTAGCTTACACAATAGTAATTTGATAGCTGGTTGGCTCATCTCTACAGCAAGAACATACCTTTGTTCAGACTGTCAAAATGTGCGTGTTGGTATTAGGCGAATGAAATGGAATGAAAACATAAAACTTTGAAATTTTTGTGTGTTGTAAGAAAATGTGTTCAATGTTTTGGTTTCATTTTGAGTTTGCCATCTTCTTTTGACAATCCCTACTCCAGTGAAATGAAAGACATAAAATCAGCTGATGAGATGAGCCAACCATATAGTTCAGCCATGCGCAACTGACGTTGAAATCTACTCAATAAACACACTTTACAAGGTTGTATTTGCAGTTTGAAACAATTTATTACGCAATTTTTTTTAAATTGGCAATTTATTATTACAATTTATTATATGATAAATTGCCCAAATAGTATAAATTGCCAATTTGGTGTGTGTTTGAACCTAGTATAAGAATAATACGTAGTAGTATTGAAACCATTATGCCAGTTGAAGCTGAGGTAGACATAAATAGAAATTTATTTGAACTTAAAAATGTAAGTGTGGATCAGTTCTTGCGTACAGCGGCAACATTACAAAATAAATATTGTGGAAGAAAATTATTAACAGAAGGTGCCGTCAAAGATAGTATGGTATACCCCAACAAACATTTAGGTTAGAAAACGATTAGAAGACGAATCGAATTCTAATGTATTTCTCTAAGGTAGAAGGTTAGAGGACGATTTGCGAAACTGTCGCGAATTATAGCATTCTCGACAAAAAGGGGACTTCGTTCTCGATATCGAGAAAAGGGTTAGAATTCTAATCGAATTCTAACGTCAAATTCTAATGAGTTTCTAATGAGAATTTTCAAGTGATGCGCAATTAAATTCAATTATTTAAAATCAGCGAAATTTTCATTGTTTTATTATATCAGATACGTTTATTTGGTTATAATCTTATGTATTAAGAATGAACATATTTCAAAGGCTTTTTCTATTATAATAAATTAAAAACGTACATAAAGATTGAGCTCAGCGTTGGTTTGAGGTACGGATGAGGAAGCGTTTTCTTCATGCCATTCAAGTAGCCCTTAATCTGCTCGCTTTCCTTTTTTAACCTTTTTTGATTCATTTTCACTTACTAGTATTTATTATTATAAATAAAAAAACTTATTTCGCAACTTTTAATATTTCCACTATTTTTATTTTGTTTGTATGACACTAAGAATGAGTGATCATGTCACGCAAATAATCGATAACTGTGACAATAATCATAACATCGCATTTCTAGTGTTATTCGAATCGTTTCACAGTCGAATTTTAACTTAGTTTTTGATTGGAATTGCATTAGAGAACTACATTAGAATTCTAATGTAAAATTACAATATTTCTCTAACGTTTGAAACTGTGTTTGCTGGGTTAGGATACTATTATACTAGCATAGTTAATGAAAGCTTTAATAGTGGTGTTTTTCCAGCATGCTGGAAAACGTAGACAATTATACCAGTTGAAAAGGTTAAAGGAACAGTAAAACCAGAAGAAATACGGCCAATAAATACGTTACCTAGCGATGAAAAAAATAAAAAGAGAAAATTGTAAAAGAACAGCTGCTAGAATGTGTAAATAAATATGAAATTATTATTAGCGAGCAATCAGGGTTTAGATCAAAACACTCCTGTGAAACCGCACTGAACATGGCGATAGCAGAGTGGAAAGAAGGAATGTCTTGCAAACTAGTAACAGCCTCAGTTTTTCTTGACCTTAAAAGAGCTTTTGAAACTATTGATAGAGATATGACGTTCAGGAAATTATATAACATCGGCGTCCGAAATACTTTAATTAGGAACGTGACATCTCCTGAAATAGAAGTTGAAATAGGTTTACCACAGGAATCAGTACTAGCCTCGATTCTGTTCATAATATACATAAATGATATTAAAACTTGTTTGAGTCACTGTAAAATAAGACTATTTGGAGATGATGCATTGTTGACGATAAGCTGTCCATCTATAACTGAGGCCATATCAAAAATACAAGCGGATATAGACTCTGTATATAAATGGTATGTCAAAACAAGCTCAAAATTAATATTGAGAAAACAAAATGGATGGTTATGAGTAAAATACACTCAGGAGTTGACAATGTAACCCTAAAAATAGAAAATATCCCATTAGAAATAATAAACCGAATAAAATACTTGGGAGTTATAATAGACGAAAGATTAAAGTTTGATGAGCATCTTAAATATGTAGAGGGGAAAGTTTCAAAGAAGATAGGTTTTATGATACGGACGTGCAAGCACGTAAGCCGATACTGTAAAATAATTGTTTATAAGTATATCGTTGAACCTCATTTTATATATTGCCCAACGATTCTATTTACAATAGCTGATTCAAGGATAAATACGTTGCAGAAAAAACAAAATACGGTGATGCGATTTATTTTAAAGAAGCGTTTTGATACTCCCATACAAGAGCTACTAAACAGCTTGAACTGGCTTAGTGTAAAACAGCTTGTGTTATATTATACTTTGAAATTCATACACACCATGAAATTAGGAAACCTACCAAATTATGTAAATGATCGTGTAAAATACAACAACGATGTCCATAACAATAACACAAGAAACAAAAATAATGTCCATTTGCCAATTGTAAAATCCGAATTTGATAAAAAGAGTATATATTTTGAGGGATTAAGAGAATACAATGAACTTCCTAGGGACTTAAAAGATTGTAAAAATATGAAAGAGTTCAAGAGGCTATTATACGAATATTGTAAAGGAGTACCTATAAGGTAAAAAAGAAACACATTTTATAACTCAAAATTAATTATGCAAAATCCAAAGACTGTATAATGTATACATGTGATCTCATAGATTTAATCTAAGTCTAAAGACTGTAATAAATAAAATAACTCTAACTAACTTGTTCTCAAACGAGAATAAAGCGGAACGAAATGGAATCCACTGTTGTGCCACTTTCAGTAAGCAAATTTATTATTTGCCTCACTTCACTTTTAACTCGTTTAGATTTATGCATAATGTAGTACAATATCACTTAATATTATTAAAATTTATAAATATTTCCTTATTTTTTCACTTTATGTCCAACTTCACTCAATAAAATCGCTTGTTTACATTTCCAGCTAAAGTATGCAAAGTAGAGATCGACAAATTATCAACGGCACTATCGATGACACTATCGATAGCATTGATGTAAAATAAGAATGTTGTACTATGTTTTATTTTATTTTTGGGTTTCATGAACACTTATTATGTACTTTAAAATTTAAACACATTGGCGCAAAAAGTATTCACATTATTATTAAGGAAAATATTCCATGATATCTATGGTTTTCAACCAGAATGGAACGAAATGCAAGTATATCTCAAACCATTCTCAAGTTGAAGAACAACGTTTGAGAAAAAGTTGACAGAATATTTAGCTTCAAATGATTAATAATGTTCCCAAATTATTCTCAAGTTGAAGATCGACGTTTTAGAAAAAGTCGAGAAAATATTTTGTTTCAAATGATAAATAATGTTGAATATCAAACTCAGAATCAATGTTTTTCTCAAAAATTAGAGATTTTATTTTCAGTGTTTGTTGGGCTCTTAGCTGCCGAATACATACATACATATACATATGTATGTGAAATATTCTCTTTGCTGTTAGCTTAGCGGCTTACATGTATATGTGGCAGCTTGCTTTGATGGTGTTGTGCACCTTACACAAATTTGGTTCTTAATCGTTTTAGCTTTACTAAGGGCCCAAAAAAAAGGGATGATATGCTAAATTTCCTAAACTTTAGTAAAATTTGCATTGAAAACGGTTTTGATATTCGAAAATGCGATCATCTTAACCTTTCTGTTGTTGTACCTCTCATTTTGCATACATTTTTGTGTAGTTCATTAACCCCTTGTTCAGCATATAAAAATCAGCAAAAATACGCGACTATATGTACATTTGCATATATGTATGCAGGTAGTGTATTTACATACACAAATTTTATAGCAACTCCTAAGTACATACGTACAAGTATAGATTATGACACATATGTGCGAATTGTGATGTTCGTACTTTAACGACTTCTGGGGATTCCTGATATTTATGCACCTTCTGCCAACGTTCGAATCTCTAAACTGTTGAATAAATCACTCCAATATTCAGTTTTGCAAACTGGTATTAATTTAGATTATTTTATTTATTTTATTTTTATAATTGATATTAGAGAAAAATTGTAAGTTTACAAACGGCGATGGTTACTAGGACAAGGTCGCTAATTAAATACATATGATCATATTGATATATAGTAACAGCGGAAGTATGAAAAACAAATACTGTAAAAATCCGAACAAATGTTACTAAGCTTTCAAAAGCGCGCCTAAAAATTATATCCACACCATTAGGAATAAACTACATACAGAGTGTATGTGCCTACATGGTGATCAAAAGGAATATAAACAAAAAGGCAACTCTTAGAACAAATTGTACAGCGAACAACGGGACATTCTTATGGCTTAGCAGCTAAAGGCTTGCACTGATATGAATGTTGGAGATTCGAGTTCAACGCTCAGCTCCCGAAAAGCTAGCTGATGAAGAAGTGTAATCCAGAAACATGTCCTAGTAACCATCGCCGTTTGTAAACTTACAATTTTTCTCTAATATCAATTACAAAAACCATTGTATAAAGCAATATGAGCAAAGCTCGCTAATTAAATACATATGATCATATTGATATAATAGTAACAGCGGAAGTATGAAAAACAAATACTGTAAAAATCCGAACAAATGTTACTAAGCTTTCAAAAGCGCGCCTAAAAATCATATCCACACCATTAGGAATAAACTACATACAGAGTGTATGTGCCTACATGGTGATCAAAAGGAATATAAACAAAAAGGCAACTCTTAGAACAAATTGTACAGCGAACAACGGGACATTCTTATGGCTTAGCAGCTAAAGGCTTGCACTGATATGAATGTTGGAGATTCGAGTTCAACGCTCAGCTCCCGAAAAGCTAGCTGATGAAGAAGTGAAATTCAGAAACATGTCCTAGTAACCATCGCCGTTTGTAAACTTACAATTTTTCTCTAATATCAATTACAAAAACCATTATATAAAGCAATATGAGCAAAGCTCGCTAATTAAATACATATTTTATTTTTATTTATTTATTTATTTATTACAGTCTTTGGACTTATGTAGATTAAATCTATGAGATCACATTTATACATTGTATAGTCTTTGGATTTTGCATAATTGATTTTTGGCAGCAGTAATTCACAATTATACTTCACAACCAATAGCGTGTTTAAATCAAAACTGATTAGTCATTCCTCAGCTTGCGCTGCTTTTATACTCTCTGTTGCCTCGTCCGCATACTTCTCCTAAGATCTAGTTGTTTCGAGAACAGTTGTATCTCATGCTTGGTTACCAGCAATATACAATTTGAGTATATTTGTAGTTTGCCTTTCTTATAGCCATATGCGTGTGTGAGTTACTACCTCGGCTGGCTGATGACTACATCTGTGTGTGTGAGATATCTCTTCGTTGCCTTGTACATAAGTGTTGCTAGCTTTAATGTGTACATGTACATAAGAGTGGCTGCTTCACCCCCCGCAGCGGGTTAGGTGGTCAGAATATACCCGCGGTAGGTATTCTTGTTGTAAGAGGCGACTAAAATACCAGTTTCAAGGGGCTGTGTAGCACAACCCTTCAGGTTGCCAGTGCAGTATACAGCTTCTCCAAACCCAATTGTCAACCTCACCTATCCGCGGCGAATCCTGTTTCACTAACAGACAAGGCTCTGGCGACCCCAAGCTCCTCATGGAACTTGGGGTGGGTGGGGAGGGATGGCCTGAAGGTTTAATGTGGCCATATAAATCGTTCCCGAAATGGTAGGGCTAGCACCTTAATGGTGCTGTGTTACCGGAGCGTACCGGATCTGTATCCGGCAAAGGACCATCACATCGATAACACTCCCCAAAGCCTTCGGGGAGCAACGAATCGTACGAATCACTTGATGCACGATTCATTCGCCCATAGATGAATGGATTTGCAACTCTTTGTTTCGAGAGAGCGCTGTCAAAATGCACATTTTTTATAACATTTATCAATGATGCCACTCCAAACAAAAATTAATAGATCTGAAAATGGGGATTTTTGACATACATTTCGGCGATTATAGTTTCAATCATTTAATAAAATGATAGTCGTCAAATATTAATTTCTTTGAACTTATTTTACAATAATACGACTAGTTAGAGTTAAATATAAACAAATCTAAGTAAAACTAACATTTCGATTAAATTAATTAGTCAAATATTGTAACTGCATTTAACTCGCAGTGAAAACCATATATCCTTTTGAAATTTCAGTAAATCGGACCTATGATATAATAATTAACATTATTTAATGGATAGGGCTTATCCTACATGTCTGGCGTTCCAGGTTCTGTGATCAAAATGGACTGGTTGCATCGGGAGTTCATATTTACAAAACCTGTTTTTAGTGATAACTTTTGAATGGTAAATAATATTTACCCTCCGCCTTCGAACTAATAATACTTACACTAAAACAAGTATTTTTATCCTTTTTCCCATAATTTTTGAACGCTATTCTACAGTTATAGGTCAAACTAAAGTTTACCAAAATTTTTGGCACGTTTTTCGTTTTGGCTGGCACATTTTTTGTTCTGGCACCCGCTTCAGCTGGCGCGAGGTATTTATCTGTGATTGTTGCCAGCAACAACTAGAAGATAAATCCCTCGTGAGAGCGAAAATATGAGAGCATAAACAAAAGATTCGTATCAATCTGATCTATGCATTCGCCCAATGATGACATGTTACGAAACATTCATTCTCAATTCGTTTCCAGGAATGGGTCTTAAAGTTCATTCAATTGTAAACATTGGTTCATTCGATTGTAAACAAACTTAATTCGTTTCCAATAATGGGTCTTGAAGATCAGAGTTGCGTAAACCGCGCAAAAAAAATTCCAAGAAAATCGGTGCGTTTTCATTATTTTTCATTTCAAGTGTATTCAACTACATAAGCGGATCAAAAATTTGTAAAAAAGGTACAAGAAATAACAAAATTAAATGAGCTGTTATATTAACGCACGAAAAGAGATAAGTACATTTTATCTTAGCTATCAAAAAATTAAATTTCACGTGTTGTCACGGAAAAATTTTTAACGGGTAAAATAAGCTTTTTTTTTGTATTTGTGATCCTGAAAAAATTCGAGTTTTTTGATATCCCATTTGACAATCTTGAGTAAGTTTTCGGTGAAAATCATTAATTAAACCTTTACCATGTAAAATACCCCAAAGTTATTCCGAAATGCCCAAATTTGATTTTGAGGATGATGGCATCTATGGTCAATGTTATAAAAAATGCACATTTTCACGCGCTCTCAGAGAGCGAGAAGTTTCATATCATGTCATCATTGCATTCGCCTATAAGCAAGCAACGAGGAAACATCGTATGCAAGAATTTTGTTTATTTATGCGGAAGATTACGAAACTTCGCGCATAAATAGCATAGTAGTACGCAAACAAGCGACACCAACAATCGATGTTGCTACTCTGCTTGTTGAGCACTGATGACCTGATATGAAACTTCTCGCTCTCTGAGAGCGCGTGAAAATGTGCATTTTTTATAACATTGACCGTAGATGCCATCATGCTCAAAATCAAATTTGGGCTTTGTTTACAATCGAATGAACTATTGTTTACAATCGCATGAACTTCAAGACCCATTCCTGGAAACGAATTTAGAGAGAATGAATGTTTCGTATCAGGTTATCAGTGTTGTTGAGAAGTAAAAAAATATGAAATAATATATTTCGATTGCGTTGCTTTGCTTTGTTGCTCTGGCACCGCCATAAGATAACAATGAACGGCTAGCCCCTTTTTCACTTTGATGCGACCAAAACGTTTATGTACATTCATATGTATTTCCACATACAATAAAAACCGCAAAGAATGTATAAGAAATTACGAAATTACATCACTTGGCAAAGTATCTGCGTTGTCGTCCGCAAAGGCTGTTAATTAAAACCTATACGTACAATTTATCTCAGCTGCCAAAAATGGAATGTCGCAATGCTCCACAAAAACATGGCCTTTTTGCATGCATTTACATCAATGCGAAGACTAAACCATCCAAAGCAGTGGGCCCAGACGGCATAGCCATGCCGATGCTTAAACACCTAGGGAAAGAGGGTTTCAAATATTTAGCGCATGTCTTCAACCTGTCTCTTTCCACCTTTGTCATACCCGAGAAATGGAAAATGGCCAAGGTGGTCCCGCTACTAAAGCCTGGGAAACCAGCTAACGTAGGTGAGTCATATCGTCCGATATCTCTCCTATCGCCAGTGGCAAAGACGCTTGAAGCCATTTTGCTCCCTTATTTCCAAGCACATTTGCAGCTAGCCCCTCATCAGCATGGCTTCAGAAAACTCCATAGCACTACCTCCGCGCTAAATGTCATTAGCACCCAGATAAATTGCGGTTTGAATCAATATCCCCACTATAGAACAGTACTCGTAGCGTTAGACCTATCAAAAGCTTTTGATACGGTCAACCATGGCTCGTTACTGCAAGACCTGGAAGGGTCCACCCTTCCCCCATGTCTTAAAAGGTGGACCGCAAATTATCTGGGTGGTCGGCAGGCATCGGTGCAATTCAGAAACGAAACATCAAAACAAAGGAGAACTAAACAAGGGGTGCCACAGGGTGGTGTCCTATCTCCGCTTTTGTTTAATTTCTACATATCTAAGCTACCTTCACCACCGGAAGGAGTCACAATCGTTTCCTACGCCGATGACTGCACAATAATGGCCACAGGCCCAGGCCCAAAGATCGATGAGCTATGCAATAAAATAAACGGATATCTCCCTGATCTCTCCAGTTGTTTCGCCTCGCGAAACCTGGCATTGTCACCGACTAAATCTTCCGCGACCTTATTTACAACATGGACGCCCCAAATGTCGACCATATTGAACATCCACGTCGATGGCACTACGCTACCGACTGTCCTACACCCCAAAATCTTGGGTGTGACGTTTGATCAGGATCTACATTTTGGTGCGCACGCAACCGCAATTGTTCCAAGCATTCAGAGCCGTAATAAAATCCTCAAATCCCTTGCTGGCAGTACCTGGGGAAAAGATAAAGAAACGCTCTTGACCACATACAAAGCAATTAGCCAGCCGATTACGTGCTACGCGTCACCCATATGGTCGCCAAGCCTAAAAACCACCCACTGGAAGAAACTACAGGCCTGCCAAAATACTGCTCTCAGAATCGCCACGGGCTGTCTTATGTCCCCAGAACACCATCTGCATAATGAGGCGAGAATACTCCCCATCAGGGAGAGAAATGAGATGCCGTCGGACCTTTATGTCGGGAATTGCCCGGTGAATCCAGTACTTGAAGAAAAATATCCAGAACTCGCAGAAGAGGAACGCATACTCCCCAGGGAAACGCGTGTCACTCTTGCTCAACTTCGTTCTGGATACTGTAACAGGTTAAACTCTTACCTATCCAGAATCAACCCCGACATACAAAATGTATGCCCTGCTTGCAATGTGTCCCCACATGACACCAACCATCTCTTTAATTGTAATGTGGAACCAAAGCCTCTAACACCCCTTTCCTTATGGTCCACCCCTGTTGAAACGGCAAGTTTCCTTGGACTCCCGTTAGAGGATATTGATGACAATTTGTGATCGGTCGCGGCTATTAGGTGGGGCGAGCATTGCTACAACAACAACAACAACAACAACTAAGAAGCTGACTTTCACCATCGAAAGTTGCTACCAAAACCCGCTTCGTGTGCAGCCCTTCGATGAAAGGTGTTGCCACTGATAAATTTTCCACGGGTGAAAAAGAGTTAATTTTTTTCTTCGGATTTGTAATCCGGGCAGTGTTTGACAAGCGCTCCGGGTGTATTTCTGCCATGAAAAGCTCTCAGTGAAAACTCATCTGCCTTGCAGATGCCGTTCGGAGTCGGCATGAAACATGTAGGTCCCGTCCGGCCAATTTGTAGGGAAAATCAAGAGGAGCACGACGCAAATTGGAAGAGAAGCTCGGCCTTAGATCTCTTCGGAGGTTATCGCGCCTTACATTTATTTATTTATAAACGGTTAAACCTACTTATAAGGCACTATGACAAAAGCATTACGTACCAGCCCAAAACTCGCTGACTGTCCATTAAATAAGAAGCAGATGCATTGAACCGTATCTAAATAGCTGGAAATAATAAATTGAAACATTTTCTGACTCACACTTGCCAGCGTCGTAGCATTAGAAACACTGCAAAACAAATATCTTTTCAAAATTAACATCAAAGTTGTGGGAATATTTGTTGATTGTGTTTGCAGCTATAGGATTTCGTATTGCTTTTCAATTATTGTAGCAATTGTGCATTGTTATTGTTGTGTATATGTATGTACTAAGTGTTTTGTTTTTGCTTATAGCAACCTTTCAGTATTATTTCGTTCCTCATTTCCATTGAAACGGAATGGATTGCTTTTTTGTGCGCTACATTTTCATTCGAGTATGCTTGTATGTCTTGTCTTCCACTGTTTTTTAGGGTTTCCTATAGTGATTCTGCAAAAATCTTTAATGGAATTGCTGAACTTGATTTTTAGATGGAAGTAAATAACCTGAATGCATTCCCACGTACAAACAACAACAAAAAATATACATATACAGACTGAGTCGATTTATTAACCGATATCGCGCCATTGATTTTTCGATAGGATTTGGCCTCAGGAAAAAAAAGTTCCACTACGCATACCCTGCGAAATTTAATTTTTTTTTAGTTTTTCCGACTTTGATTTTTAAGGTTTTCTTCATGACCTACTAAAAAAAATTTCATATGTAAATATTTATTTATTTTTTTCAAAAAACTGTTATCGCCAACGTTTTTAGCGGACATTTTTGGGTCGGACAGGGTATACATGAAAATTTTACAATCAAATTAAAAATTTTTTAGTATTTCATGAAAAGAACCTTAAAAATCAAAGTCGAAAAAAAATGAAATTTCGCAGTCTCGAAAATTTTTTTTTTTGTATGCGTAGTGGAACTTTTTTTCGTGGGCCCAAATCCTATCGAAAATTCGATGGCGCGATATCAGTTAATAAATCGACCCAGTCTAATATACATACTTTACGCAACTTTATTACCTAAATAGCATTAATTACAAATTTGAATAGAAACAAGTAAGGAAGGTTAATTTCGGGTGTAACCGAACATTACATACTCAGTTGAGAGCTATGGTGACAACATAAGGGAAAATAACCATGTAGGAAAATGAACCGGGGGAAACCCTGGAATGTGTTTGTATGACATGTGTATCAAATGAAAGGCACTAAAGAGTATTTTATGAGGGAGTGGGCCATAGTTCTATAGGTGGACGCCATTTAGGGATATAGCCATAAAGGTGGATCAGGGTTGACTCTAGAATGCGTTTGTAGGATATGGGTATCAAATTAAAGGTATTAATGAGAGTTTTAAAAGGGAGTGGTGGTAGTTGTATATGTGAAGGCGTTTTCCAGATATCGACCAAAATGTGGACCAGGGTGACCCAGAACATCATCTGTTGGATACCGCTAATTTATTTATATATGTAATACCTGCCAAGATTTTAAGGGTTTTTTATTTCGCTCTGCAGAACTTTTTCATTTTCTTCTACTTAATATGGTAGGTGTCACAACCATTTTATAAAGTTTTTTCTAAAGTTATATTTCGCGTCAATAAAACAATCCAATTACCTTACCATGTTTCATCCCTTTTTTCGTATTTGGTATAGAATTATGGCATTTTTTTCATTTTTCGATATCGAAAAAGTGGGCATGGTCATAGTCGGATTTCGTTCATTTTTCATACCAAGATAAAGTGAGTTCAAGTAAGCACGTGAACTAAGTTCATTAAAGATATGTCGATTTTTGCTCAAGTTATCGTGTTAACGGCCATGCGGAAGGACAGACGGACGACTGTGTATAAAAACTGGGCGTGGCATCAACCGATTTCGCCCATTTTCACAGAAAACAGTTAACGTCATAAAATCTATGCCCATTGTCCAAAATTTTACTAATTTTCTATTCTGCGTCATAAGATCAACTCATCTACCAAGTTTCGTCGCTTTATCTGACTTTTGTAATGCATTATCGCACTTTTCCGGTTTTTCGAAATTTTCGATATCGAAAAAGTGGGCGTGGTTATAGTCCGATATCGTTCATTTTAAATAGCGATCTGAGATGAGTGCTCAGGAACCTACACACCAAATTTCATCAAGATACCTCAAAACTTACTCAAGTTATCGTGTTAACGGACGGACGGATGGACGGAAGGACGGACGGACATGGCTCAATCAAATTTTTTTTCGATCCTGATTATTTTGATATATGGAAGTCTATATCTATCTCGATTCCTTTATATATGTACAACCAACCGTTATCCAATCAAACTTAATATACTCTGTGAGCTCTGCTCAACTGAGTATAAAAAAATTATTTTTGAGCCCAATGGTGGTTGAGTGATATGATAATTTATCATATTGGCTGATACCATAGTTTAGGTCTTCATTCTGTATTGCGAACGATAGCACAAACGACCTATTCGCCTCCAAACGATTTCGTCAAGCAATGGTATTATCTATCATTTTCGTTCGGCCTTATATTTTTTGAAAAGCAAAAACAAATCCCTTACACCATACAAGTATATGTACGATATCGGAAAAACTTCTTATACATTTTCTTTTGACACTGACTGTATATGCATATATTTTTTTTTAAATTAAGAATAAGCTCGAATTCAAACCCATTATCTCACAAAAAATAATTACCAAAAAAAAAAAAGAAATACAAATAAAATCAAACAAACTATAAATAAAAATACAGAGCTGCTCAACCCCTATACACTTGACACTTTTGTTTTTGTTTTGCTCTGAAAAATAAGCACAGATACAAATTCACACTTTGAATAGCATTCGTGTTATTCAACTGAAACCGTTTAGCCAACTCAACTCGATTACTTTTTATTGTTGCTTTCCATGCAATTCGGTAAGCTAGCTAGTGTTTTAATTGTACTAGTTAGCAACGAAATACAGCTATCAATAAATAATGCTTATTTTGCTTTTTCCATTTTTGTTTACCATAATATGGTGGAAGTGATTTCGAGCAGCTGATGTATGTTTGACACACATCAAGTAGGGCTGCGATGTGTGGGGGTTGGAAAGGACGTGATTCCAAGCCACCCGCCCAAGGTTACTGGAGCTGGTGATAAGACGTGATTTCGAGCAGCTGATGTATATTTAACATACAACAAGTAGGGCTGTGATGTGTGAGAGGTTGGAAAGGACGTGATTCCAAGCCACCCGCCCAAAGTTACTGGAGCTGGTGATAAGAGTGAGAGGCTGGAAAGAACGTGATTCCAAGCCACCCACCCAAATCATTGCGTATTTAGGGTAGTCAGCAGATATTTTTTATTACGTGGAGTGAGTCACACGTATCAATGTTTTTGCAGTCCTTATTGAAGTCAGTTCACAGACACCGAAGAGGTTCGTGCATTTCAAAATTCGATCGGCATGTGCTTATATGAAGCGGTTGAAAATGTCTAGATGGTCTAAAGGGAATATTAAATAAAATTTCACCAAGCAGAAAAGGGCTATTTACCATCCCTCTAATAAGTTTTACTACAAATAACACACCTGCCATCTCTATACGACTCCGTAACGCAAGGAGCTGAATACGTTTTGAATGGCAGGAGTAGGGAGGAAGAATCCTTGAGGGGTCCCACCGTAAGTCCCTTAGCATAAAAATCAGGAATTGCTTTTGAACCGACTCTAATTTGTCGCATTGCGTCTCGTAACGAGGGTTCCAGATTATCGAAGCGTATTCTAATATTGGCCGCACCAAAGATATAAAGAGAGTTTTAGTAATATATACATACATCATCGAATTCTTTAGACCATCGTTTGACGAACGCCGAAGTCTCTTTGGCTCTGTTCACGCAACCTTCTATGTGCAATTTAAAGTCAAGTTTAGGGTCCATCGTAACGCCAAGGTCTACAAAGCTAATGACTTGGTTAAGTGTGTAATCATCAATCATATACTCGTAGGATTGGTATGACTTAATCTAATTTTATATTGGAAATTATGTAAACAACTCAAATCTCCATATTTTCCATGAATACGACACTCTTGTGAATTGCCCAATTATTTCAGGGTCATAGTCGGCTTTACTTTGTGGTGAATTTTGTATTTGTTAGTTATTTTCTGTTTGGAATTTTTTTTTTCTTTTTTACTTCGAATGTGAATTCCGATACGGAAGCAGGGAAATAAATGGAGAAATCAAAGAAGAAACACAAGAAAAAAACTGAATAAGAAAAAATCAGTTGGAATAAAACGAAGAAAATATCAAAAACAACAAAAACTACACCTTTTTCAGTTTAAGTTCAGAAAGTTACAATTGAAGTTCTGAAAATTACAACTGAAGTTCAGAAAACTTAAACTGAAGTTCAGAAAGTTGCAATTGAAGTTCAGAAAATTACAACTGAAGTTCGGAAAACTTTATCTGGAGTTCAGAAAGTTACAATTGAAGTTCAGAAAATTATAATTCAAGTTCAGAAAATTACAACTGAAGTTCAGAAAATCACCATTGAAGTTCAGATAGTTATAATTGAATGTCAATTGAAAATTCTGAACTTCAATTGTAATTTTCTGAACTTTAATTAATATTTTCTGAACTTTAATTAATATTTTCTGAACTTCAATTGTACTTTTCTGAACTTTAATTGTACTCTTCTGAACTGAAACTGAAAAATGTGTAGTTCAGGTTTACCAAAGTTTTTTAAAATAACAATTAAACCATTCAAGGTTCGAATCGAGCTCAAGGCCAGAACAATAATTTTTTTCTAATGATAAAAACAAAAACAATTGTTAATAACAATTAAAAGTAAACAAAAATTTGAAAAAAAAAATGGAAAATTAAAAAAAATTTTAAACTTGAACTGATAAATAAGTAGTACTTATTAGTACATCTGTATATGTACATATATGTATATTTGACATAAACGTATATATGTATGCCTAAACATTTTTATTTTTTTATCGGTGCATTTTCGATTGATTAGATTAAAAACAAATTTGATTTTTGACAAACAAATTTTATTTATTTATACTTCTCTACGATTAGTTAACTAATTGCACGTATTTGTATATTGTGAGTAATGTGCGACGCATGGTCGAGTAGTAGGGCGATCTATAAATTGGTGAATAAGCAACTGCGAGTAAAATAAAAGCAACAAAAATTATATGCAAATTATATTACTTATTTTGCTCGTTTTTTTTTTTCAATTTCGCTCTTTTAAAAAAGACTTCAATTTTATAACGAAAAGGAAACACGACGCAAATTGGCCTACTCGGCCTAAATATTCCCGAAAAAATATCGCGCTTTTAGGCATGTCTATACATACTTAGTATGCAAATATTTACAGTGTTTAGTCTAAAATAGGTATGTGTGGTGAGCAAATATTGACATAGTTGTATTTGCTTATGAACAAAGAGGTTTTTGTTTTCGAATAAAACATAGGCAAAACTTAGGCATCGTGAATTCTTTTTGTTTCCTAAATATATTCACTGTTGTCGAGCAAAATACAATATTAATAAAAGCTTTATGTCATAGATCTGGGCACTAGAATTCGCACAAAACTTTAGTTCAGCCCATGTCAACGGACAGCATCACCGTCCGCTAAAACCTTATCAAATATTTTCCGATTATGAATCCGGGTTGTTCAGGGACAAATGATAACTGTTACTATTCAATATTTTCTTAGACCAGCCATGCGAGCGTTATATTCCCACTGCGACCAGAGGGTGCTCGTTAATCTTTCACCACCTTAGATGTTTGCGCTCGAGTGCCTCAAGATTCATAAATTGCGCAAAGCACGCTTTGCAATGATATACCTAAGTCTAAGTCGTCTAGGGATCCTTCTTGCTCTGACTCCGAATAGTAAACAGGGAGTTTAATGAAGAAATTAGAGATGAAATACAAAAAAGCGAAGATAATGTCAAACCCGTCAAACAAAATATTAAAATTTGTCGAGGTTTAGATTCAAATTAATAAGAATACAAAAAGTGAATTAATAACAAACATGTAAAAAAAAATAAAATAATAATTTTGTTTTTTTAGAGAAAAAAAAATATAATTAATTATGAAAGATATGAGATATGATAGAAAATAAGTTGAACTAAAAAAAATTATTTATGATTTGAAAAAAATTATTTAATTAAAAAAGTCGCAAGGCATATACATATCATATACCCCTATTTAATAAAAGATAAATAAAAAAGAACGAGAATAAATAAATAAGAGTAATTAAAAAAAAGTTAAAAAAATAAAAATAAAAAAAAAAAATACTTAACTGAAAATACTTAATTGATGTTTTTGAAGAAATCAAAAAAAAAAAAAAAACGGGAGCGAAAAATTAAAAAATATTTATAGGTGACATTCAATTTTCAAAATAAAAAAGAAAATAAAAAATAATATAGGAGAAAAGATCAAACACAGTTGTAAAAATTAAAAAAAGTAAAAGGTAAAAAAAGAAAACGATCTGAAAAACAAAATTTTGAATTAAATTGAAAAGACACATTAAATTAGGAGGTATGTAAATTAGGTGGTGTGGTGTAAATTATGCACAATTATTTACATTAAAAAATGTTTAATTGAAAAAAAAAAAAAAACTATATAAAAAAAATATAAAAACTTTAGTTTAATTTTCGTTTTTGTGAATAAAAATCAATAAAATAGGAAAAAAATGAAATTCAAAATTAAATGTACAAACAAAACAAAAATGTAAATAAACAAGTAAAGGTGTCTAAGCTCGGGTGTAACCGAACATTATATACTCAGCGTGAGCTTCAATTGTACATTTCATTTCAGATAAATTACTTTTCTACATAACACGTGGCACCGCCCATTTAAAAAAAAATGTGTCCCCATTTCCTCTTACAGTAAAACTTGATAAGTGAAATATTGATTCAAAACTATCTTTTTTAAGTTATAGCTTATTATTCTAGTCTACGTCTCTTTTAAACTTGTTTTATATCTAAGTTGCCGTGGTCTTTAACAGATCTCGTCCATTTTTTCTAGAAATAGTTCTTGCTATAGGGAAAATTGTGTACCCAATTTTATTACGATACGTTAATTTTTCTTCGAGTTATGGTTCCCGAAACATAGAAAATTGCTTAGTCATAAAAGGGGCGATGCCACGCCCATTTTTTAAAAATTTAAATTTTTCCTATTTATTGTTATAAATCCACTTGGGAAATGAAATACCATTGATATAAAGCTCTTTTTGCAAAGATATAGCTTATTTTATTCGTCCACGACCCTTTTAAAAATCTTTTATATAAAAGTGGGCGTGGTCCCTAACCGATTTCGTAAATTTTTCTTCAAAGCCGATTTTTGTTACGAGAGGTTTAACGATTTTTGATTTATGATTAATAATATTTGTAAAATTGATTTTATCACAAGTGGGCGGTGCCACGCTCATTAAAAACATTTTTTTTTTCAAATTTGTGTCAAGATTCAATATCAGTCCACATGTCAAGATACAACATTCGAGGTGTATTATTTACTAAATAATCAGGCTTTTTGTGTTTTCCAAAATGTTATATATATAAAAATTGGGCGTTGTTATCATCCGATTTCGCTCATTTTCAATACCAATCTATTCTGGGTGCAGATAAGCACGTGTACCAAATTTGGTGAAGATATCTCAATATTTACTCATATTATCGTGTTAGCGGACAAACAGACGGACGGACGGACATGGCTTAATAAAATTTTTTTTCGATACTGATGATTTTGATATATGGAAGTCTATATCTATCTCGATTCCTTTATACCTGTACAACCAACCGTTATCCAATCAACGTTAATATACTCTGTGCGCAAAGCACGCCGAGTATAAAATAAAAATAATAAAGGGAAAATTAAACCAAATTTAATCTTCTTTTCCATACTATTTTATATTCAAAGTAGTATAAACGTCGATTTAAGAACGGTTTCAAGTTTTTCATATTACAACTATGTGATACAATGTCCTCTACGCTCAGAATCCCACGTAACTTTGAGGTGCTCCCTTGGTTTATGGATGGACCGAAGTTTGATGACGGAAAAACGAGAGGTGGTATATATGGGCCGAAATTCAAGAAATTAATACCAATGGGATGCTACCCCACCATTTTTTAGACAGAAATCCATGCTATAGAAGTTTTGTGGTAGTAAATGTCTACGAAGGGTATTCCCATTATGTCAGACAGCCAGGCAGCCTTGCGTTCCTTTCAGTCCTACACTTCTACTTACTTCTAAGCTTGCGGATGAATGCATTGGAGCCCTATACGATCTGGGCACCAAAACCTAGGCTTTGACATCGGGGACATGAAGGTAATGAACAAGTAGACTACCTAGCCAATCAGGGTGCTATACCAGAATTCTATGGTCCAAAGCCATTCTGTGGATTCACAAAGGCTCATACTAGGGATAACATAAGTCACTGGGAAATAAAGCAGTGCAGAAAACACTGGATTAAATGCACGGGGCAAAGACAGACCAAATTGTTTATACCCCAGCAACTAGAGTATCAGCTAAATTCATGCATCTTGGCATATATGACCTACGAACTTCTACGATATCTAGCTCATATACAAATCTATCGCTTTGGAGGCGCCGGTTAACATTCCCTGTGAATGCTTCGGTCTGGTAAAGCAGAGACACTCTTATCTACGTGGCGTGACTCTTAATCCCTTTATGATATGGTGTAAAAAGACTGAAGAGATACTTAAATACTGTGGCGAATGTTTACATCACTAGGCTGTTAGTAAATAATCACGCAACAACAAAAACAAGAAGCAGCCACTCTTATATATGTACATGTCCACATTAAAGCTAGCAACACTTATGTAGAAAGCCACGAAGAGATATCTCTCACACACACACATGTAGTCATCAGCCGAAGTAGTTCTCACACATACACACGCATTTGGCTATAAACTACAAATATACACGTAAGCTGGTAACCAGGCATGAGCTACAAGAGTTCTGGAAGGTGAAACGTCTAGACCTTTGGAGAAATACGCGGCCGAGACACCAGAGAGTATAAAAGCAGCGCAAGCTGAATAATAAGTAATCAGTTTGATTTAAACACATTATCAGTTGCAAAGTGAAGTATAATTATACTACTCCCAAAGTAGTCTAATAAAAACCATTTTGCAATACAGAATATTTGAGTGATTTATTCAACAGTTAGCGATTCGAACGTTAGCAGAAGGTTTCACATAAGCGGAATTTCCCAAATTTCATTACAATACAATAAAAGCCTCCACATACAGTTATAGGCTGAAAGGTCAAGTAGAATAGATCCAAATAAAGGTCAGAGTGCATTGAATCCTAATAGTGATATATAACGTCATTTGTCCTGCTACTCCAAATTAAACTAAAAAACTCGATTGAGCTCATTTCATCCATCTTCTACAATCATCAGCTGTTTTTTTTGTTTTTTTTTTCGTTTTTGTAATTTAGTTTTGTTTGCTGCTTATCTCTTACGTTCTTATAAGCAATTTTTATCTCTCTCGTTATAATCACCTATTTTAATTCATGTTAAATTTTAATGATTCTTTTTTTATGGCGAGTAGCTGAACGGGGACCAATGATGATGCTCTTTTGCTGCTCGCTGTAGACCAACAAAAGCAACTTAACCCAAGTCGTGACCGGGTGCTACTGATGTTAAATACGGGAATTTCGTTGCGCTGCCTGCTGCTCGATTGTTGTTGCTTTAGTAGTTATGCCATTTTTTCGTCACATTTTTTTGTTTTACAATATTCTCTTCTGTTCGTTCTTTGTTTGGCAACGTGACGACTGGTTTGCTGCTTCCTTCTTATTATTATTATTTTTTATTTGTTTTGTGCATTTTTTCTTAGTCATACGTTTCAAGCTACTCCATTTCATTCCGAACGTTGTTGTTTGGCGCAGAACGCTCACTTAATTTGTTGTTTAGCTTGTTCAACTATGTAATTATAATGTATATTAGACTGGGTCGATTTATTAACTGATATCGCACCATCGACTTTTCGATAGGATTTGGGCTCAGGAAAGAAAATTCTACACATACCCAAAAAATAATTTTCGAGTCTACGAAATTAATTTTTTTTTTTTTACTTTTTTTCGACTTTGATTTTTAAGGTGTTTTTCATGACCTACTAAAAAAATTTCCAAAATATTTTTTTTTTTCAAAAAACTGTTATCGACAACGTTTTTAGGGGAAATTTTTGGGTCGGACAGGGAAGTAGGTCATGAAAAAAAAACCTTAAAAATCGAAGTCGAAAAAAAGTAAAAAAAATGAAATTTCGCAGGGTCGAAAATTATTTTTTTGGGTATGCGTAGTGGAACTTTTTTTCCTGAGCCCATATCCTATCGAAAAATCGATGCCGCGATATCGGTTAACTTTCGTCCATACAAATCGACCCACCCTAATGTACATAGATATTCTGTTTATACAGACCGCAGCGGATAATGTGTACGTCTTTTACCTTCTGGAATAAATTTTGAAAATAGTAGAAAAGAATAATCTTGTTTAAACTTTATATTAACGCCCCGATTCTAGTGTGGTAACAATATTCTTCACCACGGTAACGAAATCATGTGGCAACTTTTACACCCTTTTGGTATTCTACCCTCGAAAGTAGCCGCATAATTTTTTACCCACAAAAGTAGGTGGTTAGATCGAAATAACAACACAACAGCTGTTGTTTAGAAAAAGGCAAAACTGAAAAATAAAGAATTGTAAGCGCAAATAAGTAAAGATAATAGTAAAAGTGTTGCCTCTTGCTATACATATTTGTTTACATTATATACTTTCACAGAATAAATTACAATATACCTATGTAGAAACTTATCATGCATAATATGCATATACACATCGTCCCGTTTATTCGTTAACCTCGTATCTACAAGTGAGACATTTTCGGTAGAGCGAACACGGTTGCCACACCATGTTTTCATTTGGGACCAAGATTCATCGAAAAAAAGGACAAAATTTTTGTTTTATTTTATTAGTATAAAATACAAAATTTTAGGATGTTTTCATATGAAATTTTACTAAACATAGTGAAGACTTTCCTTTAATTCAAGCTGAACAAACAAATATATGTGCATGCAACCAAAAATGGTACTATATTTTTACATAGCATAAGTCTATGTCTTTCATCAACCAAACGTTGTGAATATAGTTTTGGTCACAAAACTCTTGGTTCTAGAATTATGTTGTTGATTGCAATGAAATAAAATGTATAGTACAGTTAGATTTTAGTAAGAAACGGTTCAAAATTTGCGTTCTGGTGTTGCCGAACTATGTATGTGGAAAAATCGAAATATCTAGCCATTATTAATATTATAAAACAAGAGTTTTCTTTGATTAGTCGGCTATTTCATCAACAATTAATGACAATGTTTGCCAACACTTTTCTTTTTAATGCCTGGCATAAATTATATCCTTGGTGAAATGTTATTGTTCTGGTACATTTTATTGGCTGAGCAATTTTTTATGGTGAGAGTTCCATTGAAGTAAATTCAAAATTATATGGGGGCTAACGAAAGTGTGGCGAATTTTTGGGCAATATTGTGAATTTTTACCTTAGTGAAAAGAAAGAAAAGTATCAATCGTGGCTACTGCCTAAAAAGGCTCAAAATTGAAGAAAATGGACCATCGGACCAGATAAGGTTGGAAGGGACCATTTTTGGTCCAAATGGACCAAAGTGGCAACAATGAAAGCGAAGAAAACTATCTTTCAAATTTCTCCACAGACACTGGTGAGTTTTTCGGTGATGAAAGCGTTACCACTTTGGCCAGAATCGCGAATAAAAGCCCTGGTAACGATATTCGGTTACATAATGTTCAGGGTACTATTTTTCCGGTAACGCTCAGAATCGGGGCGTAAATGGAACAAGTAAGGACGGGAAGACCTCACATCTCCCATGGAAGGAGCTGAACTATATCTGATAAAATTTCGTAATATCTAAATAATTAGTTGAATAGTGTTTCCACCTGCGAGTAAAAAAATTGCAGCAAAAATTATTTGCAAATTGTATTAGTTGTTTTCTCCTGTTTTTTCGCTAAAAAACCTTTGAATAATAAAAGCTGTGTGAACGAATTTCAAAAATGGTTTTCGAAATATTTGGAAAATTCGAGAAGTCTTTAAAAATATTCAACCGATTTTCAACTTTGTGTTTAGAATTTTGAGAAACGTTTCGAGTATGCAATTTTGTAATCCAACTCATTTTAGTCTATCAAAGGGCAAGTTGCTTGTCTCTCAGAATTTGCACTGATTTTTGAGAATTTTTTTCTTTAGATGTTTTCCAAATTTTCTTTCATTTAAAATAACAATTTTTCACATTTATATGGGAGAACATCTAAAACACTTCAGAAAAAAAATTGTCAAATATCAATGCGAATATGTAATGAATTGCACTACATACATACATAACTGCATACTTAAAACGGTTCGTAAATTCTGATTCTTAACAACACTAAATTTTTAATCGACCACTTTTTGATAACATAAGTTAAATAAATTAAATGCAGTATAATAAATAAATACAATATCAGCGATAACCTTTGAAGAGATCTTTAGGCCGAGCTTCTCTTCAAATTTGCGTCGTGCTCCTTTTTAATTTTTCCTACAAATTAGCGGGACGGGACCAACCTGTTTTATGCCGACTATGCCGAACATCATTTCAAGGCAGATGAATTTTCACTGAGAAGTTTTTCATGGCAGAAATACACTTGGAGTGCTTGCCATATCACTGCCGAGGGGCGGCCCCAATTAGAAAAACCTTTAGGTCTCTAAAGCTAGCCCACCCATTCCAGCTCAATCAAAAAACGAGACCTTCCTAAATGGCACAATATTTATTGCTTATTTAATACGGGTTGGCTAAATTTAATACACTTGTTTTTTTTTTTAAATACCATGAGCAAAGATGTTTACACATTGGACGAAAATACAGGCCTGCCAAAATACCGCCCTCAGAACCGCTACGGGCTGTCTTCTTATGTCCCCAGAACACCATCTACATAATGAGGCGAGAACACTCCCCATTATGGAGAGAAATGAAATGATAACCAGTCAGTTTCTGTTGAATCCCAGAAACCTGGGCATCCAAACAGACATCTGATTGATGCGGCTACACCGCCTAGGGGCTTAATGGGTCATCCCCATAAGCGCTATGAGGAAATACGGCACCTGAGAACACAGCCGTATGAAGCCAAAAAACACAAGCAGGTTTTCAGTGATCTCCACAAACAGGCGTCGAACCTCTATGCCGGGAATTGCCCGGCGAATCCAGTACTTAACAATACTCAAAACTAGCAGAGGAGGAACATACTCTCCCTAGGGAAACGCGCGTCACTCTAGCTCAACTTCGATCTGGGTATTGTAACAGGTTAAGCTCTTACCTATCCAGAATCAACCTCAACGTACAAAATGTATGTCCTGCTTGCAATGTGTCCCCACATGGCATCAACCATCTCTTCAACTGTATTGTGGAACAAACGCCTCTAACACCCCTCACATTATGGTCTACCCCTGTTGATACAGCAAGTTTCCTTTGGACTCCCGTTAGAGGACATTGATGACAATTTTTGATTGGTAGTACCTATTGGATGGGGCGAAGCACTGCTACAACAATAACAACAACATGTTTACACATCAAAAACAAGGATATATTAATAATGATAACTTTTGCTCTTATTATCTTACTCGCAAGTGTATGCACAAATGTACATTTTTTTAGTTTATGTTTTTTACTGCTTGGAGCTCATAATAGCTGCCAGTAAGTTCACTTCGTGCTGTTTCTTGTGTTCTCCTCCGTTGATATTTTTGTGTATCACAAAACCTCGTTTGTGTTGAAAATAATATTGTATGTGGGTGTAAAATTGAAGTTTTTTGTACACTCTGTTCTCTTCCGTTTTTAGAGTTTCTTTCTTCGTAATTTATAACCATTCCATTGGCAGCTTCAGTTGTTTCTATAGCCTTTATATTGTGTAGCTTTATTGTTTGCAACACAGTTCAAATATTGCTATGGGCTGCTCCTGTAGAGCTACCTTGAGGGCAAAGCTTAATTTTAAGTTGAGTATCTGGAAGAAGTATTTTGACAGTACAAGTGCCCAAGAAGTTGTTACACAAAATTAACTGCTTGATATACTTTCAAAACCATGGGCTAGATAAGTTAGGGTGCAACACCTTAATGGACCATCTCTTACGAAAGTTTATCGCACGGTGTTTAAATTAACACATTGCTGGTTATTGACCAGCTAAGATGTAGCTACCCAACGCTATCGTCTCTAGGCTCAAGCTAAGAAATATATTCATTTTTTTTCGACACTAAGCGCAGCGCCGAAACCGGTTTGTCTCGAAACCAAATTTGACAAGGGATGACGGAAAATGTTTCCAATATATATCAAATATATTCATAAATTTTAACTCAAGAGAATATTTTTTGGCTCTATGTAAACTGAATTGTTAAAAACTCTGGACAAGCCAAAAAAACTCAAATAGATACATATGTACCTACAACTGCTACTTAACTATACGTTATGTTTTTAATTTTTCCGTGAGCTGAAGGGTTTAGTTGATATACCATGTGAACCTAAGTTTTGAAAAATTTACATCTTCCAGCATTTATTTTGTAAAATTAAGAATTTCGCTTTCCTTAGAGCAAAGAATCATCAAGGTCGAATAAAAGAGATATAACCATTAGGGTGGGTCGATTTGTATGGACGAAAGTTAGCCGATATCGCGCATCGATTTTTCGATAGGATTTGGGCTCAGGAAAAGAAAAGTTCCACTACGTATATCCCAAAAAATAATTTTCGAGCCTGCGAAATTTAAATTTTTTGACTTTTTTTCGACTTTGATTTTTAAGTTTTTTTTTCATGACCTAAAAAAATTTGCATATGTATACCCTGTGCGAAAAAATATTTTTTTTTTCAAAAACTTATCGACAACGTTTTTAGCGGACATTTTTGGGTCGGACAGGGTATACAGGAAAATTTTTTAGTAGGTCATGAAAAAACCTTAAAAATCAAAGTCGAACTTTTGTTCCTGAGCCCAAATCCTATCGAAAAATCGATGGCGCGATATCGGTTAATAAATCGACCCAGTCTAATAAACATATCAGCTTATTGTTATTTGTTTTAATGAAGATACCATTTGAACAAAGGGGACGGACAACCAATTTTATAAGAAAAATTTAATTTAAGTAGCGCATCGCGACTTGGGGAGGAGAGCCTCGGTCTAAATCTCCTCGGTGGTTAATTGGATCAAGTTATTATTTATTTATTATAAATCTAGCCGAAAAACATTTTATTTGCAGCTCAATTGTAAATTATATCATATTTGAAGTAATTAATAGCTATTAAAAATAATTGAACATGAACTGGTATTGTTTACAATTTTAATTTTGACCCCATTTTTTCTCATAACGTTTTATATTCGAATATTGTGAAATTAAGTTGTGTCTATGAAAATGACTTAATAAAAAGAACAAATTGGCTTAATAATTATCGCCATGATGTCATTAAGTTTTTGTTTTTTGTATTAGCATATTGCTTGCTTGGTTCGTTAGGGTTTATTTTATGTTTTTCCTTCAATAACACACTTCTACTTATCACATCAAAATTAATTTTAAGAATATAAGTATAAGTACATGTTTTAATTGAGGGCAATGAAACGGAAATTTTAAATCAAATAATGGGCGATAAGATTGTTTGGGTGTAGCGAAGTTATATGTATATCGACGTTTGAGTGGAACAGCGCGGAAATTTATTGTGGAGAGCCCTACCTGCACCCAATTTTGAAACAGGGCGTTATTCAATAATATTATAGGACATTTTCGAAACGACAAGTTAGGTTGATCTTCTACCGAGTTGGTGGTATTTGTACATCTGCTTAATCGGGAAGTTGAACTTTTACACATCTCATAAACTACTGCTTCACTACTTCCACTTTCCCTGCCGCTTGGAAAGTAGATATTATTACCTCTCTAGGTAAAAAGTCTGGAGCCTCCGAACCTTCAGATTTTAGACCCATAAGCATATTGACCGGGTTTTCGAAGGTACTTGAGTTACTTGTCGCGCAACATATTACGGCATTCATTGATAAATGTAGCCTGCTTCGTCTGTTTCAGTCCTGCTTTAGAGCAGCTCACTCATGCTCGACAACTGTCACCAAAGTACTTGATAATATCCGTGGGGTCCTCTTCTCTTCAGTATTTTTTTTTTAAATGACACCTCATAGCTTCAGGATATCATTGCGATACTATTTCGAAACTATTTCCGGAGAGTAAAAGGAATATTCTGTTGTATTTTTGAAATATAAATAAAAAAAATTTATATAAGGCGCGATAACCCCAAGAGATCTATGGCCGAGCTTCTCTTCCAATTTGCGTCGTGCTCCTCTTGATTTTCCCTACAAGCTGGCCGGACGGGACCAACATGTTTTATGCCGACTCCGAACGGCATCTGCAAGGCAAATTTGTTTTCTCTGAGAGCTTTTCATGGCAGAAATACACCCGGAGCGCTTGCCAAAAACTGCCGAGGGGCGACCCCGCTTAGAAAAATTTTCTTCTAATTGAAAAACCTTATTTCTAAAATTTGATGTTGCTGGGTTCACACCCCGGGCATTCGGTGTGGTAGGCGGAGCAAGCTACCATCACACCACAGTGGTCGCCATTTTTGAAATAGCGAATTGTACTATGAAACGTCAATTGGTTTTCTAAAAAAATCGGTTGAATTTCGAAAACCTGTGACCCCTTCTAGGTTCGTCTAATTATTTCCCAAAATGAAAAAATTGTGTGCTCAAAAGTTAAGTACTTTTTTAATCTCAGCTGGACCGTTTTTATTAGGTCAAAACTGATCTGACTGGCATCAAAAACTGCCTCAAGCTGACCTCACATTACTGACTTGAAATCGATAAAGCAGTACGTGGTCAAAATTTACGCTAAAATTATGTTTCACAACTTTCCCTATATCCCGTTGTTTCAAACGCTGTGACATTATTTGCTGATGAGACGCCAATTGGCAAACGTAAATAAATTTCCATTGTCATTGTCATTGATCAATAGCCGTTTTCATTTGTCACTTTGTAATTAAAATTGTCGGCAAACTACAAATTTGTGGTCAAAATTGACCTAGTGAAAACCAAGAATAAGTGAGTCTACATTAGGGTGGTTTTTATAAATCAAATAAAAAATTTTTTCTGTCTCACCCTCTCAGACGGGCAGACTAGTACCTAGGTCAAAAATATCACACATAAAATTGGTTCCGATTAGAGACGATTAAAGGGGTGTCGCTAAGATCTCTCTATGGAGGATTTCAAACCTCTAAAACCATAATATGGTTTCCACTCGGTACCAAAATTCGACTTTTTTGGTTAATTTATTTACGTACATTAGGGTGGGCCGATTTGTATTGACGAAAATTAACTGATATCGTGCCATCGATCTTTCGATAGGATTTGGGCTCAGGAAAAAGTTCCACTACGCATACCGAAAAAAATAATAATTTTCGAGCCTGCGATATTTAATTTTTTTGACTTTTTTCGACTTAGATTTTTAAGGTTTTTTTCATGACCTACCAGAAAAAATTTTCATATGAAAATTTTACAATCAAATAAAAATTTTTTTTAGTAGGTCATGAAAAAAACCTTAAAAAACGAAGTCAAAAAAATTAAATTTCGCAGGCTTGAAATTTATTTTTTTGGGTATGCGTAGTGGAACTTTTTTCTTTTCCTGAGCCCAAATCCTATCGAAAAATCGATGCCGCGATATCGGTTAATAAATCGACCCAGTCTAACGTACATACATACATAGGCTGTGTTTCATATATTATGAAAATAATTTCTTATGAAGAATTTTGAACTAAATAAATACTTTTACAAAATTTCACTCTACGAAAAATACCGTGAGTAAGTGCATTCCGTTTGTATTCCTTTTTCCAAGGATTCAAAAACGAAACGATGCCTATTCGCTTCGTTAAAAAATCGAAACAACAAAATGAAACCTATTTTGATAACTGTTTTAACATTAAATTTTCAAGCGTTTCAACGGAAACGAAAGAAATTTCTCTTTAACGTGAAACTTAACTTTATCATTCATAATTGCTTTTTCTTTAAAATGTCGCACATACTGAAATCTCGGGAATGCCAAAAGGCATCGGGATTGAATGACCTAGTATAGTTATAGCATTTAAGCCATTATGGGAATATTTATTTTAACGTACCAAGCTCCGTATATCTCTATTGTTATTATAAATGGAACGATTGTTGATTATTTTGATTATTGTTTGTTCCTCCCTCTAGTTTTTTCTGGCCTTTTCTGGTTTTAGTATATATTCGTTTTTTTAAGTGGCATTGATTGATTAACGCTTTCAAATTTGTTGTGATCTATACATGGTGGAGCGGATCAAATCAGTTAAAAATGAGAATGGAATCAAAAACAAAATTTGTCTTGAAAACAACTAATTCCAACAGAAAATCAGTTGCAATCTATCATTTAGTGGGGGAATTCTTCTTCTGTGAAGTGGTGAAATTAAAATAAAATTGTTTTCATTTGTTTTTAGAGAACACAAATTCCCTCCCTTTTGCTTTGTTTAAAATATGATATTTCTTATGGCGTTTTCTTTTCTGGGAAAAAATGTTATCTTCATGCTGACCTTTAGATTCTAACTTTTGAACAAGATAACTTGGCGCTCCGCAAATGAGCTGGATTTGTAGGTAATGGAAGTCCTTTTCTTGTTCAATGGGAGGGCTGCGAAGAACTTACAGGATGACATTATTTTCGGAATATATATGTAATCTTCCTACATTGCTAATAGAATATTGTCACGGATATTAGCATCACTAAGCTATACCATCACTAAGGCGATGCTAAGGCCATGCCAAGCAGTATTTACGTCAATAATCAAATCATGTATACACATATATAAGGCAGCCGAAAGAGATGTCACACACAGATGCATTTACTTATACGCCTATGTGTACTCGAGAGACTGTAAACTACAAACATTCACATCAATAATTCAATCATTATGTATCTACATAAACGAATAAATGATTGCGTCTACACATATGTACCATGTACGAATACGAGCAGCGGAGAGTCAATGCACTAACACATGCATATATCTGAGAAGTTTGAGAGCTACTGGACTAGTAGATTCTGGAAGCGCCTAAAAGATGTATAAAATTGTGCAATTTTAGTTATAGCTGAGAAGTGCTAGTAGATTCTGGAAAAATGCGAACGAGGAACCAAAGGGTATAAAAGGCAACACATGTAGAGGCGCTGAAATTCGGTTTGAGTTGAGCTATCAATCAGTTTGATTAAGCACGCGATCTGGCGGCTAATAGTAGAGCTTCATTTGAGTTACCAATCAGTTTGGTTATTAAGCCAGCGAGTAGCAAAGTATAAGTGTTATTGTGAAGTACTTTAATAAAGGCCATTTTTCCATTATTCAATATTGGAGTTATTTATTCAACAGTTTAGTGATTCGAACTTAGCAAGGCTTGCAAATAAGAGGATTTGCAGCAAATTCGTTACAATTGGTGTCAGAAGAGGAATTGTTGAATAAATTCCGAAGACTTCGAATAAACTTGGACATGGCAAAGTTCAGTGAATTGAAGATCCAGCAACTAAAGGAGTTGGAGAGCCGTGGATTGAATACAAGCGGCGTTAAACTTGAACTTCAGGCACGGCTACGAGAGGCAATGGAAGAGGAAGGAATTGATGTGGAAGAGTATGTATGACTTTCATCCTGATGGCGAGGAAGTAACAAAAATTGAAGAGAAAAACGAAACATCGCAGACAGTTACGAGCAGAGACATGAACATGATTTTGGCTGCAATATCTGCTCAAACATCGACAATGTCATCACAGATGTAATCCCAAGAGACACGAATAACATCGAAAATTGAAGCACAAGAAACGCATATGTCAGAAATGTTGACACAGATAACATCCAAGATTTAAGCACAAGAAACGCGAATGTCAGAAATGTCGACACAGATTACATCCAAGATGGAAACGCAATTGGAAGAACAGAAGACATATATGGCATCCCAACTGGAATCGCAGGAGACACGCATAACATCAAAGATGGAAGAACAAGAGGAGCGCTTATCATTGCAGGTGGCACAAATGTCTTCACTGTTAGAAGCACAGGAAGCAAGGGTAAAATCAAAGCTGGAAGCGCAGGATGCAAAAATCGCTCAATTTCAGGCAGAAGTCGATGATTTGAAGGGTCGTATGGAGCAGTTACAATTAAATCGTCCAGCAGTTTCAGCGAGTAATCCAAAGGTAAAAACACCATCCTTTGACGGTTCTGTTCCTTTCCAGGTCTTTAAGCTACAGTTTGAGAAGACCGCAGCAGTGAACAACTGGAATGTGGAAGATAAAGTTGCCGCACTCTTCGTAGCATTGAAAGGACCAGCTGCCGAAATCTTACAGACTATTCCAGAGTACGAACGGAACAGTTATGACGCATTGATGGCTGCTGTAGAACGGCGATACGGAAGCGAACACAGGAAACGGATATTTCAAATAGAATTGCAAAACCGCTACCAAAAAGCTAACGAGACTTTGCAGGAGTTTGCTTCTGACATTAAAAGATTGGCTCATCTTGCAAATGCGGATGCACCCGTGGAATACACGGAAAGAGTGAAGATTCAGAGCTTTATAAATGGCATACGGGACGTCGAAACGAAGCGAGCCACATACGCGAACCCAAAGCAAACATTTTCTGAAACGGTATCCCATGCATTGACTCAGGAAACGGCGTCATTATTGAGTAAACCAGCATACAAAGCTCATCGTGTGGAAGTAGAAAGGCCAGAGTGGGTAGATACAATTTTGGAAGCTCTGAAGGGATCACAACAGAAAAATGCCGGAGTTATGAAATTTTTCAAGTGCGGTAACCCAGGTCACATTGCACGTCATTGCAGTAGCGATTCCAATAGTTCCAACAATGTGTGTGGTCGTAAACGCAGAGCAGGAGATGAGCAAATCTCCAAGACAAATCAATCGTTAAACTAAAGCGAGTCAGCCGCAAGGGGCGACAGTTGGCTCCCTCAATTGAATGCCCCATAATCTCTATCTCGCAGATTGGAAGAAGATCGAGCAATCTTACTGTTGGAGGACATGTGGATGGAAAGGAACGTTTACTGACTGTAGATACTGGTGCATCTCATTCCATCATTCGAGAGGATTTAGTCAACAAGAAGATAAGACCATTGCATGGAGCAAGATTGCGTACAGCCACTGGAGAAGACAGCACGGTTCTAGGAGAAGTATCATGTGAAGTCGCTATTGGGAACGTCACGGTAGTACACAATTTTATAGTGGCAGAGATTGTTGATGAAATCATAATTGGAGTGGACTTCTTAATCGACCAGGGCATCAAGATCGACATGCAAAGCAAGACGATGCGATATAAGAACATGGATGTACCACTTAATTTCGGCTACGAGAGAGGCTACAGCAGTAAACGAGTGCTGGTGGAAGAGAGTCAGCGAATACCACCAAAATCCGAAGCAATCATCTGGGCAAAGGTTGATGGAGATTGTGGGACAAACAAATTGTGGGTTGTCGAAGCAGCAAACAAATCAGCACTGAACATACTTGTAGGAAAAACCCTGGCTATGACAAAACAAGATGGACGTATTCCGGTAAGAGTACTCAATGAGTTGAAGTCACCACTCAAACTGACTAAAGGAGCTATTTTGGGAAGATGCCAAGAGGCTGAAGTAGTTATTAACTGTGAACAGCTCCAGGAACACGTTTCAGCTAGAAATACTGATCTTTCAAATGACATCACGGCATGGACACAGTGGCTAGAGGAAGCATATCAGAGTAAGGCAAAACAACTGCTCCTAAACTACGCGAACATATTTGACCAGGATGGTTCGAAACCAGGCCGCACCAATGTTGTGAAACATCAAATTGACACTGGAGATGCGAGGCCGATCCGTCAAGCTCCACGTAGTGTTCCACTGGCGAAGCGGGAAGTTGTGAGTCAAATCATACAAGAAATAAACGATAGCGGCGTCATCGAACCATCAGCTAGTCCATGGAGCTCACCGGTAGTACTTGTAAATAAGAAGGATGGAAAAATGAGGTTTTGCGTGGACTACCGGAAGTTGAATGACGTAACGAAAAAGGATAGCTACCCATTGCCAAGAATTGACGATACTCTGGACTCGCTATCTGGTACGAAATGGTTTTCCACACTGGACTTAAAAGCGGCTACTGGCAAGTGGAAGTGAAGGAGGAAGACAAAGAGAAAACAGCCTTCAGCGTCGGAGATGGTCTTTGGCAATTTACAGTAATGCCCTTTGGACTATGTAATGCACCAGCTACTTTCGAGAGACTCATGGATCAGGTATTGAAAGGACTACATTGGAAAACATGCTTGGTGTACCTGGACGACATCATCGTATTGGGCAAGAACTTTGATGAACATCTTAAGAACTTGGAGGAAGTTTTCCAGAGAATAGCTGGCGCTGGTCTGAAGTTAAGTCCCAAAAAGTGTGCGCTGTTTAAAAAGGAAGTCAATTATTTGGGTCACAAGGTAACGACACGAACGAAAAAATAGAGGCTGTAAAGCATTGGCCAAGACCACAGAACCTACATGAATTGAGAAGTTTCCTTGGGCTGTGCAGATATTGCCGCCGATTTGTACCAAATTTTTCCAGCTTAGCCCATAGCCTCCATGAGCTTACAAGAAAAAACAAAGCGTTTGAATGGAAGAAGGAGCAAGAAGTGGCTTTCCAAACATTGAAGGAGCGTTTGTGTACTGCCCCAATGTTAGCACATCCGATTCCAGGAGCAACATTTATTCTAGATACAGATGCGAGTGGATATGCTATAGGAGGCGTTTTATCACAACTGGTCGATGGACAGGAGAAGGTAGTTGCATATTACAGCCGTTCGATTGGAAAACCAGAGAGGAACTACTGTGTTACGCGGAGAGAGCTGTTGGCATTGGTAGAGTGCATTAAACATTTTCACAAATACCTCTACGGCCAGCGATTCCGTGTCAGGACAGATCACGCAGCATTGAAATGGCTTCTGCAGTTCCGTAATCCGGAAGGACAATTGGCACGGTGGGTCGAGTGACTTCAAAGCTATGACTTCCATTGAGCATCGAAAATGTAGTACCCATGGGAATGCCGATGCAATGTCACGAAGGCCATGTAGTTTGGAATGCAAGCACTGTTCAAAGGCCGAGGCTAAAGAAGACATTATAGATGTCCGGCTAATGACTATAACGTGTACGGATGAATGGGACAAGGAACAACTAAGAAAGTGTCAGCTAGAAGATGCAGATCTGTCACATGTTATGCAAGGGCTCGAACGAAACGAAAGACTAAGCAGAGAGGAGATGTCAGCAGAGAGTCCCATTGCGAAGTCATATTGGGCACAGTGGAACAGTTTAGAATTGATATCCGGTTGCTTGCATCGAGTATGGGAGAGTGAGGATCGTCAATGCAAGAAGAAACTGATAGTTGTTCCCAGAAAGAGGATTCCTGACGTGCTCAGCGAACTGCACAATGGTCCAAGTAAGTGGAGGTCATCTTGGAATCACCAAGAAACTCGAGAAAATTAAGCAGAGTTTCTATTGGGTTGGTTGCCGTCAGTCGGTCACCGAGTGGATTGCCAATTGCGAGGTATGCAACAGAGCGAAAGGGCCCAAAACCCGAAGTCATGGCCAGATGAAGCAGTATATTTCAGGTGCACCATTTGAAAGGATCGCCATGGATGTCGCAGGCCCATTTCCTACTAGCAACCGCGGAAACAAATACGTACTGGTGGTTATGGATTATTTCAGTAAATGGCCAGAGGTATACCCAATCCCAAACCAAGAAGCAGAAACAGTAGCAGAAGTGGTTAAAAACGAATGGGTTGCAAGGTATGGTGTACCAATGGGGTTATATTCTGACCAAGGCAGGAATTTTGAATCAGCTGTGTTCCAAGAAATGTGCAAGAAGTTGGGCATTCGAAAAACACGGACAACTGCATTGCATCCTCAGTCCGATGGTATGGTGGAACGTTTGAATAGAACATTGGAGGAGCATTTAAGGAAAGTAGTAGACAAGTACAATAAGGACTGGGATACACACATATCATTATTCTTGATGGCCTACCGATCGGCAGTACATGACACAACGGGCCAAACTCCCGCAAAGGTAATTTTTGGCAATGACCTTCGACTGCCAGCTGATTTGAAGTATGGGATATATGCCAATGCGGAGAGGAATGTCAAGAAATCCACTGATCTCTTAGAAGAAGAGCTGAGAGAGATATACGATCTGATCAGACAACGAGCAAAGATTATGAGTGACAAGATGAAAGCGAGGTACGATAAAGCAATTAATTCGGAAGGGTTTCAGGAAGGAGATTTGGTGCTGCTATACAACCCACAACGAAAAAAAGGTATGTCCCCGAAATTGCAGTGTAACTGGGAAGGCCCGTACAAAGTTGTAAAACGGATCAACGATGTAGTGTACCGCATACAAACCACTACCAAACCACGAACCAAAATGAAAGTGGTTCATTTGGAGAGATTAGCAGCGTTTAGAGGTGGAGGGCAGTGGTGGAGGGCAGTGTCACGGATATTAGCATCACTAAGGCGATGCTAAGGCCATGCCAAGCAGTATTTACGTCAATAATCAAATCATGTATACACATATATAAGGCAGCCGAAAGAGATGTCACACACAGATGCATTTACTTATACGCCTATGTGTACTCGAGAGACTGTAAACTACAAACATTCACATCAATAATTCAATCATTATGTATCTACATAAACGAATAAATAATTGCGTCTACACATATGTACCATGTACGAATACGAGCAGCGGAGAGTCAATGCACTAACACATGCATATATCTGAGAAGTTTGAGAGCTACTGGACTAGTAGATTCTGGAAGCGCCTAAAAGATGTATAAAATTGTGCAATTTTAGTTATAGCTGAGAAGTTTGAGAGCTCATGGACAATGCTAGTCGATTCTGGAAAAATGCGAACGAGGAACCAAAGGGTATAAAAGGCAACAGATGTAGAGGCGCTGAAATTCAGTTTGAGTTGAGCTATCAATCAGTTTGATTAAGCACGCGATCTGGCGGCTAATAGTAGAGTTTCATTTGAGTTACCAATCAGTTTGGTTATTAAGCCAGCGAGTAGCAAAGTATAAGTAGGGGGACTCATGATAACATATAAACTTATAAGGTGTAAAATTATATCCATTTACACACGCGGTTATATGAACGCACCTAGTAATACTCTTGATAAACTTGATTGTTTTTCAGCTGTATTATTTCCAAAAAAATTTTTTTGATTGTTATACAAATTAAAAAATACCAAGATTAAGTGAAAAATCAAAACTAAAACGCCTTTACTTGCTGATGTTGGAGATTTTTGATGAAAATGCCGTCTGTAATGTCTGCAAGGCTGCATTCCTTTGAGTTTACCGCGTTTACACAATGAAATGTGCGCGTAAATTTATACAAATTGTGTAAATGATTTTTCATACAAAATTTGACAGCTCGTGCGTAAACTAGATAAATTTCTACGTTTACACACTTTATAAGGCATTTATACGGTTACATGAGTCCCCCTAGTGTTATTGTGAAGTACTTTAATAAAGGCCATTTTTCCATTATTCAATATTAGAGTTATATATTCAACAGTTTAGTGATTCGAACTTAGCAGAGGATTGCAAATAAGAGGATTTGCAGCAAATTCGTTACAATATGCTCGAAATGAGATTTGAATTTGAAATCAAAACAAGACAGCCTACACAATGTGTGTGATTGTAGCAGCATAAGTGTGACAAGACAAAAAAAAAATAAATATAGGTAGGTACATTCGATTATTGAATACAAAAACAAAAACATTTAAACAGCAATATATCGGCACGCTGATGTTTGTGAGTTTACCTAGTCTGTTGTAGCAATATAGGACTATTACATATATGAGAAAACGCCATTAGCCAATATACCGATACGCAATGCTAATCAGTGACTGAAAATGATATATTACTCCGAAGTTTTTTTAAGCTTTTGCTACGATTCTGAACATGAACAGAGCATAGATCAGAGCCATTGTATAAAAAGTGATAGCATTTCATATACCGTCGCGTTTCAGAGCGGAGCAAATTGCAGAATAAAAACTCCAAAGGAAATGCTATTTATAGTGGAACAAGAGCAAGGTGGCGGCCACCGTGGTGTGATGGTAGCGTGCTCCGCCTACCACACCGTATGCCCTGGGTTCGCACCCCGGGCAAAGCAACATCAAAATTTTAGAAATAAGCTTTTTAAATTAGAAGAAAAATTTGTCTAAGCGGGGTCGCCCCTCGGCAGTGTTTGGCAAGCGCTCCGGGTGTATTTCTGCCATGAAAAGCTCTCAGTGAAAACTCATCTGCCTTGCAGATGCCGTTCTGAGTCGGCATAAAACATGTAGGTCCCGTCCGGCAAATTTGTAGGGAAAATAAAGAGGAGCACGACGCAAATTGGAAGAGAAGCTCGGCCTTAAATCTCTTCGGAGGTTATCGCACCTTACATTTATTTTTTATTATTATAAGAGCAAAGAAAAATGTAATGCAATTTGCAATGTTGGGCAACAACAGATAGCATTAATTTATTTTGATTGCTATCGCTCCACTACAAATAGCTTTTCGTTCCAGCTTTTTTCCGCTCTTAAACGCGAAGTAGTTCGTAAAAGTGCAAAAAAGAAATGCTATCACTTTGTTTACTAAGGTTCTGCTCTATGATCTGTTCTTGTTCAGAGCCGGAGCAGTAGCAGAGCATATTTTTAAACGGTTGACAGGCTGGCTGGTTGGCTGGATGGCACAAATTTTGTAATTGAAATTTAAGATAAGCTACAAGCTTGACACTTGGAATATACTTCAGAACCCGATGACAATGCAATAATAAGAAAAAATCCCCGCTAGGTGGCGCAAGGATTGATATATTTAAAAAAAAATCGTATTTGTGGTCCGATTTGGCTCATATTTGGAACAAAAAATCGCCGCTAGGTGGCGAAGGATCGCGATATTCAAAAAAAATGTATTTGTAGTCCGATTTGTCTCATGTTTGGAACACTTAATTCATACAAGAATAGAAAGCGACCTATGAAAAATCGCCGCTAGGTAGCGCAAGGATCGATATATTAAAAAATATCGTATTTGTGGTCCGCTTTGGCTCATATTTGGAACACATAATACATACAATAATAGAAAGCGACATATGAAAAACATCGCCGCTAGGTGGACCAAGAATCGAGATATTCAAAAAAATCGTATTTGTGGTACGATTTGGTCCCTATTTAGAACACATAATACATACATGAATAGAAAACGACCTATTATGTTCGATTTGGCTCATATTTGGAACAAATGTTACATACAGTCCGGTAGAAGTGACATCAAAATATTTGGAGTTGGAAGAGGGACAAGCATACGTGGCGCAGAGTCGAGTAAAGTCTTTGGAAGGATTATGTATTGAGGACTTAGATTGTAACAAATTGTCAACAAAGAGTCCTTGTAATAATGAGTCACTAAATGAACTAAATAGAATGAGAAATAATAGGCAATTAAATAAACTTGAAAATAAAATAATTACAAAAATTATTATTTTTTAGTTAACCGGTTTATAGAAATCAATACTTACATGAAGTCCAACGCTTTTATTTAGTTGTCTGATCAACGCCCTAGATTGATGAGGAGTGTGAAGACTAGCACCTAGGACCTACCTAATTATTTTCTAGCTTTTAGTATGATTATTACTTCATGTAAGTATTGTTGCTAGTGCTGTTCTGAGGTAGCAAAGGCAAACACACTTGCTTATATACGAATATACGGTATTTTTATAAGCCAATAGCAGAGCATTCACAACACCGACCTATTTTTTATTTTATTTAATAGGGTAAATCTTCTTAATTTAACTATTAGACTGTCATCTCAAACTACGTTAGGTTGTCGTTTTATTTAATTTACACTTAATTTGATTTTCTCCTTTTCACTACATTTTTCGCATTACTTACTGTTGCCTCTCAAGATCCTTAAAATCAACTCATCTTCATAAATAAGTAACAAAATGTAATTTTGCACATTTTCGTGCGACATGGCCTGGGAGAACATAAAACATGTTGTGGGGCCACGTCGCACGAAAATGTGCGACACAAAAAAACTGTTATAACTGCAAAATTAGGGACCAAAATAAAGTCGCGAGTAGTCAAAACTTATTTTTAGGCACTAAGAAACAAAAAAGAACAAAAATAATAAAAATAAATAAAAATAGACACCCTTTTGGGCCAACAAAAAGAATTGTCCGGCTGAAGTTATGAAAGCTAATATGAAAAGAGGCGAGATGGTAGCCCCTGAGGAGGAAAATGGAGTGGTTGTGTTAAATTGGAAGGACACCAGAGATGCTAGGATTCTTTCGACAAAACACCCTCCTGTAACGGTAGCCACGCCGAGCCATCCAAATGTAGACAGTAACGAAGCATCCACCAGTACCAACAATCCACCATCCACCAGGAAGCGAAGGAAACGAGCTATTGAAAAACCCCGTGCTGTTATTAATTACAATAAAGCCAAATTAGGTGTTGATATATCCGATCAAATTACCTCCTACGCCACCACTCTCAGAAGAGGTGTTAAGTGGTACCGCAAAGGGGCTTTTGAACTGTTACTTGGAATGTCTGTCGTAAATGCCTTTATAATATATAAAAAGGCTACAAACAAAAAAATTTCAATAACCAAGTTTCGGCAGGAGATTTCAAATGCTTTGTTGGACTACATGTCTCCAGAACCCATAACAGAAGGAAAACATTTTATAAAAAAAAAATTTTATTTCCAACTTTTTTATTACCCAAAAAAATACCATTAAAAATACACAGCGGCCATGGGAAATACGCCAAACTGTTCACCACAGGCCAGAGAATCCAAATTCCATGTAAAATTCCATATTAAAATGTACGAAGATGTGCGACGTGGCATCAGGGTAACACTTAGGTGTCGCACGAATATGTGCGACGTGGCCTCAGGGTAACATCTGGGTGTCGCACGACGTGGCAGCCAACGTGTTAAGTTCACCTCTCCCCTCGTAAAAGCTGACAGCCTTCACTGAGTGAAACGCGACTTGGCTGGTATTTTGCTGCGTATTAGCCGCTAATAAGTTGCGGAAAGAAAAATGTTTTGACTCTTTTTTTAGTGCTTTTTGTTAGACGTGAACCATTCACAATTTGAAATGCGACTTAGCTGAAAGCACCCCAACAAAGCTCTTAGATAAGCGCAAAACTTTTTTTCTCTTCGCACCGAATTTGCGAATAACACTGGATCACAAATTCCAACTTTTTTTCTGCACCATAGACGCCATTATGGAACTCCTATGTATAATCACCCCCTGATTCCGAAAATCAAGGTTATTTTTAATTCTATGGTAATGTTTTCGAGATATTTACGAATTACCGTTTTTTCAAAAAAAAAAAAAAAAAATTGGGTCCACTTAATCATATATATCTCAAGCACGTATTGAGCAATTCCAAAACGGTTTGAAGCTTTTAAAAGGTAATAAAATATGCTATAAACTGTGCATACAACACTTTTTGCTAGGCCCTGCAGATTCAAAGATAACGAACAATCATAACGGATTTGTTCAATTTTTTTTTGCAAAAATATAAAAAAATTGTACTTTGCGAGGAATGATCTTGAAAACTTTTTATTTTTTTTCAGATTTTTTTTTCTCTCTAAGCTCTGTTTTATTACAAAAAAAATAAGCTTTCATTCAACAAAATCGATGGACTAATACAAAAGTTATAAGCATTCAAGTAAATATATCCATTTAATACTTAAGTACGGTTATTCGTAAATATCTCAAAAACGTTATCATAGAATTAAAAATAACCTTGATTTTCGGACCTTGATTTTACATAGGAATTTCATAATGGCGTCTCTGGTGGATTTTTGCTGTAAACCAGTGTAATTGGTGTTTCGCTAACCTCACGTTTATAAAAATATTTTCAATGAAATAAAAATTAGTATTAAAATAAAAATTATACTTATAATTGAAGGGACGTGATTATTTAAATAAAAAAAAAGATTAACAAAATATAAAAAGCTTTAAAATGATAAAATAAAAATCCTACGCCTCAAGCACTTACTATGCCGAAACTATAATCCCGATGTTTCAGGGCATGGATCCCGGTTTTCAACACCCTAATGTGTTTGTACTAAACCTCATTTAAAATGTTTTTGCACATTTGGAAATTTTTCTGATAGTATTTGTACGTTTGTGTATACATATTGTCGACGACATGCGATGAGTGTTGATGAATTATGGGTTTTGTTTATTTATTTCATGCCATTTAAAGTATTTTGCTCGCCTGAGTGTATATTTAGGTAGATTATTCCATACTGTGTACTGAGTACGTATGCGCATTAATACGGATGTTTAAATAATGAATCACTTTCATTTTATTGCCCTTTGACTGGCTCGTATAACGGGTTTATGTTCATACATACAAATGTATGCGTTGTTTTCATATTGTAACGAATTTACTGCAATTCCCCTTATTTGCAATCTTCTGCTAACGTTCGTATCGCTAAACTGTTGAATAAATAACTCGAATATTGAATAATGGAAAAATGGCCTTTATTAAAGTAATTCACAATAACACGTATACTTTGCAACTAGCTTGCTTAATAACCAAACTGACTGATAGCTTAAATGAAACTGATCCTCGCCTCTACTGTTGTCGCCTTTTTTTTTATTTTTTATTTCCTCGTTGCACATTTCTAGGCTTTTCTAATTCCAGAACTTCTAGTTAGTTATAAATTTCTCAGCTACAACTACAGATGTATAATTTTTATAGCTTCTCTCATACCACATGCGCTTGTATGTGTGAGCGACACTTCCACAATTATAATTGCATACCTTTAGGATACCTTCAGATAAGATATCTGCATGTGTTTGTGCATCTCTTCTTCGCTGCGTATACGTACATAGGTGTAGACAAAATGATTAAATTGTTGATGTGCATTCACGTCACTGCTTAGCATCGGCATAGAGATGGCAGTACCCCTTAGTGTTGCTAACATTCGTAACAATATGTTAAGTTGACATTTTTTTTTTCATAAAATAGAAAACACGTGTCATGAAAATTTGATTAGAGTATAATAATATTGGATAAAATAGATATAAAGTGACGAATTTCAGTGTAATTGTTTTCCAACATCATCTTTAAAATTATATTTAAGCTTTTCTCTGTGTTGGGTGATCTTTATATAAAGAAACCAAAATATAATTCTAAGGTATAAACAATTATACATGTATCGATAGGTCTTCTCAAGAAGTTCAGGCCATTAAAAAAAATTTCAAAAAAGGTAATGGTCCAACTACCAATGTCCAACACATATTTAAACTATGAGAATGTTAACACTCACACTATGGGCTCTACGTGTGGTTGGTGTTTTTGTGTTGAGAAAACCATCAGGTCAGGTCGCATGCAAAAGAACACAAATTTGATCTCGCGAACAAATGAATGAAGCTGTTTTGTTGGAAGTATAGCGCGAGAGTCAGCAAATATGAGTAAATGTGTAATTTTCTTTGCTGATATTCAAAGTGGTGGGAAGGAGAAGAGAGGAAAGGAAAATAAATGAAATGAAAGAAAAGTACAGAAAATGATTAAAGGCCAGTAGCCAAGACGCTTGAAGCCATTTTACTGCCCCATTTCAAGGCAAATTTGCCACTAGCCTCTCATCAGCATGGTTTTAGAAATCTACACAGCACTACCACCACGCTAAATGCCACTAGCACCCAGATAATTTGCGGTTTAAATCAAAACCCACACCATAGAACAGTACTCGTTGCGCTAGACCTATCAACAGCTTTTGATACGGTCAACCATGGCATGGTTACTGCAAGACTTGGAAGGGTCTACCCTTCCCCCATGTCTTAAATGGTGGACCGCAAATTATCTGGGTGGTCGGCAGGAATCGGTGCAATTTAGAAACGAAACATCTAAACTAAGGAGAGTTAAACAAAGGGTGCCGTGCCAAAGGGCGGTGTCCTATCCCCACTTTTGTTTAACTTCTACATATCAAAGCTACCTTCGCCACCAGAAGGAGTTTCCTAAGCCGATGACTGCACAATAATGGCCACAGGCCCAGGCCCACAGATCGATGAGCTATGCAACAAAAAAACGGCTACCTCCCTGATCTCTCCAGTTTCTTCACCTCGCGAAACCTGACATCACCGACTAAATCATCGGCGACCTTATTTACAACATGGACGTCCCAAATGTCGACCATTTTGAATCTCCACGTCAATGGCACTACGCTACCGACTGTCTTACACCCCAAAATCTTGGGTATGACGTTCGATCAGGATCTACATTTTGGTAAGCATGCAGCCGCAATTGTACCGAAAATCCAGAGCCGTAATAAAATCCTCTAATTTCTTGCTGGCAGTACTTGGGGAAAAGATAAAGAAACGGTCATTACCACTTACAAAGCAATTGGCCAGCCGATTGCATGCTACGCGTCCCCGATATGGTCGCCAAGCCTAAAGATTACGCACTGGAAGAAGCTACAGGCCTGCCAAAAATACTGCCCTCAGAACCGCCACGGGTTGTCTCCTTATGTCCCCAGAACACCATCTACATAATGAGGCGAGAATACTCCCAATAAGGGAAAGAAATGAAATGCTAACCAAACAGTTTCTGTTGAATACCCAGAAACCTGGGCATCCCAACAGACTTCTGATTGATGAGCCAACACCGCCCAGGGGCGTAAGGAGTCACCTCCGTAAGCGCTATGAGGAAATACGGCACCTGAATGAAGCCAAAAAACATAAACAGGTCCTTGGTGAACTCCAGGAATTGCTCGGTGAATCCAGTACACAAAGAACAATACCCTAAACTTGCAGAAGAGGAACGCACACTCCCTAGGGAAACGCGAGTCACTCTAGCCCAACTTCGATCTGGATACTGTTACAGGTTAAACTCTTACCTATCCAGAATCAACCACGACGTGCAAAATATATGCCCTGCTTGCAATGTGTCCCCACATGACACCAACCATCTCTTCAATTGTAATGTGGAACCAACGCCTCTAACACCCCTCACATTATGGTCCACCCCTGCTCAAACAGCAAGTTTCCTAGGACTCCCGTTAGATTAGATTAGATTATTTATTTATAACGGCCAGAAGCCTAATTCGTAAATTTGAAAATATTACAGTTTTTTATCTTACAGCTAAGGTTTTACAATATTCGTATAATTTTGTTTTAAATACTGTTATTTGGTTGCAACTTTTTATATCCATAGGCAGATCATTGTAGCTTTTCAGACCCTTGTAGAAAATGTTGTGTTGATCAGTTTCAGTTCTAAAAAACGGCTATTTGAAATTACGTTTGCTCCTCGTATTTATGTTGTGAGTCTGCTCAACTATTGCTATATTTTTATTTAAATACTCAGGTACATTTCCATGTTTGATATTAAATATGAATTTCATGGAGTGGAAAAAAATCTTTTGTTTCACACTTAACCAGTCTAAAGTCTTCAACATGTCAGCCGTTCGTGTATCTCTAGGTTTCTGAAGAAAGCGGGGCTCGCGTCAAATTTCTATTGGGGAACCCGATGTTGCGAAATGTATTTACAGCATTAAGTCGAATGCGATAGGTACCAATCAAATTTCGGAGGTTATCGCGCCTTACATTTATTTATTTTTTAATCTTACCCAATACTTTAAGCTGAATTGCGCGTCTTGTAAACCATTGTTTCACTACATCCACTTTCCCCTCCGATGGAAAGTAGTTATTTTTAACCCTCTTGTCAAAAAACCTGGTGCTTCCGAGCTTTCTGACTTTAGACCTATCAGCACATTGACCGGACTGTCGAAGGTGCTTGAGTCACTTATGGCGCAACAAATTACTGCGTTCGTTGAGGAGCACAATCTGCTGAGTAAGTTTCAATCTGGGTTTAGAGCAACCCACTTTTGTTCTACAGCTGATTTATTAAGTTTTCTGCTTGTATTGTGCAATAAAAGACTAATACTATGTTCAAACAGAAAAATAAATTGAGGAAATTTCGATTTGAATTGAGTGCTGTTCATACAACTCGATTTAGCTTACACAATAGTAATTTGATAGCTGGTTGGCTCATCTCTACAGCAAGAACATACCTTTGTTCAGACTGTCAAAATGTGCGTGTTGGTATTAGGCGAATGAAATGGAATGAAAACATAAAACTTTGAAATTTTTGTGTGTTGTAAGAAAATGTGTTCAATGTTTTGGTTTCATTTTGAGTTTGCCATCTTCTTTTGACAATCCCTACTCCAGTGAAATGAAAGACATAAAATCAGCTGATGAGATGAGCCAACCATATAGTTCAGCCGTGCGTAGCTGACGTTTAAATATACTCAATAAACACACTTTACAATGTTGCATTTGCAGTTTGAAACAATTTATTACGCAATTTTTTTTAAATTGGCAATTTATTATTACAATTTATTATATGACAAATTGCGTAATAAATTGCCCAAATAGTATAAATTGCCAATTTGGTGTGTGTTTGAACCTAGTATAAGTCTTAATGCGCTAATGTATCTTAAAAAATTAATAAATTGAAATCAACGCCCAAGATTGATGAGGAGTGTGATGACTAGTACCTAGGACATACCTAATTATTTTCTATCTTTTAGTATTATTATTACTTAATGTAAGTATTATTTTCAATAAAACCGTTTAACTAGCAAACAATTTTCGAATTATTTTATTTCTTTTTGTTTGAATCGATTTTTTTCCATACAAAGTGTGCATAATTTTATGTGGAAGACCAACAATCATATGCCATAATGTTTCAATGAACACAAAACTATAACAACTGTCAGTCACCGAGCGTCAGAATATGGGTGTCTTTCTCAAAAAGTTACTGAAAACTTATATAAAAGTTTCAAAATTTTGACAAGACTTGTTAACACTTCCCAAATAAGAAGTTTCTGGAAATTGTCCTGCATGGTTTTCGTCATGTAATTCATTCAAGTTCTTCGCTCCACCAGCTCTAAAGAAATTTTTTTTCCGGGTTCGGCTTCCTGGACATCTGTTTAACAACAGCAACCGTAAATAAATTAGCGTATATTTTGGTTCTATTGTTATTAAGTTTACTTTATAATGCAAGTTAACTTAAACATGGAAAAATTTATGAAATACTATTTTATCATCACTTACATATACTTACTTTTTTTCTCTCTTCCAGGAACATCATCTACAGCGGGCAATATGTACTGGGCTCATAATACCCACACCCGAGGTTTTTACCACCGATCAGGAAGCCTACGATCGTATGTATCCTCCGAACTACAAAATGCCGAGGCAATTAATACACATGCAACGTAAGTGAAATATTTTACACTATAAATCTTTAAGCACTGCTGACGGTCTATCTGACCAAAGTTTTTCAAAGTTTTTTTTTTTGTATTCTGACATTACTAAAATATTTATGAAGTAGGTTTGTTCTGGAAGTAAAATTCGAATATGTTGCCTATTCGGAGTCGGCATAAAACAAGTAGGAAAAATTAAAAAGAAGCACGACGCAAATTGGAATAGAAGCTCGGCTTAAAATCTCTTCGGAGCGCGACCCAAAAATGTCCGCTAAAAACGTTTTCGATAACAGTTTTTTGAAAAAAAAAAAAAAAAATATTTTTGGGTCGGACAGGGTATACATGAAAATTTTACAATCAAATGAAAATTTTTTAGTAGGTCATGAAAAAAACCTTTAAAATCAAAGTCGAAAAAAGTCTAAAAAAAAAATGAAATTTCGCAGGCTCGAAAATTATTTTTTTGAGTATGCGTAGTGGAACTTTTTTCTACTGAGCCCAAATCCTATCGAAAGATCGATGGCGCGATATCGGTTAACTTTCGTCCATACAAATTGACCCACCCTAATGTATATACGTACGTACTCTTTTACAGCGCTGGGTCTCGAGCAGGATGTGCCAGATTACGATATGGATAGCGGTGATGAGGTTTGGATCAGTCAACAGAGTCGGCGTCTCGATCTGACACCACTGAAGTTCGAGCAGATGATGGATCGATTAGAGAAGAGTTCAGGTCAAATGGTCGTTAAGCTGAATGAGGCGAAAGCGTTGCTTAAACAGGACGATGAAGTCAGCATTGCCGTTTACGATTATTGGCTTAATAAACGCTTAAAAATGGTAATAATTACATATTGCTTTAAAAGTGCCAAAGCAAAAAAAAATGTTAATTATAACAAAAAAGAGAGAATGCGTCAATTACATAAATTAAATGACGCAACTTTTTTACCTTAGACATTTCTATGCATATTATTTTGCTTTAAATTAAATTTAAAAATAATAAATAAATAAATTTGCTAAATAAAAATTTGAAATAATACAGCAACACCCGCTGATACTGACTGTGAAAACGGAGAATCGTCCGGGCGCATCTTCGAACAATCCGTACTTAGCATTTCGCCGTCGCACTGAAAAGATGCAAACGCGAAAGAATCGCAAAAATGATGAAACGTCCTACGAGAAGATGCTCAAGTTGAGGTGCGTACGAAACATTTTTTTGTATGGGACAATATAATATTAAATGGTTATGTAAAGTGTTTTACATAATTTGAAAAGTTAGAGATGGTTATTGCACAGGTTAAATCGTCTAATCAGCCTAAGATGTAGTGAAGATGTTAGTAAATAAAATTGGAGTTGATTCATTTGCAAGAAGTAAGAATGTCGTGAACATTTAATTCCAGTAAAGTTGTGTTAGGTTAAGTCTGACGTATCTGACGTAAAATCACTAGTTTCATGGCGTAACGAAATAAAATAATAACCAGATCGCGCACACCGAGGTTTTGAGATGTCAGATGTAATTAAGTACGTTAGAACTTGACTAGGAGAATTGTTCCGTTGCACGTTGTTCCATGGACTTATTAAAAAAATGTATGTAATGTTAGCATCACTAAGCTGCTGGTAAATAAAGGCACAACAACAATAAAGCAAGCTGCCACTCTTGTGTACATGAACACATGAATTTAATCCATTTACACACATATATAAAAGGCGATGAAGAATAACTCACGCACACACATGTACTAATCAGCCGAAGTTGGTGCTCACACATACACAAGCATATAGCTGGTAACCAAGCAGGAGATTCTAGAAGGTGAAACATCTAGACCTTTGGAGAAATATGCGGACAAGGCAACAGAGAGTATAAAAACAGCGCAAGCTGAGTAATCAGGAATCAGTTTGATTTAAACACGCAATTAGTTGTGACGTATAAGTGTCATTGTGAAGTACCTCAAAGTAGTCTAATAAAGACCATTTTGCATTACTGAATATTGGAGTTATTTATTCGTCAATTAGCGATTCGAACGTTTGTAGAAGACATATAATAACAAGGATTTCGCAAAATTCGTTACAATATCGTTACAGTTTGATATCGTAGCATCATACACTTACTAACACTGTTACTTAATTCTTTGCAACACTCCTGTCCATGTTCGTATCTATGCGACCCATGGAAACAGCGACAATGTTTCGTTTCAAGACTTTCGCTAACCAGGAGGCACGCAAGTGGTTGCGGTTCACGTATAAAACCATCTTCTCTAGTCAGGCAGATAATAACGAGCTTGGTTATGAATCGTATACAGTGAACCCAGGCAATCGACATCGCGTTTCCGGGGTAAGGTGGCGTAGAACGAAATCGCTTGAAAAATCGAGAACCTTTTAGAACTCTAGTGCTTTAAGCCTAGGGGAGTTCCCAATATTAAACTTAAAGTGATGGGGATGCTTTTAGTTCTCATCCGTTACGTACAGCGTAAAGAAGCTAAGCTGAATTGACGGCCTCTGGCCGCATATATTTTCGTTGTATGTTGTTTTCCAATGCTACGCAAAAGGATCCAGGTTCAAATCGGAAAAGTATTCTAATCTTTACTTACTAAAACAAAAACAATAACGAAACCTATTGGGAACAAGTTTTGTTTTTTATTGATCTATAAGTCAATCCCAATCCAGAGGTCGTAAACATTTCAGAGCGTTTTTGTTTTTGTGATTGAAACTACAAATTAAAACTCTCTTGGTAATGGGCAAAGGAGTAAATAAGTGAGAACAAACACTTAGATAGATAGATAGATAATTAATTGACGATGACACTGCGACCATTGGTCTATTGTGCCCTCAGCTGCTTCACAGCATCTCATCCAAGCCGACATCCCTGATGAACCCTAGCAGTTCACCTGGCTTGATGGATTTGATGTGAGAATGCTCTGGCCATGGTGAGCCCATAAACTTAGCCCTACGTCTTGAGATTGCGTCACACTCCAGGAGGATATGGTTCGCCGTCTCCGCTGATCGATCACAAAATCGGCATGTGTTGTTCGATATTATACCCAGCTTTTGCATGTGACTGTTCAGCCTACAATGTCCTGTAAGAACAGCTGTTAGGATTCTTAGGTTATCTTTCGAGAGGCCTATTAATGCCCTATTTTGAGTTGTGCTGTAACCCCCTAATAGTAACTTAGATTGTCTCAGGCCTGGCATATTGCGCCACTGTTCTTTCCTCTTTTCCCTTTCTTCTACTAATAGATGCCCCCTAATTTCCTGCGGGCCTACTGGCAGGAACGGCTCGGGACCAATAGGTCGTGTCGTTGCTGCCTCTCTGGCAAGACTGTACGTCTGCTCATTACCCTCATCTCCCCTGTGGCCAGGAACCCAGGCCAGCATTAGTTCGTTGTGTGCTCCTAGTTGATTTAGCTTTTCAACGCACTCAAGGACCAGTGCTGATTTTATTTCAAACACCGAGATTGCCTTGAGGGCGGCCTGACTGTCACTGAGTATGGCAATTGTTTCATTGGAGTATTTGCGCTGAAGGTTCAGATCGGCGCACCGGCTTATGTCGAATATTTCCGCTTGAAAAATGCTCGGGTATACTCCAAGGGGTATTGATATCTTGGCTCTGGGTCCCACGACTCCTGATCCAATCCCCTCTGGCGTCTTCGAGCCGTCGGTATACCATACTATCCTATTTAGCTGTCAAACACTTAAAACAACTCCAATTTTATGCACCAGACAATTCGATTTATACCGTCCCAGTAAAGCAAAGCATAGTAATATTGTGTAAGAGTAGATATTTTGTAAAAAACGTACTAATCATACGTCAACGTATATAAAATTAGACGAGATCTGCAGCGTGCCACCACCGTGTTGGAGATGGTGAAGCGACGCGAGAAGACGAAACGTGAGCAATTGCATTTATCTATTGAAATCTTCGAGAAGCGATATCAACTGCGCGACTTCAGTGGTGCTCTATTCTCCGAATTGAGTTCTTCTTTAAAGAACTCCAGGTATGTCTTTCAAAAGCACATCAGCTGTGCTAAGATTCGATTTCTAACAAATTTTTTTTTCTTTCAACTTAAAGACCAGCGTTTGCCCCTTTGTATACGAATCAATACTCACACCATGGATCTGCGTCCGGGGCCACACCCACTGGTGTTGTGCCGGCAAGTGCGTCAACGCATACTACCGGTGTTGGTGGTGTACTAGGGCCAGGCGGTTTGCTCGGAGCAACTGCAGGTGTCAATAATGTAGCACCCGGTTGTGGCGGCCATCTGTATGCGTCGGCTTCGCAGTACCTGAATCCTTCGACTTTAACGACTGGTGAGTTACATGATTTTTTTTTATACTCAGCGTGCTTTGCACACAGAAAATATTAACTGTGATTGGATAACGGTTGGTTGTACAGGTATAAACGAATCGAGATAGATATAGACTTGCATATATCAAAATCATCAGGATCGAAAAAAAATTTGATTGAGCCATGTCCGTCCGTCCGTCCGTTAGCACGATAACTTGAGTAAATATTGAGATATCTTCACCAAATTTGGTACACTAGCTTATCTGGACCCAGAATAAATTGGTATTGCAAATGAGCGAAATCGGATGATAACCACGCCCACTTTTTATATACATATACATATATAATTTTGGAAAACAAAAAACCTGATAATTTAGTAAATAAAACACCTAGAATGTTGAAATTTGACACGTGGACTGATATTAAGACTTGATAAAAATTTGCAACCATTTTTTTTAAATGGGCGTGGCACCGCCCACTTGTGATAAAATCAAGTTTGCAAATATTAATCATAAATCAAAAACCATTAAGTCTATCGTAACAAAATTCGGCAGAGAGGTTGCCTTTACTATAAGGAATGCTTTGGAGAAAAATTAAGGAAATCGATTAAGGACCACGCCCACTTTTATATTGAAAACGGTCGTGGACGAATAAAATAAGCTATATCTTTGCAAAAAAGGGCTTTATATCAATGGTATTTCATTTCCCAAGTGGATTTATAACAATAAATAGGAAAAACTTAAAAAAAAATGGACGTGGCACCGCCCCTTTTATGTCTAAGCAATTTTCTATATTTCGGGAGCCATAACTCGAAGAAAAATTTACATATCGTAACAAAATTGGGTGAACATATTTTCCTTATAGCAGAAAATATTTCTAGTAAAAATAGACGGGATCGATTAAAGACCACGGCAACTTAGATATAAAACAAATTTAAAAGGGTCGTACACTAGAATAATAACCTATAACTTAGCAAAAAATAGTTTTGAATCGATGATATTTCACTTAGCAAGTTTTATTTTAAGAGGAAATGGGGCGAATTTTTTTTTTTAAATGGGCGGTGCCACGTGTTATGTAGAAAAGTAATTTATCTGAAATGAAATGTACAATTGAAGCTGACGCTGAGTATATAATGTTCGGTTACACCCGAACTTACACACCTTTACTTGTTTTTATTAGATTTGTCAAGTATTGTTTTACTAATTTTAATTTTTATATATATATTTTTTTTATTTCAACGCAGATGCAATTAGCGCTGGAGCAAGTAGCGGTGGTATTCGCAAAGAGAAACGACAGTATAAAAAGCGAAAACATAAAATACCGCGTGACAAGCAACAGCATCAGCAACAGCAACATCTGTCGCAACAACAGCAAACACAACAACAGTATTTGGGAGGCATTGGCACTGGTAATGGTTTATCAGCGTCAGCGTTAGGTGCGGTAGCAGGTAGTTCAGCATTAAGTTCGCATCATCTGCTACAATTACATCGACAGAGCTCATCGCCAGCTGCTAATGAATCCAATATCGAAACGGAGGAGGATGATTATGGTAGCAATGGTTTAGGTGGGAGTTGTGGTGTTGGTGGCAGTAGTGGTCATCATGCGCACAAATTGGGCTCCGAGAGCGACGAGGAGACGCCGTTTGCATTTAGGCGAAAGCAACATAGCTATTATCATAGGGTGAGCTTTCGCGTTGGCTAGTGATTAGAGATATGAAAAGTGAAGTTGGCTGAATGTGTATGATAGTAATGCCTTTACATATGTTTTGTATGTGTGTATGTAAGAAATTGATTTGTTAAATGGGAAACGATTGCTGATTGCGTTGCCGGTATATCTAAGTAATAGAATGCATGCTTATTACATATTAGAGGTACTCATTATTTGTGATATATTGCCTTAATGCTTAGCTTAGATTTTCTTACGTTTATAAAAATTATCTGGACTAACTATTTAGATGTGTGTTATATCAAAGAACGAAACATGTTACTGTGACTCAAAAAAGAGCAATGTACGAATAGTGTGACTCAAATAAGAACAACCAACGAGTATTGCGGCTCAAATAAGAGCAACCTATTAGTATGGTCTTCATTTCCGTCCATCTCCCAAACGTCTTCACCGTACAAGGTATAGCCGAGGTTACTGCAAGTAGCCTCCTTTAGTGCGGCTTTTGTGCACCTATGTAAGCTATTAGTCGACTCAGCGTGTGCAGCTGTATATGTATGTATGTGCAGCACGCCTACAGGGCAGACAGATAGGCGGATACCGCCAGTACCAGCAGACCACTAAAATCCAGAGGGCGTTAGTGGTGAGTGGTCCTTGCGCTTTCTTGCGCAAGGGGCTTAGAAAATACCCCCGGGAGGTATGCCTGTCATAAGAGGCGACTAAAATACCAAATCGATTCAAGGGGTTGAGTAGCGCAACCCTATCAAGGGGTTGTCAGCGCAGTTTATAACTTCTCCAACCCAGTTGTAAACCTCACCTACCCGTGGCGAATTCTGTTTCTTAAGCAGCCAATGATTTGGGACCCCGCGAAGGTTTAATGTGGTAATACTAAATCGTTCCCGAGATGGTGCCTTTATGGCGCTTGTTACCGGAACGTACCAGATTGCATCCGGCAAAGGATGTTGTTGTTGTAGCAGTGCTTCGCCCCATCCAATAGGTGCGACCGATCACAAATTGTCATCAATGTCCTCTAACGGGAGTCCAAGGAAACAGGTGGCAGTTTCAACATGGGTGGGCGATAGAGGGGTCTTAGAGGCGTTGGTTCCACATTACAATTGAAGAGATGGTTGGTGTCATGTGGGGACACATTGCAAGCAGGACATATGCTTTGTATGTCGGGGCTAATTCTGTATAGGTAAGAGTTTAACCTTTTATAGTAGCCAGATCAAAGTTGAGCTAGAGTGACGCGCGTTTTCCTATGGAGTTCTGGGTATTTTTCTTTAAGAACTGCATTGTTCGGGCAATTCCTGACATAGAGATCCTACGCCTGTTTGTGGTTATCACTGAAGACCTGTTTCTCCTTTTTTGCTTCATACGGCTGTGTTCTCAGGTGCCGTATTTCCTATAATGCTTACGGAGATGGCCTCCTAAGCCCCTAGGAGGTGAGGCCTCTTCAATCGGATGTCTGTTGGGATGCCCAGGTTTCTGGGCATTCAACAGAAACTGTTTGGTTAGCATTTCATTTTTCTCCCTAATGGGGAGTATTCTCGGCTCATTATGTAGATTGTGTTCTGGGGACATAAGAAGACAAGCCCGTAGCGGTACTGACGGCAGTATTTTGGACGGCCAGTATTTTCTTCCAGTGAGTAACCTGTAGGCTTGGCGACCAAATCAGGGACGCGTAGCATGCAATCGACCGGCCAATTGCTTTGTAAGTGGTAATGAGCGTTTCTTTTTGCTTTTTCCAAATGCTACCGGTAAGAGATTTGAAGATTTTAATACGGATCTGGATTTTAGGAACAATTGCCGTTGCATGCCCTCCAAAACGGACCTGCGGCCATTATTGTGCAGTTATCGGCGTAGGAAACGACAGTGACTCCTTCTGGTAGTGAAGATAGCTTCGATAAGTAGAAGTTAAATAAAGTGGGGATAGCACACCACCCTGTGGTACACCTTGTTTAATTCCTCTGGGTTTAGATGTTATGTTCCTGAATTGTTACAAAACCTTCGGGGAGTGTCCTTATCGCTACAACAACAACAATGGCAAGGCGCAGATAAGACCACAGAAGACTATAAGATGGGACCCGTCGCCCCTACATTGAAGACTATTAGTTCACGAGCTTCTGGATTAACTGTGGCATAATGAAATCAGATTAACCACATAACAATGCAGTATCTGTCTTTAAGATGGAATTATCCACCATAAATCTGGTCCTACGGGTACATATGTATTTATTACAATTTTTTGGGCTTTATTTTGATTTGGTATCATTTTACAACGCTTGAACCGTACCTCTTCACACAGTTTTATTAATTTGTTTTCCTCTCATTATTTTCTTTAACAGCCTTTAGCTCATGAGGGCAATTGGCCGTGGGAATCGAAGGACGATTATGGTTTTGCTGATCCGAAATATCGATTTACGCTCACATCCATTCGACATCCGAGGTTGTTATATTTGTCTATATCTCTTTTAAAATAGCATTAATAATAAAAATTTTAATTTATATTTTTGATTTCAGACCACGTTGCATTGGCTTTGCGAGACGACGGATGGGACGTGGAGGTCGAGTCATATTGGATCGTATCGCTACAAATATGGATGATTTTTGGTCACAGTTAGACTATACGATATTTGAAAGCGATACCAAATCTTCGGCCACGTCAAAATATTTGAATATTAAAAAAGAGCCTGTAAAACCCGCCTCACCACCTACGGTTGTCGACCTGCTGCCGTCCAACGCCGCCGCCACGGCAATACCTACATCACAAATACCCGCCACTACAACGACGATCAAAGTTGAACCCTTGGATGTGCCAATGGATATGCCACAACGCAGAAATGACACTGCTGTAACTCAGGTGAGTGACGATGATGGCGTCGAAGCAGACTTTGATGACGATGAATACGAGGATGAATGCGAGAGCACTTGGGGTACAGATGTGAATATCTCGCGCGATGTTAACTATATTTCATCACTGACGTTGATGCGTCAACGCCAACGTCAACGTATGCGCTTACACCAAAAGAGGCGACGTCGTCGATTACAGCAGCAAAAGGCACTTGAAAGTGTGAATGGTAGCAATGTAGCGCTTGTTGGCGACAATAATAAACGACGCCGTTTCAACAGTGCTGATGTTGCAAAGGGGGATGCAAAGGTTGTGGTGTCGGCAAAACCACCTATAGCTGATTTACCGATAAAGGAGCAATTGCCACGCGGCTTACTGCATCGTTTATCGAAGCTAATCGATGAGAAAAGTATGAATAGTATAAGTAGTTTCTTACTGAGTGAAAAAGTAAAGCGCGAAAAATTAAATGGCGATGATGTGTCTAATGAAATTGTAGTCGATTTAGTGCGGCAACAGCAGCTGCAGCAACAGTCACAATGGCCAACTCATCGTTCCAATAATAATTTGCCGAGCTACAATAACAACAACAATAGCAGTAGTAATATAAACAAAAATGTAGGCGTTAGCGATAAATTAAATGTGATAAAAAGCGAGGGTATGAGCTCGGAAATAACAACACAAGCACCAACATCGTTGGAGGGTGGTGTCGGTGTATTGTTAGGTATGACAGCTGCGACGTCTAGCTTAGCAGCGGCGTCGTCATCAGTTTCAACAACAACAGCTTGCTTAACGAAAGCTATTAAACAAGAGTTGATAGATTGTACAAGTGGTGGTGCATCAGCTGATGATTCGAATGAACCGTTAAGTAGTATAAAGAAATTTGCATCCTCCAACACCACTTCAGATTTGGCTGTGCTAGACGATGAAGAAAATGTAAATTTGGCGCAACTAAGTAGCATTATACGACACAATGTGAAGAAAGAACCGACAGCCAACGATATATTAACGCAATCTACGTTGACTAATGCAACGAAATTCAATGCAGCAAATTATCTACGCCAGCCCGTAAATAGCGATGATGATGATGCAGTGACGACGACGCTGAATCAGATGCCCGATGTAATACGTCAGCAGCATCGCCAGTCCATGCAACTAACTAAGCAATTGAAGCGAGAGCAAGCAGACGACGCATACAGTAACGGCATTAATATCTTAACCGACAACAATCAACAATATTCAGATGACAAATACGATTGTATGAGTAGCCTCTCGCCGACCTCAAGTCAGCGTTTGGATGTTTGCAATGAATTGCTTTCTGAGATACGCCGTGATTGGTTGCATTTTCGACCGAAAACTCCAACCGATGAATTGTCGGATAGCAGTGATTGCAAGTTGACATCTCCAACAGAACCGCTTGTCGAGTGGACGCAAGATACGCCAATAGCGGTTGAAATGTTATGTTTGCCATCTAAAAACCCACCTCAGTCTCACAGCAGAGCTAAGAGTGAGCAGCAATCGACGATGCGCCGCAAAAAAGTCAATAATGAGCAGACGCTGTGCAGTCTGTGGGATACACATTCCGATGACGCGCTCTTTGTAAGCAGCACTTTCAAGTATACCGAACTCCAGCCAGATATGCAACTATTGCAGTCTATTTATGCGTCAGATGTGACTCGTGGCAGTAGCAAAAGTCCAGAGACAGTGAATGGAGTAGGCAATTCAAATTCGGCAATGGATTTCAATTTGAGTGGTGATTCGTTGACAGATATAAATTTGTTAGGCGATGGTGATGAGACTGATGAAACTATGCTTGTTAATATATTAAAAGAGTGCGATGATATAAAAACGCTGAATCAAGCTACAAACTTTTGGAATGGCATATTAGAAGGCGAAGCAGAAGTCGATGAGGTGGCTGTAGATGTGGAGACGGAATTACTGGATTGCATTGGTGATAAAACGAAGGTTAAAGAGGGCAGGCGTGGTTCACGCACCAAAGCTGGTGCTGTTGCAGTAGGGCGTTGTGGTAGCGCCGGCGGGAAGTGGCGCAGTGGCTGTTCTCTGTACGGTGGCACAATTTTTAAAACTACAGATGTAAGTAGCGCCCTTCCGGATGACTTATTTTTCCAAAACGTACAACCAAAAGCCGAGCCAGTTGATGCGAGTGATCAAACAATAGCTGATACAGTTATAAAGACAGAACCTGCAGATGATATAGCAGTACCAGCTGTGCTTGCAGCAGGTGGTTTAATGCCTGTACAACAGCATACTGCGTCTGCAACACCTTCGATAGCAAACATACCCGCGCAAATAATACAAAATACCGTTGTTGGTGGTGCTGCTGGTGGTGGTGTTGTGGATGTTGGTAATAGCAGTGCGAATACCGTCGTTGGTATACCACATTTCATTGCGAACAACATTCAGCCGCAGCTTGTGGCCACATCTGGTATTGTTCATCAACGTCAGCCGCAAGCACAGCTGCATGTGCAACAGCAATTAATAGCGCAGCACCAGCAACAACAACAGCATCAGTCACAAGTGCAGTTGCAGGAAGTGGCGGCAGTGGGTGATATTATTACGGTGACTTCGGCGAATTTGCCAGCATTGCACCAACAACAACAGCAATTGCAACAAGCGCATGTGCAACAACAGCAGCAACAACAACAACAACAAATACTGCAATTGCGCCAACCACGTCTGCAGAATGTAATGCAACAATTACAGCAAATACAACAACAGCAACAACGCCAACAACTGCTACAAATGCAACGTGATCTATTATCTGGCAGTCCTGTCATAACACAATATGTCTCTGCCACACCAGGAAATACCGGCACCGCTACTGTAACAACAACACCGCTACGCCATCCAACACTTACACCAATTGGTGCCACAGCGTCGGGCAATCATACCATTTACACTACAAGTACTGCAGCGGATGGCAGCTTAATGGGTGGTACACAAAAAATTTACATACAAAAAGCTACACCAACACTCACAGCACAATCAGCAGTGCAAGTTCCTAACAGCCATACGGCGACAAGCACGGCGCCTGCGTCTGTTATCACACTATCTAATGTAAAATTGGATAACACGAGTAGTGGTGATGGTAGTGCGGCGGGTGGTCACGTTGTGACGTCAGCGGCGACATCAAATATTCTTACAATTGATGGTAATGCTGTCAACGCATCAAATATGAGCTCAACAGGTTCGGGTGGTGGTGGTGTTAATCTTATTAGCACATCGGGCGGACATCAAGTGGCTGTGCATAATATAAGCGGTGGTACCGTGCAGCATTTGACAAACAACAATAGTGGCGGCACGGTACAGCATTTGCCATCATCTGTGTCGAGTGGCACAACGCCACTTATTGTTACAACAACACGTCAAACTCAACAACAACAGCAGCATCAGCAACAACAATCTGTACACCAACCAACACAACAAATTGTTTGGCGACAAATAAGTGGTGGCACAGTGAATGCTGCGTCGGGTGTGGCAACAACGGTGAGTGGCGCTGATGCAGCGGCGGCGATGGCAGCAGCTGCAGCCGCAGCAGGTTCCCAAGGCAATAAAATTGTGTGGGCCAGTCGGCCTGGGCAAAAACGGCAATTTAATGGACCAGATGGTGCGACAGGTGAGTGAATGTTGACTTGTACTTTTTTATAATTTGTGTAGTACTTCCTCGATTAAATTATAGCTATTTGCTTGGGACTTTTTTTTTATGTATAATCTCACTAGGCATCTGTTTTGGGTTATCATTAAGTCCCGAAAATTTAAAATTTTTGATTTACATTTTTTGTACAATTTGGAGTGACTAGCCCTTTCCCATACTAGTAGCAGTGATTTTTATCGTTTTTTTTTTAGGTTGGGGCCAAAAAAACACAAAACACTTTTCGTAAATTTCATTCTGATGTCGGAAAGTCAGCCTTTTGACCTCTTGTAATACCTTTTATGTAGTTCAAATAAGAAAAGAAAGTCAAACTTCGAAATGCTTGTTAGCTTATGGATAAATCTCCCAAAAATGGTTTGGTCCAATACCCGTCTGATTTATGTACAGTGCTTGAATAGATAATATTAAAAACATGAACTCTGTTACCTTGATTTTTTCATAACCTTTTATTCGATAATATTGGGTATATTCCAGTGGTGCACTCGTGAGCGTCGTAGAGCTTCGGAAAACTATTCAGCGGTTACCTATATGTCGTGCGATCGCAGCAACAGATATTCAGTAAAGCAACCAGGCAATAAGTTTTAGCTCATAAGTACATCTCATGCGTGAATTTTATGGTCAAACTTTATGTAAACACATTACTACAAAAAAAGTTGCGTTTGTATTCGAAGCTCTGCGTGTGTTATGCACCACTGGTATATTCTGTGATTTCCTCAAGTTATTAATCCCTCTTTAATTTGTTATTTAATTTCTTCAAATATTGCAGATATAAATAAACTGTTGTTGAATCGCAAATTTTCACAACGAAAAATAATCACCCAATCAGCGCAGCAACATCAAATCCAAATCACAAAGCATTTACAGCAATTGCAGCAACAACAACAGCAGCAACAACTTTTGCAGCAGCAACAACAGCAGCAGCAAGACGATGATGGTGGGATGACTGCAATTGAAGGACAAACAACCCCCATTGCTGGTGGTGGGGTAACAGCAACATTGGTTGGAACGCCATCTCAAGTGAGTCAACAATTACAAAAGGTGCAAATGCAAGGAGGCAAAGTGATAAAAATGTCTTCGTATCCATTACTCGTATCCGAGTTAAATGTAGCGCAACAACAACATCAGCAACACCACCAACATCCCCAACAGCAGAAACACAATTCCGCAGCGATTGCTGCAAATCATAATTACAGTCTCCAACCCACCACAGCAATTATAACATCAACACCATCAGCGACGCAACAAGGTGGTGGCAGCGGTAATAAAATTTATTTAACTAGCAACAATGTGGGCGGTGGTACCAATTTTACTATAGCTACAGCTAGCGAATTGGCGAATGCTGTTGCAGTGCAACAGTCAAATAGCAACAACAATAACAACAGCAGTAACAGCAACGTCAACAACAATAGCAGTATAGCACACAAATTGCATCACTACAAAGAATTACAAAACCCTAATTTAAAAGTGAATTTTGTTTCGACATCGAATGCGAGCAGCACTAGTGGTGGAGGTGGTACTGGGATTGGTGGCAACACCGTTAGCGTACAACATGGCAGCATCGTTGTGGATGCGAAAACGGTAGCGACAGCAGTTAGTCATTCCCAACAGCAGCAGCAACAGGTGTCAGCACAACAGCAGGCAGTTCTGTTAAATAAAGCCACAGCGAATGCAGCACTGCAACAGCAAAAATTGAAACGCGAACGTATACTCAATATAATTGGCGCTCAAAATATGGATGGGAATGCAGCAACTAATGTCGGTAATACCACAGTCAGCGTTAGTACCAGCGGCGGCGGTAATAGTGGTGGTGGTGGCGGTGAGCATCAAAATAATAAACGTGTGCTCTACACAAGCCTGTTGAATGTTAAGCCACTACAGAAGAATAACTCTGGTCAAATGCAAATGCAAATTGGACCCGGAGGCATGGCGCATGCGCTGTTACGTGGGCGTATTGGTAATAACCAAACGATTTTTACAAATATGCGTACGGTGCCAATATCGACAGGCTCTGCTGTTGGCAATACTAGCGGAACCACAGTGCAGCAGTTGCATGTAGCAGCGGCTGGTGGCAACAGTGGTATCGGTGGTAATAATAATGTGGGCGGTGGTGGTGGTAATGGTGTGAGTGTTAGTTTGGCACAAGTAACAACGAGTTCGTCGTCACAATCGTTGACACATCAACAACAGCAGCAACAGTCATTGGTGAATATAAGCGCAACACATGCTAATGCTGCGGTAGCAGATGGTATAACCACTACAACAACAACATGCGGTGCACTTACAAGTAGCTTCAATGACCTCAAAGGCATTGAGAGTGTGAGCAATAACAATAGCAATAGTAACAGCATTGGCTTGAGCGGTATCTCCAACAGCAACAATAATAGCAATAGTGGTGGTGGCGGTGCTAATGCTAACAATTCAACTCATGCGTCAGCGACATCGGCGAATGCGAACAATAATACACTGGCCTCAGCAATAGTCAACAGGTGAGACGCGGGGAGCTAACTAACAATAAGAAATCATAATGACATTGAGAATAAACGAGCCGCAAGTATGGGCGTAGCTGTGGCCATAATCTTAGCCGTCGCCGTTGTCGCAGGTCGAGCGGCGGCAGCAGCTGTTGTTGATATTGCGCAATGGCAGGCCGTAGAAAAAGCGCTGTTGCCGCAAAACAATATTGTTTTTGTTCATGGAATACGCTTTACATTGCAAGTGAAAGCTTTGAAGTGTGTTTAGTGTGAAGAATTAGAATTCGTTGGTAGGCAGGTGAATGCACGCACATCATCACCACCATCTTCCGAGTTGGTTGACATATCGAGTTTTGAGCGCAGTTGCCAAGTTGTTATATACGGAAGTGTATAATTGCATAGAATACTGACTGACCGACATATATAATGCACATGGTTGGGCACACTGCAGGCTGAGTCAGTAATTCTTCATAATTTTCGCATTGGCTGCTCATTGACAACAGCGCTAAAAATAGGCGACGCCGTCACAATATCAGGAAAAGCTTTAGCATTTTGTCTTAGCACCATCAGCCGCCACAGTAGCAGTAGAAGTATTTATTTGCAACAGCAACAATACAACTTATACCTTACCAATCTCTTGTAATTTTACTAGATGTTGTTAATACCTAATAATGTACTTGTAGATTATTCATATATGTATTGATTTATATATACAAATATATATATATATATTTATTTGTATATATATATGCATCTACCATATATATGTGCATATACATATATACTTAAAATGAGTTGAGCTGATATATGATACAATAACAAACAAACAAAAAAAAAAATAAGAAAGGTAACTGGGAGAAAAAACAAACAGAAATGAAATAATAGAAATATGTATAAATAATTAATGAAAAAAGCATGAGTTGAATTCTCTAACAATGAAAGGGACAAAAAACATCTAAACAACAAAATCCTAACTGAGGGCTATATAAACAAGCGGAAATGAAAATGTAGACGAAACACCGCATGCATTGGAGATGAGGGAGAGTGCGTTGAGTGGGGTGGGCGTATAACAGAACTTTCTTTTAAATTTAAAAATACAAGCGTGTTGTCTTATTTTGAAAGTATATTTATGAATTGACGACAGCGTCAGAGATGTTATGGATGTTATCGTAAATGCAGTTGGCGTGGAAAACGCGTCTGTTATTGTAAAGATAAATTGTATGAAAATATTTAGTTTGCAAAAGCAGACACAACTATGCATATATTTTGAATTGAGTTTTCAAAATCAGCTACAACACAATATTTAACATACAATTTTATCAAAAATACGCTTGTAGCTTTAAAACCTTAATTATTTTGACTACGCATTAGACTGCACCGAAAGATGAAAGTTGCAAAAGAGCGCCCCTAAATTTGCAGCATATGGTCAGAGAATATCGAAATTTATTTTTTTATAATATTTTTAATTTGCAAATACAGCTATTTGCTTCTAATATACTTTTGAACTCTGAAGCCGTATATATGCATATTAGGGCGAGTCGATTTGTATGGACGAAAGTTAACCGATATCGCGCCATCGATTTTTCAATAGGATGTGGGCTCAGGAAAAAAAAGTTCCACTACGCATACCCAAAAAAATTTTTTTTCGAGCCTGCGAAATTTCATTTTTTAACTTTTTTTCGACTTTAGTTTTTTTCATGACCTACTAAAAAAATTTTTATTTGATTTTAAAATTTTCATGTATACCCTGTCCGACTCAAAAATGTGCGCTAAAAACGTTGGCGATAACAGTTTAAACAAAAATAAAATATTCAAGGTTCGAATCGAGCTCAAGGCCTTGAGCTCGATTCGAACCTTGAATGATTTATCAATAGGCCGATAAAAACAAAAACAATTCAAAAATAAAATATTTTTTTTTTTTGTATGTATGCATCCCATTTTGCAAACGACTGTAGAGCATATTTAACATTCTTTCTAGATTATCTCAAAATGAGCTGAACATTTTTTTAGTAGGTCATGGAAAAAACCTTCAAAATCCAAAGTCGAAAAAAAGTAAAAAAAATGAAATTCCGCAGGCTCGAAAATTATTTTTTTGGGTATGCGCAGTGGAACTTTTTTTCCTGAGCCCAAATCCTATCGAAAAATTGATGGCGCGATATCGGTTAATAAATCGACCCAGTCTAATACATATGCCATGTTTATACGAACACGTAACTGATTTTTTATTAATTTAAAAGCTCTTTTATAAGCGTATTTTCAAATCGCATTGAATCTGTTTAGCTTCCGAACTGAACACTTTTTTAAATAATACCACGGTTGTCATTGTACTGTCTGCCAAACAAGTATGCATCCCATTTCAGCAAACGACTGTAGAGCATATTTAACATTCTTTCTAGATTATCTCAAAAAGATCTTCAGATGCAGGGGCGGTCTTTTGCAATTTTTCTTATTTCGTATAGGGGCCCTAGACAGTCTACTACCTATATTTGAATCGAGGGTGATATTTGGTCTTAATTCTTTTTCAATACATGTTTTATTCCAAAATTTTACAAGGCTTTTTAAGTAATTGTAAATTAAGATATTTACAAAAGTCGATCCGTACAATCTTATCTCTTCACTAAAAGCATGAAATATTCATAGCGCCATATTTCACTGATTGCTTCTAATGTGAATAAATGATGCATGCTTTTGGGTTTAGGTTTTACAGAGATTTGAAGCTATTGTATGTCAAAATACACATTGGATTGAAGCTTCTTATTTAATGTCCCTATTACGGTTTACAACTCAACTCTATTTCAGTTGAAATTTTGCAGTTTGGTATTACAACTCAACTTGTCAAAAACAATCTCGGTTAAAGTTGCCTAGTCTTAACAACTTTTTGTGGCATTTCCGTTTACAACCTTGTTTTGGCGTAGTTCTCAAAATCAGTTCTCTGATTACTGCATTTGTCTCACAAAATTTTGCGGTTGTTTGGGACAAAAGGTAACGTTTTCAAGACGGTGCACCACCTAATTTTTATCAAAGCCGGTATCAAAAGACGCGTTCCGACCCCCGTTTTTAGAAACTGAAAGCGAAAATTAAAAATTTTACTTCTGTCAAAAGATATAAGCAAAAAATCGGTTAAAATTTTCATGTGGTTGTTGTATTTTGCCAGATTTGTTGGACACTCACACACTAGGGCAGAAGGGTGCAGGACCCACCCAGGGTTATTTTTTAAAATTTGTGGCCGAAGGCCGCCACCGCCAAAGGGTGTGCTGTGCAAACAAACTATGGATCGGGCCTCATATTTCGGACCCACTCGGGGCCATTTTATGCGAAAAAAAAATATTGTATTTACCTGTAATCAGCAATTTTGTACACATTTATAGAAAAAACAAGGTTACAAGGATTACGTTGAAAAACTGTTTGACCTTATAGGGCGTAATCCCGCAGTTGGGCGAGTAAAGCCGCAGTTCGAATGCAGCCAAATTAGGTGAAATTATGCGAACGTGAGTCCCATCGATACTTCTCACTGATCTTGGGAATCCTGCTATGGAATCGTAACATACGATTACGGATCGAAAACAGTTTTCACACAAGCGATAAAAATAAGGTTATCCAATTATTTAAAAAAATAATAGCATATTATGGATTTAGTGAGAACGCGTTGCTCCTGGTTCACATATTTCATTAATTCAATGCACCATTTCGGAGCATTCGATCACGGATCGTATGTAACGATTCGGCCCCTGTTTTAAAGTAAACTACGATTTTTGAAACACTTTGCTCCTCTGCAGTTTGGTTTTAATCCACTTCGTAAAAATATGCTCCTCAATAATATCTAAAACCACTTTAATAACTGTAGATGTTGTCCAGCCCAACACTTTCCACTGGGTTTTTGATAGCTGCCGTCAGCAAGGAATCTTAAGTATGGCGCATAATTTCAAAAACCGTCTCTCGAACGCGTTTACGGAAATGGTCCTTCATTTCTTTAGTAAGGAGCAAACTATTTCCTTACTTAAACGAAAATTACTTACAAATCTGTAAAATAACTGCATTAGAAGCTCATCATTTTGCTATTAATAGAAAAATCACTTTTTCAAATGGTTAAATTTCCGCCACAAATTGATCAGTTGTTCATTTATCTGTCAAATCATCACTTTTTTAGGCTGGCAACATCAATTCAACTTCAACTGAAATATGTTGTAATTCGTAATACCAAACAGGAGTTGGGTTGTTTTCAGGAGCTGAAACTGTTATTCCTTTTATAATATAATTTCTTGCAAAACTATTAATTTTGGACTTTAAATATATTTGGATCAAGATAAAAATTATTTTCGGATTTTTATTTTTTGAGTCCGATAGAACTAGTTAAACGCGGACTTTTAAAAATAAAAGTCCAGAAATAAAAGCTAAATCCGGACTTTTATTTTGTCCTTAAAAAATAAAAAAGTCCGGATTTAACTTTTATTATTTATATTATTTTTAAAACTCCTAGTGTAACTATTTCTATCGGACTCAAAAAATAAAAATACAAATTTTACTTTTATATGTGGACTTTTATGGAAAAAGTTCGAAAAATAAAAAGGATGCAGGATTCGATATGATATTGCTATAGAGATACCTGGGAACTCAAACATTTTCACCTAAGACAATTTTTTGACCAAGACTTTTACGACTCCGAAAAAAAAAAATATTATTTTCCGTCCCTGGTATTTTAATTACAATCCAACTAAGTTGAGTTGTAAACCGTAATAGGGCCAATAAATTCATATTCTTAATTAAATTAATTCATCTGATATTGTAGAAGTTTGAGGAATTATTTAATCATAGTAATGGGCTTTGGCGCGAGTTTGTGAAAAGATAACGATTTTCTTTTTCAGTTTTGTTTTGAATTATGTAAAAGATGAAAAAAAGGCGGAATTTGCCATGCCATGGATACGATTTTTACGTTCAACTCGAATAAATGCAAAAGAAAAAGTAGCGAGACTCTAATTTTAGTTGGCATGACGACGTGTTTTTAATCAATTAAATTTGAAATTTTGAGCCTAGTAATGAAAAGACAGTAATTTATTATCGAATATGGCTTTATTGTTTTTCGAAGTATTCTCCATGATAATCAATACACCTTTGCATGCGTTCAAACTAATTTTCGTAGCACTTTTTCCACTCCGATTGAGGATTGAGCTTTTGTCAAATTATGCGGGTGGCAACGTGAACACATTTTTTTTCACAGCTAAATATTCATGCAATATCTTATTGATGCTCGTCACACTAATGCCCAGGGATGACTCAATTTCACGATAAGTCGTATGACGATCTTGCAATATAAGTTCGCGCACAGCGTCAATATTTTGTTGCACAATAACTGATTTTGGACGACCTTTACGACTTTCGTCCCTGAGCGAACGGCGGCAAACGATGGAATTCGTTATACCAGCGTTTCACAGTGGCAAAGGATGGGGCTTCATCACCAAAAGTGGAAGTAAGTTGTACAAAACACTCCTATCTTGATAATCCACGTCGAAAGTCGTAAAAAATCATCGCACGAAAATTTTCACGAGTTAATTCCATTTTTTTCGCTGAGATACAATTTTTAAGTTAACACAAGTTGTGCTCAAATGTCAAAATTTTCTGAAGAAGGTTATGCTTAAAAACGTCAAAATTTCAATGGAAAACGTCAGATGACGCTGGAAAACAATTAGTGTTGGCAAGGGTCAAAATATAAATAGCAACCCTCGGTAATGGTTTGTGATTTTCGTTTCTAGTTTGAAAAAAGTTAAAACGTTGTTCATTCATTTCAAAATCTTGTTTCTGCTTCAACTTGTTTAATGTGTAGTGAATTAGTGAAAATTACAAAAAAAAAAAAACAACACAAACAACACCCACTCTCTTTGTGCTCTCCCAAATGCAAAAATAATAATTTTGTTTTTAATTTATTAACATGTCCTCTAAGTAAATTACACGCGAAACAAAAATTAGGCAACATTTAAATTATTAGCAATCAAAAAATAACAATTTCAGTTGCTTTTTCTCTTTTTATTTATGTTTTTTAGAAAACAATTTCGTTATATAGATAATACGTTTATAAATAGGCGTTAGCTAAAAAATTAACGCTTTAGTTATTAAATTTTTTGTTATTTTTTTTTACGTAAAAAATTGTAAGTCTTGAAAGGGAAGAAAAAACGAAAAGTTACAATTACATATGTACATACATATGTGTAAACCTCAAGACATACGAGTTGAAGAGATCGCTAGTACATACAGCTGTATATAAATATTCTGACACGTCAAATAGGCGGCAGCCCAAATAAATAAGAACTGCTACCATTAAATAAAGTTGAAAAACATTCGCTTATTATGTATAATAGTATATGTATAATAGATCTTATTTTCAAGATCGTCTTTTTACCCTTTTTTAAATAAAATCAAAGGAAATAATTGCATAATAAATAAATCAACACATAATATATTAAAAAAAAAAAAATTCATATTTGCAACCGATATGCATTTAAATACGTTATTGCTGGATGCACGTGTTGGTGTAACTCATTTTGAATGAATCTTTTTTTTTTAATTTCAAAAGTTTGTTAACTCATTTTTGTAAGCTCGCAAAACTATTTTCGAAAATAAATTATTTGAAATTCGAAAAGTTTTTGAAAATTAAAAAAATGGAAAGATCGAAAATTTTCGAAGCACTCACTTTTTTTAAAATCTAGTTTTGTTATTTTATAGCTAAGTTACTTAACTTTTATGTTTTTAATGTGAACATTTTGTGTAACTTTAATTCATATTTACATATGTATTTAACGAAGTTTCAAAAGAAATTGGGCAACTGGCTAAAGTTTTGAAATTTAAAAGTTGCCGTTTTTGTGAACTCATAAATTGACAAACTGTTGTGCTTGTAAATCGAAATACAGCTACTAAAAATTCTTACATTATGAATAAAATAAAAAAAGAAACTTGAGAGGAAGCAGAGAAAAAATTCGTCGTGAAGCAGAGATCAGTTCTTTGTTTTTTATATAGTAAATCGTGTTTGCAAAGTCGAAAAAACGCTTTTAGTTTTCAAAATATAGTTTGTTGTTTTTCGAAATGTTGTTTGGTAACATTTAACATTATTCAAATTTGCTGTGATCACTCGCTTATTCGCATATTTTAAAAAAGTAAAATTTTAATTTCAAATAAATTATTTGTTTTTTTCAAATTGTTTACTAAAATTATTTTCATTGCTTTGAATAATGCACTTTTGAATTTTTGTTTTGAAAAAGTTCGAATGTCGAATTGCTTTGATTTTCGAAATCGTATTTCAGCTGCGAAATTGATTCGATCTTTGAAATTTATTCCGAATTGGATATTGGTTGTTTCATGATATTTATGCGAACGTGAAAATCGGTGCGATTTGGAGTATTCGATTGCTTATATTTAAAAATCACAATTGTTGCGATCTTGCAAATACCGCGAACTTTAAAATTCGTTCGTTGTTTTGAAAGCCGTTTCATCTTCGAAATTAGTTTGAGCTGCGAAATAAGATGAGTTTGAAAATAAGACAAGCAGTGATGTTATTTCATATAATTGCTGTTGGAATCGGGTTCGTAAGCAATCAATATTTGTGCAATGATTTACAAAAATATTGATTTGGTAATTAAACTATATTTCTTTTTGGTCTAAAAATCTAATTCGAGAAATGAAAGGAATAATTTCACAATCTATGACAAATAATATTTATTGTTTTCCAAACTAAAAACCCCTAAAAATTTGGCATTTCGACATGATGTATATTGGAACGATTTTCCGTCATCCCTTGTCGAATCTGGTTTCGAGACAAACCGGTTTCGGCATTGTGCCATCATCAGTGTCGATTTTCCTTCTACAGCCTGTTCAAAAATAGTTACACCAAAATTTTTCTATGCAAATTTTGTCTCTCATTCAATCAATTGCATAGAGGCGTCAGCAAAACGTTCGTATTCATCTTCATCTTAATGTACTATACTTTATGTGCCGACTACTCCTAAAACTCAAAACTACATACATACATACATACTACTTGTATAGTATATACTCCCACAAAAACACGCATACACTCATAAATTTTACATAAAAAAGCAAGAAGAAGAAATAATAAGAAATTACTTATAAAAATTAAAATGAAAATAATAAATTTAGAAATTAAAAAGAAAACTTTGTAAATAGTTAATAATGATAATGAATAAATTAAACTTAATTATTACAAATAAATTATAAACAAAAAAAAAAAAACAACAAATTAATATTAATGTTAATATTAAAAGTTATGTACTAAATAATTATAATTACAATAAATTAGTGGTAATAAACGACAACAAATCGAGATAAAAAAGAAATGCAAAAAACAACAAACAAATAAAAATTAGCTTCTTTTTTTTAAATGCAATTGGAGCTAGTCTATCGTTTGAATAATTGATTGCTTGAATAGTTGAGTTTTTTTAATGTTAATTTACATCTTATTTCTTAGGCGCTAATTTCATTTTTCTCATTACAAGTGTTCAATTTGACTGTTTTTCAAATATTTTCAAAATTTTCGTGTAGCTTAACAAGGTGAAATTGCAATACGAACAGCTAATAACTTTTCGAAAAGTTCCAAAAGATTCGAAATGCAGTTAAAAAAGTTTTGTCACTCGCATCAACATTTTAAATTCTTTGATTTCTCGGTTTTCCGATGTTAGCCTAATGGCTTTCGAAGTTTTACTCTTGTCGCAATCTCTGGTACTGCAGCTAAAGTGACAGTCCTATGAATCGGGAGTGGTTTTCCGACAGACGAAATCGTTGCGGAGTCACCTTAAATCACTCCAGATCGTTCCGATGTTTACACCCGACCGCCTTACTAAGTCAAAGCTCAGATGGTTTGGAGTTTTGGCCTGATTTCTATCAGAGGTATCCATTGTGCGGTCTATGGCAGTGACCCATTTGGAGTTGTAATGAAATGGTTGACGCAGTCCTGCACTTTTTATCCCAGTTGAGAAGCGCCAATGCATTCCCTTCCTTTGGAATACCCCCAAGTTTTGCTCTCTTTTTTTGAAGCTTGATTGCAATGTCGTCAACGTGTTTGCAAATTTCAATTCTTTGTAATTTTTAAGTGGTAAGTAAAATCAATTTCAAATTTTTAAACAAACTGGAATTTTATAATCCTCAGGACTCTCAAAATATACACTAAATATGTTTGTTTCCACCCCTAGAGAACCACGGAGCTTTATAAGCTAGTGAAAACCCACTATTCTATCAAAGTGCTGGCAGCCTCGGTACACGTTTTTCGGTACGAAACGATACCATTTTAAGACGGAAACCCCATATTTGTACTCGATACCTTTATAATGTGGCAAACTTATGTTTTAACTTTTGTATTGCGTAACATATTGCTCTGAAAAATCGTACGTTTTTTTTTTCCAAATTTTCCCCTGCGGCGCCACTTTCCGTAATTCTGGTTTCATCACCGTGCAAAATCGTACTAAAAGCTAAGGCGGTGAGGATTGCTAGGAAATAAGAACATATTCAACTAAATGTCTAACCCATCCTACGCACGTCTTTTTTTATGCTGATCTTAAATTGCTATGCTTGTTGTATCTATAAAGACACTCGTCAAGAGTTTTGGGTAGTATAATCGCGGGATATAGATCATTTACGCTCCGTTAAGGTACAATCCCACACATCTTGGGAACGATTAAACTTACCGTATTGAATCTTTTTTGGGGTGCTCGGAGCCTCACCTGTTAAGGAAACAGGTTTACAAAAACTATAAATTCCACTGGCAACTCCTTGAAAAGATTGCGCTACACCACCCCTTGGATCCCTCTTGAAATGATCATAAGATCAAACGGAAATTTCCTAAGTGGCCATTAAGTAAAATTAGGAAAGGTAATATAGACAATTGACCTTGTGACCATTTCAAGTGGTCATAAAGCCAATTCTGGAGTGACTCATAACGTCAATGGGCCTTTTGGGCGTTGACCATATGTCACCCCACCAGAAAAAATAATAAGAGGCCTTCACAGTGGCTAAACTCCTCTCAGGAGTCGCGCTCGGTGTACGCCGTTCTCAATGTCCAATACTCTATTCTTGCAGTGAAGCAAAGCAGACTTCGCAGGGAGTCATGCATAACTCTGGTTTAACTTAGTTCTGGACACATATTACACTTTCACTTATACAAAATGACCCTTCACATGCATGTATTAGGTCCTACGTGCAATGTGCCCCACCATGAGATTAACCATATGATGTGAAATGAACGCCTCTAACGCCAATATTCCTAAGGTCCAAAGCTGCTGAAAAAGTTTATTCCATTGGACTTCCGTTAGAGGATTTGAAGGCAATTTCTAAGGGGTCGCGTCTATTGGATAGGACCAAGCAATCCAATACCCACAAAAAACGGCTGCAGACACCAGGAAAGGCAAAATTATATTCAAGAAATTAAACACTCTTTGTCTCGCGTAGAGTTGGAGTTCCTGTTTTTATTGAGAAGATAGTTTTCGATTATAACCTGGGTGTGTAAGCTTCTGAAGAATTACTCTAGGTTTGAAAACTGAAACTTCTTCGTTCAAGTTTTGGAACTCAAAATGTTTCACTTTTTCGACCATCAGAACGTATTTTCAGTTATGGGTGATATCTTTACTTCGCCGTTATTGCGAGGAAAGTTACCTTGACAGTTTATAAAAGGCTGCTACTTACAAAATGTCTAATATAGGGTTCTATGGACGAGACAATGCATTTGGTGCATATATAAATTAACTACTTACGAGAAGGACAGGGTAAAACCGTACGGATGTTAATATTGTGTTATTTGTTAACGGAATTAAGGAAAATATATGAAGGGTCGGCAGATGTTGGATTCGTACATTCCCAGTCGGATGCCCTACATTACGTATATGATAACACCAGAACTGTGGTAAACTACTTGGAATGCTAAAAACTTCCAACGAAAAAGTTGCCGACGCCTTCCTTTGAGACCAAAAATTTAGTTGTATCAGGTCTAACAAATAGAACATGAATGCGGTTTAGTTAGCTGATTCTAAGTTAATGAACAAATAAATACCCAATAGTCTTGACTAAGTTTTTTAATTAGCTTCCATGATTAAAGACAAGTAGATAAAAAGGAGAAAATAGTTTTTTACTTCTTGTACGGATAAGGAAAGTTCCCAAGGAAAGTTGGGGAGTTGTATCGATGTTGATGATCGTTTGCCGGGTATTGATCGGGTACGTTTTGCAAAATAGCACCATTAATGTACTAGCCCGCCCATCTTGGGAATGGTATGATATGACCACGTTGCACCTTTATGGTCATCCAACCCCCTTCTTTCGTGAGCGGTTTAGGGCTGCTAAAAACTCGTCCGCTAAACACTATTCGCCACTGATAGGTAGAAAATTGGGTTGGAAAATTTATAAATTGCGCTAGCAGCCCCTTGAAGGGGTTCTGGTACAAAAACTCTTGAATCTCCTATTTGTTTTACTCTTTGTTGCCGCCATACGATAACTTTCACAACGGTTTTTGATGTATATTCTTCTGGAACCCATTGCATAATGTACCTTGTGTGTTTACTCAAACCATTTGGTTGGATTAATAAACCTTCTGATGTCCTTCATGGACAGCCTAGAGTTCTGAACCTCGTGTTCGCCAGGGCTGGCCATTCGCAAGTGACTGTCTCCTTACAATCGTCGACACTAGCGCTACTGCACCTGTCGTTAAAGGGGATTCCGATTTTATCCGCAAGTGGCCAGCGTCCTATAATGGTTTATGTGATCCTGAATATCTCCTTGCTAGTAATATTTAGTAGAGACTCTGTCATCTCTGACTCTATATTTAAACATGATTGGTTGGTAATTTGGCAGGTAACTATAGAGTACCAATTGCGAACTGCGGTTTTCCTGAGATTAAAAGAATTTCACCCTTTATTGATTAAAGTGGCTAAAGTTGATTGCTCAGAGATGTCCAACGATGCTTCGGCCTTTGCCAGTTCATGCGCTTTTTCATAGCCGGGAATGTTGCTGTGACCAGGTACCCAAATGAGCGTGATGTGCGCAAGCTTTGTTGCTTTTCGTAACGCGGCTTTAGAGAATGCATATGGTGAATATAATGCTTAGCTATCCGAGCATATGCGTATCGCACCGTCGCGTACACGATTTTCTAACAGGGAAATTAGTTTGCAAGACGGTTAGAACACCACACTAATACCACAGACCATTTTGCACCCTTCAGTCCAGAGTGATGTTACACCATCTTTGTAAGCTTTGTCGGCTGACCAAACCGTTCTTGAGGGCCCCCTCGCCTTGAAATCCTTGTCAAAGTTCAATGTGGGTGATAGGTAATCTGTAGCTGCATCGACGTTGGGGAACATTCTTAGGATACAGCTGTGGCCATACAGGTTTTCGTTCCATCTGCTAGGCTCCCTAAGTTTTATAGCTAAGCTTGCAACTGTTGGGGGTTTGTGGAGGTCCAATGGCAGTTAAACAGGATAACATTTGGCGCATTCGTTGGACTCGACCTGCTCCTGTTACCCCCGCGCATGCTGCCCGCGTAGAGTTGAGGAAAAATTTCCCTAAATTGTGATTACTAAGTCGTCTGCATATGATGAATTTCATATCAAAACCTATAAAAAAGGCACATTTTGAAGCCGACCTCCTCAGATTTTGATGAAATTTTGCATAGAGGTACACTTTACCTCTACAAACACCACCTCGTTTTTAGAAATTCCATTTTTGAAAAATTGTGGGCGTGGTAAGGTGTCAAAGTTGTGAAGAATACGTAAAAATGACGATAATAGGTAATTTGAAGCTGTGATAACTACGGAATGGCTCAACCGATTTCAGAGCTTTCGAAAATATACACTGTAAAAAATTTTATTGCACTGAAAAATTGTTTCAAAAATAAAATTTTAAACTTGGAAAAAATCAAAGGCCAAGTGTTTTAAAATAAAATATATTTTTATTAGAGAGGTCTATTTAATATATATAGCATATCCAAAAACTAAAATGGCGTTTTCTTTCCTTTTTTTAAATTTTAAGTAAATGCATCTCTTTATATATTGATATCATAGTAAATTTGAGCTGTTATAACTGCGGAATGGCTCAACCGATTTGCAAGATCTTGGTACCATTGGAAAAGTATTCTAATCGGCTATCGAAACCGTACACTGAGACAATTTTTATTACACCAAAAAGCATTTTTTTTTTAAATGGTTGATCTTTGTAATTTTTTCCAAGTTAAGTTTTTAAAAAACTTAAAAAAAATGGTTTACAGTATACGTTTTCGAAAGCCTATTTGAATACCTTTCTCATGGTACCAAGATCTTTAAAATCGGTTCAGCCACTCTGTAGTTATCACAGCTCAAAAGCACTATGATAAAATATAGAGAGATGAATTTACTTAAAAAATTTTATTAAAAAAAAAACGCCATTTTAGTTTTTGTATATATTATATATATTGAATAGACCTTTCTAAAAAAAATGTATATTATTTTAAAACGCTTCGCCTTGAAGTTTTTTTCAAGTTTAAAGTTTTATTTTAGAAAAAAAAATTGTTTTCAGTGTATTAAAATTTTTTTTACAGTGTATGCTTTCGAAAGCTGATCTGAATACGTTTCCAATGGTACCAAGATCTTTGAAATCGGTTGAGCCATTCCGTAGTTATCACAGCTCAAAAGTACCTATTACAGTCATTTTTCGCGCATTTCTAACAACTTGACACCTTGCCACGCCGACAATTTTTCAAAAATGCAATTTCTAAAAATGCGGTTGTGTTTGTATAGGTAAATGGTACCTGTATGCAAAATTTTATCTGAGGGGGTAGGGTTCAATGCATATCGGTTTTGATATAAAATTCATCGTATGGCACCACTTTTACTCCATTCCTATCGAATTCAAGTAGTATCTTGTTCAGTGCTACAACCCAAAGGTAAAGAATCCAGCCACATCTTACTCGAATTCAAGTAATTACGCATGCTCGTTGCTCGCTGATTTTTATTCAGCTTTTACTTTGCCTTAGTTTGAAATGTTGTAATTATGTACGAAATAAGCTAATTAAATAACAGCATAATCAACCCTAAATATAGTAAATAGTTTATCTTGTAAAAATAAATGCATTAATTATTACAATAAAACAAGAAGAACCTACTACTACTATTATTACATTTATTTTTTTATACAGCTATTAAAAAACGAACAAATATCTCAAATCAAATTAAAAAATATTATATTAAATACATTTTAAATTAATTAACAAAATATGTATAGAATTATAATAATAAAAAAATAAATATGCATTGAATGGCATCTGCAGAATGCGAACACAATACATATTAAAAAAATATAGATATATTAAAATAAGTAATAAAATAAATAAAAAAACTTAAATAAATTAAAAAAAATAATAATCATCTGAAAAACGTGTTGTCTATTTTAAGGAATTAGCGTAAATAAATGCATGAAATAGCGTTACTTAAATATCTAATTGGAAAATTATAATGAAATTTAAGTAAGAAATTCAGTTCAGGAATAATTTGAAATAATGCAATGCGAGTGAGGAAAAATCAAGTAAAAAATACAAAAACAAAATATTTTTGTCTTTTCATTTTAAATAGCCGCAACATTTAATGGTCGCGCCACAATCAAATTTTCATATACATAAATACTTTCAACGCAATCATATGCATGATGAGTAGATTGCACGTAAATTTATGGAGAATGGCAGAACGTGTGTCACTTGCGCCATCTGATATGAAAAGGTAGATAACTTCCAACTTTGTTGCAAGCAAAGCATAAGAAGAAGAATTTGATATGCATTTTGGCTATGAGTGCTTTCAGACTTTGCAAGTGAAATTAATTTTCTCACTCGTTGGTACTTTTCTTACATGTTTCACAATTAAAAACTGCAAATTAAGAAATGAATAGGACACGAAATATGTTAGCAAGTATTTTTGTGGTATAGTGAGAATGTTTATAACAGTGCTTAGCGAAACTTTATATGTGAATGGGCAAAGTGAAATAAGTTTCAGTTGCTAAGTCTGAAGTTTCTTTATATTTGCAAACGCAACATCTTGCGTAATTATGGCGATGTTGCTGTCATGCATAATACATAAAGACCCCACCATAAGTTAAAAATAAAATTCACAATACACAGTGCTCGCCGTAACATATAAATGCTATATATAACCCGCCCATATAAGTTGAGTTGCAATGAGCCATCCAGCTCTAGATCACGATCAAATCTCATAGTTTTATGCCAGTTGGTAGCACTCAATCCATGGGTACGTATCATAATAGCCGTGTTTTTTTACACGTATATACGTCTACGTTTGCACGTAAAAAACGCTTATCCTCACTTAGATAATGCTTAGGAGACCCATCTAGTGGCAACTAGCTACAGAACATGTTGTACCGAAAAGCGAAGACACAAACCTCTGTTGTATGTCTGCGTATAACCTATAACTGAATCGGTTGCGATGAGTAGTGGACATACATAGAATTAGTATAGAGGTGAAACATAGACACATATTTCAGTTACATTTGAGTATAATGCGTATTGAAATTTAGGAGTACTAATTTTATGCGCAGCAATTTCAGAAGAGTAGATAAAGTCTAACGCTTAGCAGTCCATATGAAGTTTAAGCGTAAACGTATATAGATGTAAAAAAAACACAGCTAATGCTATAATAAAGGTGATGTCAACAACATAACCTCACTTTCTGGGCAGCTCTATTTGAAGGCATTTACTTTTATTACAAAAGTATGAAATTTCGATTGCTTAATTTTTCGTACAAACATCCTTAAGTAAATAAGTTTGTTTATATATTCTTTTGGCGAATACAAAGCAACGTAAATCTTTTTGTTTAAAAAGTGCTAGTAGCGGCTTATATAGTTATTATCAGGCCAATTCTAAAAAATTCCGTGCGAGTTTTTTCCCTTCTCCCATTCCTCGTATTCTAAATAAAAATTCCTTGTGAGTTTTTTCACTTCTCCCTTTCCTCCTATTCTGAACAATGTTCGAAAAAGCGGAAACCGGTTATGGGAGAAAAGTAGGTATTATGAATGTGAGGGAGAGGGAGATTTCTCTGCCATTTCATAGGAGTTTTTTCACTTGTTAAATTAAAGGGAATGCATCAAAGTAGTTAAAGGAAATTGGTTCTTTTAAGAAAGAACACTTATTTGTACAAATTTGTGCTGAAATATGAATGTACATTCTACCACAATATTCTCACTGTTAATACAACAACAACAACAACCACAATAGTCTTTATTTTAAGTAGAAAAGTATATCATAAGCAACAGAAGAGCTCTTGGTATATCTGATGCAGCCATCCAGAAATTGCGCAAGGATTTTTAAGAAGGCTCAAATAGATTTTGGCATATGGCAAAAGGCGAACTCAACTCGACTTGGTCGCCAGAAAATTGCTTTGCTGAATGAAAGCAGGCAACTCCAGCGGATTTGTGTTATCCCGGCGGTCTTCTTCTTATGCTCTGTTGATGTTGCTGTGGCACCAATTCATTACTCATTTCAGTGAATACCACATGAAATGCAATAATGTGCATTGTTTATACCTTATTTCTTAATTTCAAACAAATTGGCAACAATAATTAAACCTTACAATTTTTTAAACAAAATAAGAAATGCGCAACGAAATTTCAATTGACAAAACAGCTGACTTCGAAAATTCGAAATTCCTATTCCCCAATTATTCTTCTCCCTAGGAGAAAAGAATTGGAGGAATTTTTCCGCGGGAATAAAAAAATCCGCGAGAATATTTAGAATTGGTCTGTATATTTATAAACGCATACTAAAATCTTGTCAATGTCAGTTACATATGTATGATAGACAACCCTATTAAATATGCATGCCGGACTTGTCAAAATAAGGAAAAACGTGAACGGAATGAGAACACCTGAATATTTATTTCATCATGGGTACACATTAGACTGGGTCGATTTATTAACCGATATCGTGCCATAGATTTTTTGACAGGATTTGGCCTCAGGAAAAAAAGTTCCACTACGCATACCCAAAAAAATAATTTTCAAACCTGGAAAAAAATGGCGAAAGGGTCAATTTTGCGACCAAAACACTCCCCAAAACCCAAAAAAATATTTTGTTTTTCAAAAATCTGTTATCGCCAACGTTTTTACAACAGAAAAAATATTTTTTGGGTTTTGGGGAGTGTTTTGGTCGAAAAATTTACCCATTGGTAATTTTTTTTCGCAGGGTCGAAAATTATTTTTTTGGTTATGCGTAGTGGAACTTTTTTCCTGAGCTTTAATCCTATCGAAAAATCGATGGCGCGATATCATTTAACTTTCGTCCATACAAATCGACCCAGGTTAGTACGCATAATAAGGTACCTGTTACTTACAAACTTTTTTCCCGAATCGCCCCTTAAATTTTGTTTTAAAATTCGAAACAAATTATCATACCTAAACGAATACTATTAGTTCTTTGAACCCTGTGACAAATGCGATACATTTTCACTATAATACCGTTTTCATACAGAAACTTAATCGAATCATAATTCTATTTAATGCAATAATTAAGTTTCCGTTTTCATACAGAGCCTTTTGCTTCATTAAGCGAACATCTGTCAGCTGCCCCAAAAAAATATTTCGTTTTTACAAAAAAAAGTTAAAATGGGAAGCAGCCATTTCCTTCTTAACTATAAATACTATCAAAATAAAGTGCATGCGCAACTACCCATAGATGTTGCACTTAACCAAATATGTGCCTATTTTCGAAAAAGGCTTATTACCTTTTGCAGCAAATGCATCGAAAATAAAATTTTGAAATTTTTTCGTGTTTTTCTATTTTTCGTAAATTATTGAAAATAATTTATTTTTGATTGTCATTTGTTACATTGACAATTGACAATAAAATTCGAAGCACCAAGCAAAACCGACTGGATTTTTCACTCGATTAGGCATTCAATAAAGCAATAATGAGATAATTAAGAATTTGTATTTTGTATGGAAGGTTGAGTTCAATTAGGGCTTTAATGTAGAAAACTGGACTAATTATTTCATTAAGCCTCTGTGTGAAATTGGCATAATTTTATATTGGATTTTGCACTTAAAAATACTCTAGAATACTATTACTTAAAAACCGGTGTCGGCAGTTAAAGCACGTGTCGGGAGAGGTACCAAAAGACGTGTCCGAAGGCTGATATTCGAAATTTTACTTCTTTCAGGAGCCATGAAGAAAAAGCAATTCCACATTTTGTTGTGGATTTTGTATTCTTCATATATTGCACATACGCACCCAGGGGCGGATCCAGGATTTTTTTTGGGAGGTGCACACAGAACGAACCCGCAAAAAAATTAACAAGAACTTATATAAATATTTAGAAGTAGCATACCTACTTCAAATTTATTTATAGAGGTTCCAGTATATACATACATATATGGAAGGCTTATAAAAGTGTCAAAATAATAAAAAAAATATGTGTACAGTAAAGACATTTTTCTTTTATATTTCCTACTGAAATTGTCCAGCACTTCATTAGGGTCCATTCTTCCCGCAATATCTTCATTGATATGCATTAAAGCCAATCCATTCAAACGCTCTCCTGTCATCCTGTTGCGAAGATACGACTTTAATCGGCGTAAGGTGGAGAAAGATCGCTCGGCAGTGCTGGTAGTCACTGGAAACGTAAACAGCAATTGACAAAGAGTTCTAATATTTGGCAACGCCGTTGCTCGTTTGTAGGCATCTGCTGCAAAGAAGATCTTCTTTATATACTTCTGCGCCTTGTAAAACATTCTCCATATCTTCATCGCTGAAGTTTTGCGACAGCAACTTTTGCAATTGCCCAGTTCTTTGCATGGAGGCGTTAGGAAAGCTGGATGACATTTCGTTTATAATATAGTCTAGAAAAGTAATATATACTGCAACTCGGTAACAATCCTCAACTGACTGAGTCTGATGCTGTGTGGGATAGCACCCGTTTCCAAAACGCTCTTTTTCTTCAAATTAAAAAAAAATGCGGTAAATCGGGCTGACATATTGTTTCAAAAATGTCCTATAATAGCATAAATTCATTCGTTTTGATCTGAGATGAGGCGTTTATGAAACAAGTTTGGAATAAAGCATTTCAGATGGGATTTTCTTGGAATAGGGGTTTTTGATCTTTTTTGTGGTGATTCTGTTCACAAACCCATATCTACTAATCGAGGGCACTCGTTACCATACCTTTTCGAGGATCTTTCGGTGTGGTAGGCGAGAACGCTACCATCTCACTACAAAAATGTCAAGGGCGAAAACTGCATAGCATAGATTCCATATTCGATCGAAACTGAAATAGAAGACATTGATTTTTACATAATTTTCAGTAAAAATGGACTAAGGCAGTAGAGCCACCGAAACACAGCCTAGCGTCGTGTGTAGTCAATTACTGTCGGAATCGAAATAGACAACCTGGTCGTCACCAAAAAAAAGTAGAAGAGCGTTAGGTGTGTCAGGAGGTTGTGTAGCGCAACCCAATTTTTCATTTCACCCACGCGGGGCTAATCCTCTTACAAATTTGAATCGTCATACACATATTAAGCAGTCGAGGCTCTGGCGATCCCAAGTTTCACACAGATAGACGGGGTGGAACGACATTTAAGGTGCAATGTGGTCATATCGAATCGTTCCTGAATTGGGCAGGCTAGTACCTAGGCTAGTACCATAACTTACCGGATCATACTGACTCTTCTGCCTGTAGGACCCCCTAGTAATTGAGGTGTTCACTTGAGTTACCCAGCAGCGAATGGTTTCCAGAAAATTATTGCAACTTTTTCTAGACTGTTAGCACTATTAAATGCTTAATGTGCGTATGTATGGATATATGTCTCTACATCAAGAGCTCCATCAAATAGTATGTGATGTTTTTCTCGCAGGGTAATGTAATTTTCACTTAACGCCAAAAAGTATGCTCCGATTTTACTTTAATGTAAAGTTTATAATGACCATAATAATCGTTCATACGAGGGATGACAATCGCGGGATCCCGATCTGTTAGTCCCGGGATTATTGAACTTTAATCCCGAAATTATTGAAAATAGCATTTAATATCAATTTATATAAATAATTTATAACTTGTTCCACAAATATCCCCCTTTTAAGAAAAAACAAGCATTACACTGGTGGACAAAAAAATAAAAAAAATATTTTAAGGAAATATTTTGTTATTGGTTTTTAATCGGAACTCAAAAAATCCAGATAATCGCCATCCTTATTTCATACCAATTAAAATTAATGTTCATTTGTTCATTAGTTGTTAATTAAGAAAATGCCTCCCCCTTCCTAGTGTTTGATATCTAACATGGCACCAGGGCCACATACATATTAATTCGATTTATTATCAAATACTTATATATTTCTTATTTTGAAATGATAAGGAAATATGAATTTATAATGGCTGGCGTTTCGAAAAAGCTCTATCTAAGAAAATTATTAAATAATGCCCTATTTCAGTGGCCGAATCGTAACATACGATCACGTATCGAAAACTATTTTCACGCAAGCGATAAAGTTAAGCCTGTCAAACTATTTAAAAATAATAATATATTATGGATCTACTGAGTACGCGTTGTATATTTTGACATTAGCTGAGGCGTTTACCATAACAGTTCTGAGATAGGTCAAAACAAAATATGAAAATAACCTATAATTTATTTATTCAAACCATGCCATAAATGCTATATATTTCCCATATAAAATTAGAGAAGAGATTTGTACAAAAAACCATTGCAGTGAATAATGGCAGTTAGTCGATGTTGATTAAGTTGAATAACAGCTAGTCGATTTTCAATCAATGCAACAATGGGCCAAGTAAATCACATTTATTATGGTTGTCAACGTCAACAATCACTTCTTATCGTCATCGACATCTACGTCACGTCAATGCGGAATGCGTATTTACTAAAACAATGTATAGACGTTGATGTGTTATCGACAATTTTGTATAAAAACTATGATCACTATACTTTTGACAATTGTTTATTTACAATTTGTTCAGTGGTTATTTGGTAATTATTGTAAAACTTGTGATTTAAAATATTTTTCGTATCGGACAGTGATACTTCGAGTGATGACTAGTGCAAGGAGAGTTACTTCTCCAAGAAAAGAGATGCTTCAAAGGCATGATATTTTAAATTTGCCAGATAAGAAGTTAGTACTATAATTGCTGATTTCCATTAGATCACAATTCTCCATTCCGGGTAAAATATAAAGAATTTATTTAAAATTTGTTGGAATTGTCCTGTTAAACCCCTTGGCAAGGGTTGGAATCTTTTCCAATTCTGCAACAAGCTCCGTGAATTGGTTGTTGTTGGTTATTTTTACCATTTTCTGAAATATAATTAAAAATAAATAAATAGCGTGTATTTATAAAAATAAATAAAGCTTATATTACCAATTTTTATAGCCGAATTTCGTATTGTAGCGTTTGTCGTCACCAAAAACTATGTTGTCAAATTTTGCGTCACGTCACGTAAACACAACTTCAATGCTGTTTTAGCCGATACCAAAAAAGCATCAACACCTGTCAAAAGTTATCGACTTTGACAACGCCGATACCAATTCATGAGAATCGACACTAATTTTCTCACTATTGACAACCATATAGGGGTGAAATTTCTTAGTAGTTTTAATACAATTAACATTTTTTTATACTTTGCACACAGAGTATATTAACTTTGATTGGATAACGGTTGAACGGTTGAAAAAAAATTTGATTGAGCCATGTCGGTCCGTCTGTCCGTCTGTCCGTTAACACGATCACTTGAGTAAATATTGAGATATCTTCAACAAATTTTGTACACGAGCTTATCTGGACCCAGAAGAGACTGGTATTGAAAATGAGCGAAATCGGATGATAACCACGCCCACTTTTTATATATATAACATTTTGGAAAACACAAAAAGCCTGATTATTTAGTAAATAATACACCTAGGAATGTTGCAATTTGACGTGTGGACTGATATTAAGACTTTTGATAAAACTTTGAAAAAAAAAAATTTAAATGGGCGTGGCACCGCCCACTTGTGATAAAATCAATTTTACAAATACTATTAATCATAAATCAAAAATCGTTAAATCTATCGTAACAAAATTTGGCAGAGAGGTTGCCTTTACTATAAGGAATGCTTTGAAGAAAAATTTACGAAATCGGCTAATGACCACGCCCACTTTTATATACAAGATTTCTAAAAGGGTCGTGGACGAATAAAATAAGCTATATATTTGCAAAAAGAGCTTTATACAATGGTATTTCATTTCCCAAATGGATTTATAACAGTAGATAGGAAAAACTTCAAATTTAAAAAAAATGGGCGTGGTATTTGTCATTCTCTTCTGCCTCATCAATGTCCAAGTACATCCAAACCAGATTTGAAAACGCTGTTTGTGGAATGCTTTAGTTACGCACGTACGTTTCTTTTAACTCACATGATTAATATCTGCAGAAAATTTTAAATCTCTCTTTAATTATAAGAATCATTTATATTCTTATTGAACGCCTTGTAAAAAAAAAAACATGAAACTTAGTTTGAATAAGCCTCAAAATGAAATTGCTAGTCTACGTCAGACACTAAAATTTCGGCGCTAGTTTTCATATGATACGTCGATAATGTTTGTAAGTACATACTACCAAGGTAAAATGATTCGCTACAAAAAACCAAATGGATTGAACCACCCTACCGATCCGAAATTGATTCAGATAGATATCGGGATAACAGCGTTGTTCATCACTGCTGATTTAAACGCAGTAATCATTTGCCGTCTTTCAGTGAGTTTTACAGCTCCGGATCACGCTCAATTCTCGCGGGAATGATCTGGATCATTGAGAGACTTGAGAAACAGATGTGAAATTTTCGCACACGTGAAATGTGTTAGGCAGATGTCGCCGCTGTTTTTCATTTAACTCATACGGCTAAAGGCTAAGCAGCGACATCTATTTTTGAAAAAGTAGGTTTATTAAAGGCAGCGTTGCCAAACTAAAAAGAAATAAATAAACAAATTATCTGGCTCACAAATTGAACCAGACTTCTATCTGGATTTATCTGGTTCAAATCGTTGTTGTTGCATTTACATTCAAAATTATTTATCTGGCTGAGGATTTTGCCACCGGATGATAGTTATTGTGTACTATATAGTTTGGCAGCTTAAATTGAGGTTATGTTGCGAATAGAGTGGAAGGCACTCGAATTCAGTGAAAGAGACAATCGAATGGAGTGGAATGAAGAACAGTAGGAAGAGGAGAGTTGCATTGGATCAATATAACGTCAATCATTGCATCAATATTAAAGATATATTTAAAAAAAATAATTAAATACTGAAGTATAAGCAAACATTTTCTTTCAATTACTGCATGTAAGGTGTCCTAGATGCTATATATTCCAAAATTATAACATTTTATGTCTGTTTAAAAATTTAACTTCAATTTCCTGAGATTTCCGTAATATGGCCATTAGTGATGTTTGTGTGTGTGTGCAAATTTTGAGCGATCAGCTGTTAGTTGCGCTACTTGGTAAAGTTTACAATGGCAGTAATGGAATCGTGAAGGGAATATCACTCTAAGCGCCAAATGCAAAAAAATATTATGATCTATTCCATAAGAAAAGTTTTCATTTTGTGGTTTTCTGAAAAAATTATTTGTAGTTTCATAATTTTAGGGGAAAATTATGTATAACGCAACGAGTAATTTTTTCTCGTGCGAACCAAAATTCCTATCATAGAAGAGCATTCATTCACTTCATTGACAGTGAGTGACAATAAACCGAATGCCTTTATGAAATTTTTGGTATTATATAGTGTTGACTGTGAATGTGAGTTACTGAGACGCAAAGTGTTACGGCGTCATACATAATCTGACCCTTAACCAAATTAAGTTCACGCGAGTTTTTGAAGGAACTTCAGCTAAAAGCACCATAGATTCGAATTCAGTACAGCGAAGTAAATATGGGTGGGTGTATGTATGTGATCAAATGTAGGGACCGTATTTTTTGTTTTTTTGCGTGCGCATCTTGGGCAACAAATATAAAAGTCCCATATCAAATATCAACAGAAATCAGCATCAATCATTACATGCGCTTGCGCTGCCATCTGGCGAATGTTAGCAACTGCCGGTAATGCAGTGTTAGTTCTAATCAAATATTCACAATAGTGCCATAGTACAAAAATATTTCTTTGTGTGCTCTCAATCGTTAATTTTTAACAAATTATTTAATAAAATATAGCTAAACAAAAGCACTACGACTAATAATGCCCAATGCTCGCTAATAGCACGAATCCCTATCTTTACAACTCAAACCTTATTTATAGATTTGGATTCCAAATAAGAGCGAAAAAGGGACCTGTACAGAAAAACAGCAATTAGAAAAAATATATAAGATTCTCGCGTTAACTTCAGAACAGTGAAACGTTTTTAATTCCAGTTTTAATCAATTAACTTTATGACAAAAAATTTAATTTAACTTAATATTGTTCAAAAAATACTAAAAATTAATTCTGATAAAAATAAGATAAATATAATATCATATATGTTATTGCAAGACCTTCCTAATAACAGCTACGAAAAAATTCATACGGGTAATAAAATATGTAATATGCAGTTTTCTTATTTAGTATAAGTAAATTAATAAAACTACACAATAACAATGTACATATGTATACAAACGGTATTATAATATTTAATTATGTAAGATGTAAATAACAAATAAATAAAATCTCAATAAATGTATATAAAAACTATGTAAAATTTTTAGGTGTGTGTGGAAATAACAGTTAGTTTTTCTATTAGATCAATGTCCAGATAGAGCATTAAATAAATAAATAAATAAATTCAAATAAATAGAGGTTGAAATTTCAAAAAAAAAAAAAATCTTAACATTTGGTTAAGTTTTTGTGATTGTACACAAAAATTTGTATTTTTCTTCAAACAGAAACAAATTTTAATATTTTACTTCTTTTTTATTTTCTTTTGTTGTGATATTTATTTTTAAATACCTTATATATTACGCAAAATCAAAATCATGGCCGAGCAGAAGAGAGAACGGTTATACCTCGTAAGTTGCCATCATCCGGTGGCAAAAATCCTGAGCCAGATAAATAATTTTGCATGTAAATGCAACAACAACGATTTGAGCCAGATAAATCCAGATAGAAGTCTGGTTCCATTTGTGAGCCAGATAATTTGTTAATTACTTCTTTTTAGTTTAGCAGCGCTGCCTTTAATAAACCTACTTTTTCAAAAATAGATGTCGCTGCTTAGCCTTTCGACGTATGAGTTAAATGAAAAACAGCAGCGATATCTGCCTATCACATTTCACGTGTGCGAAAATTTCACGATATCTGCTTCTCAAGTCTCTCAATGATCAGAGCATTCCCGTGAGAATTGAGCGTGAGCCGGAGCTGTAAAAACTCACTGGATGACGGCAAGTGTTTTTAGCATAACAAGTAATGTATGTGCGTCTCATTTATTGTTGAGTAATGACCCTGTAAGAACACAGGCGGTTAAGTACCAGGAATAACAATGACTATATTTATCAGTTTTTTTTATGGAATTTGCAATTCTATCTGAGCATATGCATTTCTTTTCTCTTGTTTGGTGTATTCTCCTTAACTTAAGAACATTTTTAATTGGAATATGTAGGTAGGTAGGTTGAACTGGCCGGTCCATGAGGACCTCACATAGACTGATTGAGTCCGTAGTGTTACCAGAAGTTTGTTTTAACGACCAAACTGAAAAACCCTATCAAAAACCAGGACTTATGTTATAAAATAACTCCGTCCTCTTGGCAAATACTAGAAGCTTCCTAGGACTTAAGCCACTTGCTGCTTCTAGATCTGACAGCTGTATCACTCCTAATAGCTGGAGTCTTAGCCTGGCAAGTGCAGGGCACGAGCACAGAACGTGCTCGATCGTTTCCTCCTCCAACCCGCACTTCCTACGTCTGCTATCGCTGACCAAGCCTAGTTTAAAGGTATGTGACGCCAGCGGGCAGTGTCCAGTCATGAGTCTACAGTCCTCTCTTTTTAATGATAGGAGTCTAAGGTTGTAAGACCTACACATAATCTTCGACACTTTACAGCCCCGCGCTTGAACCCACGCCTTTCCCGCTTGGTCGATCATGTGCACCTCTCGACTTCGCTTAATCTCGCCCAATCTAATTGGGACATCTACGGAGCAAGCTTCAAGGGATGCGCCCTTTTTAGCTAGTTCGTCCGCTTTTTCATTCCCATCTATTCCCATATGCCCTGGGATCCAATATAGATGTATGCTTCTCCCTGTCCCTATTCTCTCCAGAGACTGTTTACACTGTAACACGCATTTAGATGCTGTGCTATGCGAGATTATTGCTTTAATTGCTGCTTGACTGTCAATATAAAAGTTAACACGGTTGCAGCTTAAGCTATTTTCTTCCAGGGTTTCTACTGCTTTGGTTACGGCTAATATTTCCGCTTGGAAAACGCTACAGTAATCCGGTAGCCTGTAGGATCTGCTTATTTCCGGATCAGCGTAGTATACCGCAGACCCTACTCCTTCCACTACTTTGGAACCATCGGTGTACACATGTATCGCCTCGTCCGCCATTTGCGCACCCTTGCGCAAACCGTCCACCTCTATTATGGCCTTAAGATCTCCCTCGAAGCGCAGGTAGGGAATCATGTAGTCTGTTCGTCTTGTGATTGATGACGCTATACTACTATGGCCATATGGTCGGCGCTCAAGCTGCCCCGAAGCACCGAGCCTGGTTGCAGTCGTTAACGCTTTGTTCTTTGCTACCAGGTCTACAGGTGGGATGTGCAAAATGGCATACAGTGCAGCCGTCGGGGTTGTTTTCAGGGCTCCCGTAATGCTAAGCATCGATAGTCTGCACACCCCCTCTAATTTTTTGAGGTATGTTGTTTTTTGTGTGGCTTTCCACCAAACAAGAACTCCATAGTATAGAATAGGGCTTACAATCGCTGTAAAAACCCAATGAGAAAGAGAGGGCGATAGGCCCCACGTACACCCCAGCATTCTTTTACATGCATAGAGTGCCGTTGAGGCCTTCTTGCCCTCTCCTCCACGTTGAGCTTCCATGACAGCTTACTGTCTAGGATGATTCCTAAATATTTTGTGCAAGGTTTCTCCTGTAAGGTCACCCCTCCTAACTTAGGCCTGGTCCAATTTGGGACCTTGTACCTCTTTGTAAATAAGACCATATCCGTCTTCTCCGCGTTGACTTTCAATCCGACATTAGATGCCCAGGTATGAATATCGCGAAGCGCCCGATCCATCAAAGAACTAATCGTTGGAAGGCACTTTCCACTTATGACAATTGCAACGTCATCTGCGTAAGCCGTAAGTTGTACGGGTCCCTCATCGAATTGCCTGAGCAGTTGGTTGATGACCAGCGTCCACAGCAGAGGTGATAGCACCCCTCCCTGCGGCGTGCCCCTGTCCACTGATTTCGTGGCCTCGTACAATCCCCATTGTGATGTAATCTTTCTGCAATTTAACATGCAGCCGATCCATCTGATTAAGGCAGGATGTACTTTAATGTAATTAAGACCATCCATAATCGCTCATTTTGCAACATTATTGAAAGCCCCGGCAATGTCCAAGAAGACTCCTAGAGCATACTCCTTATATTCCAGGGATTTCTCTATGCTTGTTACCACCCTATGCAATGCGGTGTCTACTGACTTGCCTTTGGTGTACGCATGCTGTGTTGTGGAGAGCAGCTTTTCATCCACGTTGGACTTTATGTACACATCTATCAGCCTCTCAAAGGTTTTGAGCAGAAATGATGTTAAGCTAATGGGTCTATAGTCTTTGGGATACACGTGACCGATCTTCCCCGCCTTTGGTAGAAAAGCTACACGAGCTGTTCTCCAAGAGTGCGGTACATGATTCAGTCGTATGCAACCATCGAATATTATTTTAAGCCATTCCACGACCGCCCTACTTGAGACTTGTAGCATGGCCGGGAATATACCATCTGGGCCCGGCGATTTAAACTTAGAAAACGTTTTCACTGCCCACTCGATCTTGGTATCGGTCACCAAGCCCGGCACTACTAGCTCCGTGATCGAAGTGTGAGTGATGTCTGCTGGCTCCTCTAAACCGTCTCCCGATGGGAAATGTGTATCGAGAAGCACCTCAAGGGATTCCTCACTATTACGTGACCATTCCCCGTTCTCTTTCTTTATTAGTCCCTGGACTATGTTTCCCTTTGCTAGGACTTTTTTCAACCGTGCTGTTTCGCTGGAGCACTCTATGTCCGTACAGAAACTTTTCCATGAGTTTATCTTCGCCCTGGTAATTTCACGCTTGTAGATCTTCAGTAGATCCCTGTACTCGTCCCGACACGCTTCGCTTTCCGCGGTCTTTGCGAGCTTAAACATTTCTTTCACCTGTCTTCTTAGAAGACTCAGCTCATTCAGCACACAGCATCTTCTTAGAGGGCAAGCTTTGTTATACGCAGTCATAAGCGTCCTTGTTAGGAATTCATTCGACCCCTCCAGTTCCTCTACATTAGCAACCTCTTTGGGTTGTCCCAGTTTTGTTTCCACATGTTTCTGGAATTTAGTCCAGTTCGTTGACCTAGGGTTTCTAAAGGTTCCTCCCTTCTCTACCCTCTTTAGGGGGATGTTGAAACTGATATACGCATGGTCGGAGAAGGATGGTCTATCAAGAACCATCCAATCATACCTTGATATATCACGCTCGGAGCTCAATGTAATATCCAGAACATTGCTGGATGTTGGACCAATGTATTTAGGGACATTTCCCCTGTTGGCTCTCTGCAAATTGGTTTGCAGGATGTAACAAAACAGAGATTCGCCTCTCTCGTTCGTATCTGCTCTTCCCCACGCATTGTGGTGCGCATTTGCATCTGCGCCTATGACCAACCGCCCTTTGCGCCCTTCCTCCTGTACTAGCCTTTTGCACTCCATCGGTGGGACCTCCGCAGCATGGGCCATGTAGCAGGACGCCAGGATAAATGCCTGCTTATTCTTTTGCTCAACGGCCATCGTTACGAGATCCTCAGTGGTGTAATTAGGCAGCATATATGAATGCAGCTGTTTCCTTACCATTATTACAGCTCGCATCCGTCCTTCCGTTTGCGCGTAGTAAACGCCAAACCCGCGCGCGCTAAGTCCAGAAACCTTTCCTCCCGATGAGAGCCACGGCTCCTGGATCAGCGCCACGTCAAACGAACCCTCCTCAAGGGTTAGGAGGAGTTCGCTCGACGCCACTTTACTGTGTTGGAGGTTTATCTGTAGGACTCGCAGCACCATTGGGCTGTTTGTCCCCCTCCAGCACCTTCGTCTTCCTCCCCTTGCCCTTTTGGTTTAGAGTATTCGAGTCCCCTTCAGCCTCTCGTGACTGTTGTGCAGTGCGAGTCACAGCACCATTTAGCGGTTGGTCCTCTTATAGCACGTTCGTGGTGACATCGGTGACCTCCACCTGTCTTTTTTCCCTTAGGCTTTTCAGGTCCTTTTCGACTTCGCCCGCCTCTAGCGTGTTAGGGTTTTTATCCTCGGGACTTATTTTCCTGAGTCGCATGTAAATTTTGCCAGTGCCAAAGGACATTTTACCAAGCTGCGTGTACAAAATATCCTCCGCCTGCTTATTTATTTGGAAGATGTAGAACTGACCATCCTCGGTAGGCCGAGATATAGTAAGTACCTTCCAATCCTGTGTCGGTATGTGCGGATTCTGATTCTGCAGAAGTCGCAGTGTATCCTCCGACTTCATCACGCATGGTATCCATACCTTAACTTTGGGTACCGTGGGGATTTGCGCTTTATCCACCACCTCAAACCGCGCGTTCGTGCCTTGCCTTTGGAGGTTTGGAACCACTTCCTCCATCCACCGCAAGCTCGCGATGTTGTCGCACGCTATCATCTTCACACCATTATACCATCCCCCCGAATCAAAGGTTGGAAGGGGCTTACTTGGTTGTTCCCGCATCATCTTAAGCATTAAGCTAATCAGCTCCCTTTCCACAGATCTCCGCCTTTCAGTAGTCATTTGTCCGAAAGGACTGCTACGATCAACCAGCGCCACAGTCAGTGACTGCTTTGCCACATCACTCATCTTCTCGGGAAAAGCAGGAGTCTTAGTGTTATCTACCTTTGGCACCTCCGAGAAAGCCGGGGTCTTAGCGTTAACTCCCTTTAGCGCCTCCGAGAAAGCCGGAGTCTTAGCGTTATCTCCGTTTGGCTTATCTCCTACTTCCTCAATTGCAACTTCCCTCTGACTCGTAGCTTTCGAAGTAGTTGCTACCTCGCTATTGGAGCCCATCTGTCTTACAGCTTTGGGCCTACTTGTCTTGTCTATGCGACTGCCCTGCCTCGCGGCTTTAGGACTGAGTCCTTTGGAAATGTAAATTTTAACAAATTGTCTTCCAATGCATTGCTGAATCTGATTTTTGTGTCTTGCAGTGAAGTGGCGCCGCTTCTTGGAGAACAGAGAGATAGAGAAAATGTCAAAATTACTTGGCTGCTACTATTTTGCACACAAGAAATATATCGTCGGCTTATATTCAATACCCTCTATCGGTAAAAATCCAGTTTTTCTGTACACGGTTAAAAGCCTGATCCTAAATATAAAACTGTTTTGTACTACAAATATGACCAAACCAAATTTGGATTCAAATATAGATTAAACCGGTCTGCCTGAAAATGAGTGCACAGAACTTGGTTACAATTTGAAACTAAACGGGCAAAATTACCTCAAAAATTTAGAAACACGTATTTTCAATTAGGAAAAAAGTTTTTATATTCGGGATCGCTCTCGAAATTGTTTTGGCAAACACTCCGAGTGTATTTCTGCCATGAAAAGCTTCTCTGCGAAAATAGATCTGCCTTGAAGATGCCGTTCGGATGCGGCATAAAACATTAAAAGGAGTACGACGCAAATTTGAAAAAAAAGCTCGGCCTTTATCTTCTCAGAGGTAAATAGCACCAAGCATATTTTTATTTATTAGGAAATTCACAAAGTCTCCTATTTATTTGGTATGCTTTAATAAAATTTTATATTGGAAATCATGGAAACAACTCAAATCTTAAAATTATACATGAATACAAGGCTGTTGTGATGTGCTCATATATTTTACAATTTATTTCATATATATGTTCTTACATATAGAAAATGACTATATTAGAAAAAAAAAATACGGTTCATAGACTGTCTGGCCGATTATTTCAAACCCCATGACAATTTATCATCAGCGATCCACACGTTGAAGGCATGACGTTTTATCGCATCAATCCATCAGTGCACTTTGAAAGCTTCTTTTCTCCTCTCTTATTTTTAATTCATTTCAAATTTTATTTAAAAAAGTATTCAATAAAGTGATATTCAAGATTTAAGCATAATTTACTAATATTACTGGAATAAAAAATATATATAATAACAACCAATATTATGACTGTTAAATGTACTATATCTAGGCTCCCAGTTCGAAAATGTTGATCTCAGAACATTTTTCAGAAACAACCTTATACATTGTTGCAACAATACCCTATCTCAGAGTTCGGCTGAAGAACGCCCGAATTCTGAATTTTTGTCCTAAATGCCCTTTCTCACGTATAACGTTTTTGAAACAAATTCTGTTATGCTGCGTTTTTGAAATATTTTTTGAGAAAAGGCGTTCTTGAGAAACAAGTTCTGCAAAAGCACGTTTTCGAAACGGCATATGGGATAGGAGGATATTTGACTCAGCTCTCGATATAAATAGTATCCAAATTAAGTAATAGATGTATAAAATTCTACCTGCATGCAATTGTAACAAATTCTATATAATGATATTGATGCCTCTTCCACTTCTATGTATTATATGTACATCAATTTATGTACATATAAGTAATACTGTAATGTATATTTTAGAATTATATACTTTAAAATAAATTAGTTTAGACAGGCAGCTATTAAATTAATAACAAAAAGTGTATGAAATAATAGAAATACCTTTAAATAATCCTCGTCAGCAAGCTAATAGATGTATAGTTGTGTGTACAACAATAGCAGCATAAAATTATTAACAAATTTTAACATGTTTATTTGCATTTATTATTTATATTTACGAGCCGCACCCGTGCGCATCTTGCGCAAAAACTTACAGCTTACGCTGCCATCTGGCGTATGGGAGCAACTGCCGGTAATGCAGTGCAAATATTCACAATATTGCCATAGTACAAATAGATTTCTTTGTGTGCTCACAATCATTTATTTTTACCAAATTATTTTAATAAAATATAGCTAAACAAAAGCACTACGACCAAAATTGCACAAAGCTCGCTAATAGCCCTAATCACGATCTTTACAACCAATGATTTATTTATAGAATAAGAGCGAAAAAGGGACCCTTACATAAAAATAGCAATTAGAAATAATATATATGATTAATTTAATAAAGAGTTTCCTAAGTTGGTAAGGAAACTATCACTACCAATTTAAAATAATTTTTTTTTCGAATTTCTGTCTCATATGTAAATAGCACAATTGTAAGTAAAAAAGAAAGGACGTCTAGGTAAGATTTTGTTGTTGTTGTAGCGATAAGGACACTCCCCGAAGGTTTTGTGGAGTGTTATCGATGTTGATCGTCCTTTGCCGGATGCGGTACGTTCCGTTAACAAGCACCATTAACCCCCCGATAGATTGTGGCGTCTGGCACGAGACGAGAAGCCTTTATTTTCGTGAATAACTTTACTGCTACCCACCAGATCATGAAAAGCTTTAGTGACTTTTTAAGTTTAGAGGCGGTCATTATAATAATTCCGAAATCGATATTTTTTTCTTTCTATCTTATCTGTTTTTTTTTTTTTTTGTACCAAAGTTGACTATGTCACATTTTAGCGTTGTCGTCTGGCGAGACGAACATAGCCTATAAGATCCCATAGTTCGTATTCATTCCAAAATTTATCAATAAAAATTCAAATTTATTTCTGGGTAGTCACTGTGTGCGACGAGTTTCTTCAAAATTTTAGTAAAAAATCAAATATTTGTAGATTTTTCTTTTTTTTGTACCATATTTGATTATGTCACTTTTTAGCGTTGTCGTCTGGCTAGATGAACATATTTTTAAGCCTATAAAGCCTCATAGATCGAATGCATTATGCAATTTATGAATAAAAGCTCAAACTTATCACAGCGTGCGACGAGTTTTCTTCAATATTTAAATAAAAATTCAAATATTTGTGTATAAAGTTCAAAGTGGAAAATTTCGTCTGGCTAGACGACAACGCTAAGATTTGTTGAATTTATTCACCGCTAATCGGAGAGTTAATGCACCAGCCAGACCATCTCGGAAATGATTGAGTATGACCACATGAAACCTTCAAGGCCAAACCCCCTTCCACCCCCTAGATCAGTGAGGAACTTGGGGTCGCCAGAGCCTCGGCTGTGAAAGTAACAGGATTCGCCACGGGTAGGTGAGGTTGACAATTGGGTTGGATAAGCTATATTTTGCGCTAGCAGCCCCTCGAAAGGGTTGCGCTACACAGCCCCTTGAATCAATTTGGTATTTTAGTCGCCTCTTACGACAGGTATGCCTGCCGCGGGTATATTCTAAGCCCACTCACTCACTGGGGTGGTCTGGGTAAGATCGAATCCTGCTTTATAAACTCAGTAGATAGCAGTGAAAATTCTTAGCAATTTGCGGTTCCCGTGATTTTTGAGGAACAACGTGATTTGTGACTGGCTACCTTTCAGTCATAGCGGTTTTTATCCGTGATGGCGGCGTCACAATCATCTTTTTCATATAAATGCGTTCAACGCATGATGGACGATGATGAGTAGATTTGGCCATTTGCAGAACGTTTGTTTTTTGAGCGTTTAAAATATTTAAATTATCTTAACTGTTATGTCACTACATTTGTGGTAGCTCATTTTCTCTTCGAATATCAATGAAATAAAACATATTTACTTGCATCCAGCGCTAAAATTTCCAGGTCACCGCAATAACCTGTTTTCCAAAAATCTATGCAATGTGAGTTTGGCTTTTATGGTTTGTAGCCATTAATGTAACAGTGGAAATCGACTGTTGGCAAGAGTTTTTGCTTAGCCCCCTCTGTATCATTTTCTGGGACCTCTTGTGTTATTCATTTGCAGTTAATTTTGAGTCTGGGATTGATAATATTGATAAGCGTGATTGGGAACGGAAAACAGATGCTGTCACAGTTCAATCACTGTCTTCCAAGCAGTCGCTGTTATTTAGTCCCGTTTTACACCACGCAATTCCTAAATTCATTCTGCAATGAGAGGAAGAGATAGCAATAAAAAATTGAAACGACTTGACGGTACGGATGCTGTTGTACTCTTCCCCTCTCATCTCACCCCTTCCCTTATGACGCGGCATACTTGAATTTAAGAAGTGTATGGTGTAAAGTGGGACTTGCTGTCATCTTTCAGTAGCTGTGACAAAATCACAGGTACACGGATATTTGCCAGCTCTACTATAGTCGTTAATTTTTTACAAAAATTTTGATGTAGCCGAAACTATTCGAACTAAATGTTTTGTAAAAAATTTAAAATTAGGAGAAGCGCTTAAATATCTGCATGAATATTTCGCAGTTTTTATTTATAGTTTTCTTTTATTTTTGTTTCTTTTATAAATCTTAAGCTCTCAAAGTGCAAGTTATAAGTCTCTCCTAATTGGTATTGATTTTTGACAATTTTTTCCGAATGGTATTTTAGATTTTCTTCCAAGAGCGCTATTCTTGCGGATTTTTTGAAATGGAAGAAAATCTGAAACAAACTTCTTTAAACTCATGTCATAATAAAGTGAAATTGACTGGAACACAAATATGGCTTAATTAATGGTTGGGTCATGTCATCAGGTGATTTCATTTTTTGCATTTCACTGGCATAGCGATTGTCAAAAGGAGATGGTAAACTCAGAATGTAACAAACACACTGAAAATTATTTACTGCCGTGCTGGTAAATTGTTTATTAAAAATATTTTCACATCACTTTAAATTATTTTTTTAGTAAATACATCTAATTTCGCGAATTATTTTCCCACAACACACAAGAATTGCAAAGTTTAATGTTTTCTATCCATTCCATTCGCCCAATACCAACACACAGATTTTGACAATCTGAACAAAGGTATGTCGTTGCTGTAGAGATGAGCCAACCATATAGTTGAACCATGGACACAAAACAAAAATTACAAAAAGTTTCTGAAAACAAATGCTTGCAACAGATTTTAAAATTGTATTAAGGATTTTTAAAAATTTCTCAAACAACATTGGTTAATTTAGTTTTTTTATACAATGCCTTACAGATTGTTTCGAAATATAAGAAAAGCAGGGACAAGAAAAAAGTTGTCATTAAGTATTTTAATACCTGTAAAATATTTAGTTTTGGCCAAGTTCCGATTTTGTTGCTATATTTGTTCACACAAATGTAAAAAAAATTATATTTAGCAATAATATAAAAAATTCAATAAAATACTAGAGACTCGCTGGCTTAAAATCGATTAATATAAGTTATACAGATAAGTGAAGAGTAAGAAAAAAAATATAGAAAAGATTAAACCAATTTAATACTCAAAATGACATGCAAAGTTATGAAATTCGTGTATGTAAATAAAGTCAACGAATAAACTCAATAAACACTTCTTTGCTAAATATGAAAAAAAACTAATTTTTGTTTTAATTTTAACAGAAATGTGTTCGGGAAATGATTGGAGCTCAGAATGCTAGAACCTAGTACTATTTCTTCTAAGGTATTTGGTACATTTCACAATATTTTAAGCATGGAAGTAAACATAAACCATAAACGCACCTTTCGATACTGTGTGAAAGAAAAGGAAAGGAAAGAAAGGGTAAGGCAAGGTAAGGAAAGAAAAGGAGAGATAGAGAAATATTTGCTGTAGGTGTGTTATCGACGAGGTAGGTTAGGTAGAACTGGCCGATCAATAAAACCTCACATAGATTGAATGCGTCCATAGTGTTACCAGAATTTGTTGGAACCCCAATCAGGTGCCAGGACATATATTATAGAATAACTCCGTCCTCTTGGCAAATACTAGCAGTTTACTAGGGCCCAACTTAATTGCTGCCTCTGGATCTGGCTACTCTGCCGCACCTAATAGCTGGAGCCTTGATCTGGCGACCACATGACTTGAACACAGAACGTGCTCAACTTTATCTTCTTGCAGCGCACACTTACTGCTTCATTGAAGAGTCCTAAGTTATAAGCATGTGATGTCAGAAGGCAGTGTCCAGTCAGTATGCCCATCGTGAGACTTAGGTCTTCTCTCTTCAGAGATATGAGCCACTTTGTGAGTATAGTATCGTAGGCTTTGCTAATGATCTTATAAATTTTGCAGGCTGCGCTTTTTGTCCACGCCTTTCCTGCTTGATGGATCATATGCAACTCCTGTCTCCTTTTGATTTCTACCAAACGGATTAGAACATCTATCGCCGACTCAGCGAGTGTTGAATCCTCCTTTGCCAACCCATCGGCCTTTTCGTTACCTTCTCGGCCTCTATGACTGGAAACCGAGAACATATGTATGATCCCGTCTGAGCGAAGTTTTTCCAATGCTTATTTGCAATATAGAACACTTCTTGATGAAGTACTGTGTGAGATTATTGCCTTAATCGCCGCCTGAATATCAAAATACATATATTGACGCTACTGCAGCTTAAGCACGCTTCCTCCAGAATTTCTGCTGCTTTCTTCACTGCTATAATTTCCGCCTGAAAAACGCTGCAGTAATCTGGAAGCCTGTAGGATCTACTTATTTCTGGGTCAACACAGTAAACAGCTGGCCCAACCCCTTCCATTAATTTGCAACCATTCGCATACACGTGTATAGTATGTTTTGCCATTTCTGCACCCTGACACCAACCCTCCGGCTCAATTGTGGCCCAAAGATTGCTTTCGAAGCTCAGGCACTGTACCATATATTCAGTTTGACAGATATATGGCGCTATACTGCTGTTTTCGGTTTGTTTTAGAAAAGTTATCAAAAATGTATCTATTTGCTATCGATAATTTATCAAAAAGTAATTCATATGTAATAAAAAAAAAGTCATCGATTTTGTATCAAAAAGTTACCGGAACGTTACCAATTTGCTATCCGCGCGTTATGGATTTGTTTATAAAAATTAATCGATTTCTTATCAAAAATTTGTAGATTTTTTAATGTCGCCAATTTGCTATCGGCGATTTATCGATTTGTTACATAACGACATAAAACTGATGACACATCTGTAAACCGTCCTTTGACTAGCCGTTAAGAAATCAATAAGAGGCCGATGACTTGGCGATAATAAGCTGATAACCAATCGATAACTAGCAATAATAATTCGCTATCGATTATAAGCCGATAATAAAATTATAACTTATGTTGTTACCGATAAGAAGCCGACAAATCTATTTTCAAAAAGCCCGCAATTGTTGGTTTCTGAAATCTAGTGTGGTTTAACTTCAACCCCTGAATAAGCTTTAAAAACAATAGTCTAGACGTATGTAGGTAGGCCTTTATGTTTTCATATCGAACCTCACGAATACTGGGTACACACTAAGCTGGGTCGATTTATTAACCTATATCGCGCCATCGATTTTTCGATAGGTTTTGGGCTCAGGAAAAAAAAGTTCCACTAAGCATACCCAAAAAAATAAATTCCGAGCCTGCAAAATTTGAGTTTTTTGACTTTTTTTTTTTGATTTTTAAGGTTTTTCTCATGACTTACTTAAAAAAATTTCGTTTGATTTTAACATTTTCATGTATACCCTGTCCGACTCAAAAATGTCCGCTAAAAACTTTGGCAATAACAGTTTCTTGAAAAAAGAAATATTTTTTGGGTTTGGAGGAGTGTTTTGGTGAAAAAATTTATTTTTTCGCCATTTTTTTTTAGGGTTTCTTCAGAAACGTGCAAAAGTGTTACCGATGAAAACGAATTTGTCTCATAGTTCCTATCCCACTTAAAATTATGCGATAAAAACGTTGGCATTGAGAGTTTAAAAAAAAATTTTTTTTTTGGTTTTGGTCGAAATCAATTTTTTCATTTTCAAGGCTCCAAATCATTTTTTATGTGTATGTTTCCGTTAGACCCACCAATAAGTATACCAAAATGATCAGGGGACGAGCTAAGTTAATTTAGCCTTGTCCGTCTGTCCGTCCGTCTGTCCGTTTGTTTTAACGGAAACTAGTCCCTCAATTTTTGAGATATCTTGATGAAATTTGGTAAGCAGACATATTTTGGTGGGAGATTTGACATTTGTCGGAATCGACCGGATCGGACCACTATATCATATACCTCCCATACAATCGATTGTTCAGTAAGAGGGTTTTCGCCATTTCTGCCCCATTTCTGCCTCATTTTAACAGCTAGCTACATCAAATTTTACCACAAGCTTACGTATTGGGAATAGATGGTTGTCTGAAAAAATCGTCAAGATCGGACATATTTATAATAAAAATCCCATACATCCGACTGTTCAGGTAAGAGGATTTTCATCATTTTTTTCGAAATCGATTTTTATTATAAATATGTCTGATCTTTATGCTTTTTTCAGAAAACCATCTATGCCCAATACGTAAGCTTGTGGTAAAACTTGATGTTGCTAGCTGTTAAAATGAGGCAGAAATGGCGAAAACCCTTTTATTGAATAATCGATTGTCTGAAGGTATATGCTATAGTGGTCCGATCCGGTCGATTCCGGCAAATGTCAAATCCCCCATCAAAATATGCCTGCTTACCAAATTTCATCAAGATATCTCAAAAATTGAGGGACTAGTTTGCGTTCAAACAAACGGACAGACGGATGGACGGACGGACAGATAGACAGACGGACATGCCTAAACCAACTTAGCTCGTCCCCTGATCATTTTGTTATACTTATTGGTGGGTCTAACGGAAACATATACATAAAAAATTATTTGGAGCCTTGAAAATGAAAAAATCGATTTCGACCAAAACAAGTCCAAAAAACCAAAAAAAAATTTTTTTTAAAAACTGTTAATGCCAACGTTTTTATCGGGTAATTTTAAGTGGGATAGGAACGATGAGACAAATTCATTTTCATCGGCAACACTTTTGCACGTTTCTGAAGAAACCCTTAAAAAAATGGCGAAAAATAAATCTTTTCACCAAAACATCCTCAAAACCCAAAAAATATTTTTTTTTTCAAAAAGCTGTTATCGCCAAAGTTTTTAGCGGACAATTTTGAGTCGGACAGGGTATACATGAAAATTTTAAAATCAAATGAAAATTTTTTCAAGTAGGCCATGAAAAACCTAAAAAATCAAAGAAAAAAAGTAAAAAAACTAAAATTTTGCAAGCTCGGAAATAATTTTTTTGGGTATGCTTAGTGGAACTTTTTTTCCTGAGCCCAAAACCTATCGAAAAATCGATTGCGCGATATGGGTTAACTTTCGTCCATGCAAATCAACCCAGCTTAGTACACACGCCTGTTGTTGTTGTTGTTGTTGTAGCGATAAGGATACTCCCCGAAGGCCTTGGGGAGTGTTGTCGATGTTGTTGGTCCTTTGCCGGATGCAGATTCGGTACGTTCCAATAACAAGCACCATAAAGGTACTAGCCCGACCATTTCGGGAACGATTTGGTATGACGACATGAAACCTTCCAGGTCATACCCCCTCCAACCCCCTAGATCCTTAAGGAGTTCGGAATCACCAGGGCCTCGGCTGTTGACAATTGGGTTGGAGAAGCTATATATTGCGTTGGCAACCCCTTGAGAGGGTTGCGCTACACAACCCCTTGAATCAAGTTGGTATTTTAGTAGCCTTTTACGAGATGTATATTCTAAGCCCCCAACCGTTGGGGCAGGGGGGGGGGGTTACTCACGCCTGTTTTTTATTTGTTTATGAAAGTTTGTTAAATATCCACATTTAAAGCTCTGAGATAACTGATCCATTGATCAAACTTTCTAAATTGAAATTTCATCAATTTCAATTCTTTCTGATACCTTAACCCCAAAGAAATATGCAAAATCGAATAATGTAAAACTGCAAATTTCTAACTGTTACTTGTAGAAAAACAAAGAAATTGTCACGCGAGTGCCAACTAAAAAATATACCAACAGTGAATCAAGCGAGCTGTCATTGGTGCAAATTAAAATAAATAAATGACATTTTTCATACGAATTTTGTTTGTTTAGCTTGACAACCCGAGCATGACCCAAACAAATCTTTAATCAATTGTATAAAAATAAAGCTAAAGTACACATTTGAGGAGGAAAAGAAAATTTCGAAGGAAAAGAAACAATGGCGGGCGGTTGGGGAAAATTCGGCCAACAACAACCAGCATAACAAATACTATAACAATAACAATAAGCAGTGGATTAGTATGAAATACAAAGTGGCAGCCAAAAAGCTATACTCCCCCAACTGCTGCTTCTGCTGCCCATGAGGGTGTCGATGAGATAGAGGTAAATACCTTGCAATTGGAATACAACCCGGCAATCAATGAACTAGCTTTGAACTATTTAACTTACTTATAAACAAGCAACTGGTATTTTTTTTACAAGGGGGTGCCAAAATCGTTAGAGATACTTCAAAAGGTTGTCGAAGGGTTTATATTAGATCTCTTTATAATTGACTATTCTAATAATCGATTATCCAAAGTTTTTAGGTAAAATAATTGGTTATCACTAATCGACTAGTTGATTGCATTCGATTAGTGAAAAATTCGACTATTCGAATAGTTTTTTTTTTCTAAAGTAAAGTTACCGATATTAACGCTCTAGCCCAGCAGAAGGAACCATAAAGAAGAGTAATCAAGTTGTAAGGCGGGTTTTGTTGAAGGCTGGGGATGCCTTCAGAGCGGAAGGTTAATCGGTGTTCTTTGTCAAATCTGATGGTGGAATCAGAAAACTTTTAAAACTAGCGGTTAAGCGACTAAGATATTACCCCTTATAAAGGATGCATTTCGTAAGAGGCGACTAATAGCTACAGACCCGAAGTTTCGAGGAGGCAAAAAAATAAATTTTTTCCTGCACCAGTTGAGCTAGTACCAGATGGTGACAGCACCGGAGCGTACGGATTATAATACGTCAAAGTACTGTGTATATGAGAATTCGTGTAGTTTTTTGTGCTCACAACAACAACGTTGAACGGATGGCTAATGTGAAAATCAAGCTGTGAAATGTGGCAATAGTTAATGGGTAGACAGACACCTTAATTACTCAAGGAGTGCAATTCGAACAAACAACTAAAATTATCGGTTGATCGGTGAGCAGTTTGGTGGTGGAGTTAGGTAAGGTGCACATTCGGATACTTGTTAAATGATGAACTGATGGATGGTTAATGGTGGATGGCTTACATATTGATTGGTGGATATTCGGCTGTGCATGGTCATACGGGTAGTATTGGATTGGTAAGAAAGTTAGCCGTAGATGTAGAACGACGGAACTGGTAAAGGCCGCTGGTGAGACGACGAGTTGTCGATTTTTTGCAAAATTATCCATAGAAACAAATCTGTGACTGATGAGCCGGTGTTCAAACTAACGGGAGGATTGTTGAACATTGAGCTGATGTCCAAAATAATGTGTGGATTGATGAAGAGTGAGGTGTGTTAATAACAATGAGAATGGTGAGCCAATATCCAAAATAAACGGGGAATGTCCAGTAGCAGCTGTTGTAAAAGTGTCTATATCTAATATAAGTCCCTTGACCCACTAAAGGAGAGGATAACCGAGAACACTAACTAAAATAAATTGTGAGATTCGTATGCGGTCCCTTACAGCATCTCAGTATTTCTTTCTCTTCTCGGTCCCATGATGTTTGAATGATGCCTAAGGGTATGATTGGATAGGAAAAGGACGGGCTTTCGTCTTTAGCAATATAATGAACTCTTCTGTAGGTGTAATTTTTCTACTGAATCGAAACCATGGGCAAACGTGATGGCCTATCTTCTGAAGCTGTTAGGTGGCTTTGTCAAGGCAACTGTAGGTTAGTTTTGGTTGGGTTGAGAGGGCGTGCGTGGGTATTACCCACCGGACATCGGCAGAGAAAGTGGTAGATCGAATCCTCTTCTTCCTCATCCTGACAGCTTCTGCAGAGGGAGCTTGTTGGTATTCGCCACCGTCGAAGCATTGGTGCGATAGCACAATGACCTGTGATGACACCCGTAAGTAACCTCACCGCAGATTTGTTCAGTTTGAGAAGGAAGCTGGTGCCTTTCTTATACAAGCATGGGCATAAGGACCTTGATAGTTCGCAGTCAACCCTATTGGCCCATAGAAAGTCCATTGCCCTGTTCTCATATTCGTCGATTCTCCCTAGGAGATAACTCAGAAAGGTGTGCTTTAAAGATTTGCCTTGTGAATGCATCAGGACTAGTATCTCTGGGCCTAGTCTGATCCCAGTACGAGCTTTTAGTTTTAAACCAGTAGTTCTCCATTCTGATTGGGTGTATTTGTGAACCTCCCGCATGACACTTACAAACTGCAATGCAACAAAATCATGAAGTAGCAATTGTCGCCTCATTTTTAACCACCAAAATATAACAAAAATTATTGCAGCACCAAAATGCTTGCAACGAAGGATAATGCTACAGCCATCATTGACGATATGATCAGTGAGCAACGTGCAACGTGCAGCGTGTGGCATGCAATAAGTAGGAATTTTCTAATAATGCCTGCTGGTATTTATGTAAGTAAACATTTATACATGCATATATACATACATAGGATTGTAAGCTCGCGAGAGCAACCAATGTTGCAGTTCCTGTAAATGAAGGCATAGATTCGGTCTGTGGGGGTAATGTTGTTTGCATGGTACAAATGTTCAAACCAAAGTTACACTAACGAAGTAACAACACAATGAGGCGACAATGATGATAGCAACAACAAGAATTATAATAATAAAGTGCAAAATGAACAAGTAAGGTAGGCTAAGTTCGGGTGTAACCGAACATTACATACTCAGTTGAGAGCTGTGGAGACAAACTAAGGGAAAATCACCATGTTGTAAAAAGAACCTAGGGTAACCCTGGAATGTGTTTGTATGCCATGTGTATCAAATGGAAGGTATTAAAGAGTATTTTAAGAGGGAGTGGGCCATAGTTCTATAGATGGACGCCATTTAGGGATATCGCCATAAAGGTGGACCAGGCCTGACTCTAGAATTTGTTTGTTCGATATGGGTATCAAATGAAATGTGTTAATGATAATTTTAAAAGGGAGTGGGCCTAAGTTCTATAGGTGGACGGACGCCTTTTCGAGATATCGACAGGGTGACTCTAGAATTTATTTTGTACGATATGGGTATCAAATGAAAGGTATTAATGAGTATTTTAAAAGGGCGTGGGCCTAAGTTCCATAGATGGACGCCTTTTCAAGATATCGCCATAAAGATGGACCAGGGGTGACTCTAGAATTTGTTCGTACTATATGGGTACCAAATGAAAGGTGTTAATGAGTTTTTTTTAAAAGGGAGTTGGCCTTAGTTCTATAGGTGGACGCCTTTTCGGAATATCGTTATAAAAGTGGACCAGGGTTGACTCTAGAATGCGTTTGTAGAATATGGGTATCAAATGAAAGGTGTTAATAAGTGTTTTAAAAGGGAGTGGGCCTTAGTTCTATGGGTGGACGCCTTTTCGGGATATCGCCATAAACGTGGACCAGTGGTGACTCTAGAATGCGTTTGTACAATATGGGTATCAAATTAAAGGTTTTAATGACTATTTTAAAAGGGCTTGGGCCTTAGTTCTATAGGTGGACGCCTTTTCGAGATATCGCCATAAAGGTGGACCAGGGGTGACTCTAGAATTTGTTTGTACGATATGGGTATCAATGAAAAGTGTTAATGAGTATTTTAAAAGGGAGTGGGCCTTAGTTCTATAGGTGGACGCCTTTTCAAGATATCGCCATATAGGTGGACCAGGGGTGGCTCTAGAATTTGTTTTTACGATATGGGCATCAAATGAAAGGTGTTAATGAGTATTTTAAAAGGGAGTGGGCCTTAGTTCTATAGGTCGATGCCTTTTCGAGATATCGCCATAAAGGTGGACCAGGAGTGACTCTAGAATTTGTTTGTACGATATGGGTATCAAATGAAAGGTGTTAATGAGTATTTTAAAAGGGCGTAGGCCTTAGTTCTATAGGTGGACGCCTTTTTAAGATATCGCCATAAAGGTGGACCAGGGGTGACTCTAGAATTTGTTTGTACGATATGGGTATCAAATGAAATGTGTTAATGAGTATTTTAAAAGGGCGTGGACCTTAGTTCTATAGGTGGATGCCTTTTCGAGATATAGCCATAAACGTGGACCAGGGCTGACTCTAGAATGTGTTTGTACGATATGGGTATCAAATTAAAGGTATTAATGAGGGTTTTAAAAGGGAGTATATGTGAAGGTGATCCAGAACATCATCTGTCGGGTACCGCTAATTTATTTATATATGTAATACCACGAACAGTATTCCTTCCAAGATTCCAAGGGCTTTTGATTTCGCCCTGCAGAACTTTTTCATTTTCTTCTACTTAATATGGTAGGTGTCACACCCATTTTACCAAGTTTTTTTCTAAAGTTATATTTTGCGTCAATAGACCAATACAATTACCATGTTTCATCACTTTTTTCGTATTTGGTATATAATTATGGCATTTTTTTCATTTTTCGTAATTTTCGATATCGAAAAAGTGGCCGTGGTCATAGTCGGATTTCGGCCATTTTTTACGCCAATACAAAGTGAGTTCAGATAAGTACGTGAACTGAGTTTAGTAAAGATATATCGAATTTTGTTCAAGTTATCGTGTTAACGGCCAAGCGGAAGGACAGACGGTCGACTGTGTATAAAAACTGGGCGTGGCTTCAACCGAATTCGCCCCTTTTCACAGAAAACAGTTATCGTCCTAGAATCTAAGCCTATACCAAATTTCACAAGGGTTGGTAAATTTTTGTTCGACTTATGGCATTAAAAGTATCCTAGACAAATTAAATGAAAAAGGGCGGAGCCACGCCCATTTTGAAATTTTCTTTTATTTTTGTATTTTGTTGCAACATATCATTACTGGAGTTGAATGTTGACATAATTTACTTATATACTGTAAAGATATTAACTTTTCTTTTAAAATTTGAATTAAAACAAATTTTTTTTTAAAAAGTGGGCGTGGTCGTTCTCCGATTTTGCTAATTTTTATTAAGCATACAGTAATAAGAGTAACGTTCCTGCCAAATTTCATTATGATATCTTCAACGCCTGCCAAATTACAGCTTGCAAAACTTTTAAATTACCTTCTTTTAAAAGTAGGCGGTGCCACACCCATTGTCCAAAATTTTACTAGTTTTCTATTCTGCGTCATAAGTTCAACTCACCTACCAAGTTTCATCGCTTAATCCGTATTTGGTAATGAATTATCGCACTTTTTCGATTTTTCGAAATTTTCGATATCGAAAAAGTGGGCGTGGTTATTGTCCGATATCGTTCATTTTAAATAGAGATCTGAGATGAGTGCCCAGGAACCTACATACCAAATTTCATCAAGATACCTCAAAATTTACTCAAGTTATCGTGTTAACGGACAGACGGATAGACGGACGGACGGACATGGCTTAATCAAATTTTTTTTCGATACTGATGATTTTGATATATGGAAGTCTATATCTATCTCGATTTCTTTATACCTGTACAACCAAACGTTATCCAATCAAAGTTAATATACTCTGTGAGCTCTGCTCAACTGAGTATAAAAATAACAATAATATATCGACAAAAAATAGATCACCAAAACAAAGAACAACATTAAGGAAAGCAAGAAACAAGAAATTATTTATAATAACAACAATGAGGATAGGTGTTAACATAACATTAAAAGCAACAACAATAGCGAGACCCACAAGTAAACACAACAAAAATAAAATATAACAGTATTAAAAAATAGCAGTTATAAGGTAACATAGGTACTTAACAAAAAACAGTACTGAAACAACAACAAAATAACTAATACGAGATTGAAAACAAAAATATGAATATCAAAGCCGCCATGGCGGAGTAAGGAGTTGAGTCTTCTCAAAGGGCAGATAAAGAAGATTTTTAAGCTGGCAAATGTTGCGGAAAGCGAGGAGTGCTAGAACGAATATTGAGATATGTTGAGGATCTATAAACGTGAAGTCAGTAGGTCGAAGAGGATTTCAAGGAAAAACTTCTGTGCGGACATTGAATTCTCCAGCAAGAAACAGTAAGACTGAGGGAAGTCGTATTATGGGAGATACATTCCACAAACTGACGAAAAAGGACGACGGGAAATGGTCAAAAAGTATTGAAGAGTCCATTGTGGTGCCATTCAACACACACTTCCCATGAGGAGATGATGAGGAAGAGTTGTGTGCAAACACGTCTACACTCCAAATACGGGGGAGCACGAACAGGATTGATGATAAATATTAAAATTGAATGGGCGTTAACAACTTTTGCCAAGTTCAAATACCCGGGTCCAGATGGAATAAGGCCTCGGGGGATCTTGGGTGCAGGCCGCATGGCTATAGCAGTATAGCGCCCTTAAATATATGTAGGTCGAACTGACTACATGGTTCTTTGTCTGAACGTCGAGAGAGATCTTGGGGCCACAGTAGAGCCAAGGGGCAGGACAGAATGTACTTTACACGTATATATGATGGTTTCAAATTAACAGAAGGAGTTGGGTCTGCTGTTTACTGTAACGATCCAGAAATATGTCTGTAGAATCGGAGAAATTCTGGAGGAAGCATGCCTTAGCTGCAGTCGCATCAATATGTAAACTGATAGTCAGACGGCGATTAAGGCAATAATCTTACACAATACTTCATCAAGAAGTGTCCTGGAATGCAAATAACCATTGAAGAGACTTTGGTCAGGCCGGACCATACATCTATACTTGGTTCACAACCATAAAGGCATAGTAGTAATAAAAAGGCCGATGAGTTGGCAAAGGAGGCTGCACAACTCGACGACGGTAAACGTCCCAATCCATTTGTGCGAAATCAAAAGGAGACAGGAGTTGCATATGATCCATCAAGCAGGAAAGGCGTGGGCAGAAGCGAGGGGCTGTGAAATTCTTACCACGTTAGACTCACGAAGTTGCTTGTATCTCTAAAGAGAGAAGACTTAAGGCTCCCAAGGACACTGCCTTCTACCATGACATGCTTTTAAGTAACAGCAGATGCAGATGCTTAAGTAACAGCAGATGCAGGAAGAGACGGTTGAACACGTTCTGTGTTCGTATCCTGCGCTCCAAAGGTCAAGGCTCAAGCTACTGGGGGTGGCAGAGTTGCCAGATCTCGATGCAGCACTTAAGCTAGGCCGTACAAACCGTATAGTATTTGCCAAGAAGCGAGGATGGACTATGGACATATTCAGACGATTTAGGTCTTTATTGATAGGCTAGTTCAACCTTACCTAACCGCTTTTTTCTATTTTGGCTGCGGCAAAATGGTGAACCGACCTTCCAGCACATGTATTTCGATCGGGGGATATCCATGAAGTTTGATGTATATTTTTATACTCGGCGTGGTATACACACAGAGTATATTAACTTTGGTAACATAACGGTTGATCGTAATGGCTTAAACGAATCAAGATAAATATAGACTTCCATCCAAATGCTCAGGATGAAAAAATGAATTCATTTAGCCATATCCGTCCGTATGTCTGTCTGTGCATACGATAGCTTGAGTAAATATTGAGATATCTTATTGAAATTTGACATATGGGCCCCTTGGCACTCATCTCCCATCGCTACTCAAAATGACTGAAATCAGATGATAACCACGCCCACTTTTTACATATATAAAAATTTGGAAAACAAAAAACTTGATTATTTAGTTAATAATACACCTAGAATGCTGAAATTTGACATGTGGACTGATAGACACCATTCCTTGTTAGGCTTGAACTTGGTGCTGGCTATGACCACGTTTCGAACACCGGTGAAGTCGATCAGCATCAGTCAATTAAGGAAAGTTTCATGATTTTTTCGGTCAATTTATTTTTGTAGATTTTTGTTGGTAATAGGCTTCTTACGTAACTGAAAAGTTTCTTTTTTCTGGTCAAAAATAAAAGCTAACGTTATTTTTACTGAAAAACCCATATTTTTATCTAAAATCAAAGGTTTTAAATTCTTGTAAATTAAAAGTGTTAACTTCTACATCTGTCTACATCTTATTAAAACATTTTTAGGCTATGTCATATATTTTATCGCTGGCCTGGCGACTAAATCAAAAAAAACCGTAACGGATATTTGTCAAAAAAGTTCGAAAGGCTCGAAAAGGTTCGAAGAGGTTCATAAAGGTTCGGTGTTAGAAACAGGCCAAATACATAAAATTGGATCTCTATCATAAACAGCGGTGGACACCACTACATTTATACGGTTACCAAATTGAGAATGTGTTAGTAAACACGAACGCGTAGCGAGCACGAAAGCAAAATCAATTATTTAATTAGTTCGATTTCAATGCTTGAACGGTGAATTTGTGTCACACGCAGTCTTTGGTACTCTGTTTTAAGCGCACGTGCGACAATTCCTCACCGTACGAACATCGAAATCAAACTAAAAGAGCTGTCGTTGATTTTCACGAAGTAGCCATTGTGCTATCGCTTATCATATACATATATGGTCGCTTACAAGCCAACCTAATAAAACCGCACTGCGTTTTTTTAGCGCACGCAAACAACCGGCGTTTTTTGCCCTAACCCAAATAAGCATGCGTTGCGACAATGTAACGCATGTGTGCAAACGTCAAATCTAAATGTCACGCAGAACAAAAATTGGAAATCGAGTTAGGTTTTCACGCAGCAAATTCAATTTGAGTTGCTCTCGTACAAGTTGTATGTGCATGAGACATTTTTGACAGAAAATGACTTGCGTGCGTTAATATTAGGTTGGCTTGTTAGCAGGTGCTAAAGCTCACGCCCACCCCGTATCATAAAGTTAAAGTTAAAGTGAATGTTAAAGTTAAAGCGAAAGTTAAAGTTAAAAATAAAGTTAAAGTTAAAGTTAAAGTGAAAGTTAAAGTTAAAGTTAAGGTTAAAGTTAAAGTTGAAGTTGAAGTTAAAGTTAAAGTTAAAATGAATGTTAAAGTTAAACCGAAAGTTAAAGTTAAAGTTAAAAATAAAATTAAAGTTAAAGTTAAAGTTGAAGTTAAAGTTAAGGTTAAAGCTAAAGTTAAAGTCAAAGTCAAAGTTAAAGTTAAGGTTAAAGTTAAAGCTAAAGTTAACGTTAAAGTTAAAGTTAAATTTAAAGTTAAAGTTAAAGTCAAAGTCAAAGTTAATGTTAAAGTTAAAGTTAAGGTTAAAGTTAAAGTTAAAATTAAAGTTAAATTGAAAGTTAAAGTTACAGTTAAAGTTAAAGTTAAAGTGAATGTTAAAGTTAAAGTTAAAATGAATGTTAAAGTTAAAGTTAAAGTTAAAAATAAAGTTATAGTTAAAGTTAAAGTGAATGTTAAAGTTAAATTGAAAGTTAAAGTTAAAGTTAAAAATAAAGTTAGAGTTAAAGTTAAAGTGAAAGTTAAATATTTACTTCTCATTTATTCATTAAAAGTAAAAAATTTGTTTTCTTATCGGTCACTACGCTTAAAAAGTTTAACTTGATGCGTGCGACAATTTCTCACCGTACGACCATCGAAATCAAACTAACAGAGCTGTCGTTGATTTTCACGAAGTAGCCATTGTGCTATCGCTTATCATATACATATATGGTCGCTTACAAGCCAACCTAATAAAACCGCACTGCGTTTTTTTAGCGCACGCAAACAACCGGCGTTTTTTGCCCTAACCCAAATAAGCATGCGTTGCGACAATGTAAAGCATGTGTGCAAACGTCAAATCTAAATGTCACGCAGAACAAAAATTGGAAATCGAGTTAGGTTTTCACGCAGCAAATTCAATTTAAGTTGCTCTCGTACAAGTTGTATGTGCATGAGACATTTTATACAGAAAATGACTTGTGTGCGTTAATATTAGGTTGGCTTGTTAGCAGGTGCTAAGCTCACGCCCACCCCGTATCATAAAGTTAAAGTTAAAGTGAATGTTAAAGTTAAAGCGAAAGTTAAAGTTAAAACTAAAGTTAAAGTTAAAGTGAAAGTTAAAGTTAAAGTTAAGGTTAAAGTTAAAGCTAAAGTTAAAGTTGAAGTTGAAGTTAAAGTTAAAATGAATGTTAAAATTAAACCGAAAGTTAAAGTTATAGTTAAAGTTTTTTTTTTTTTTTTTTTTTTTTTTTTTTTTTTGTGTTTCGTGGAAGGAGGAAATGCTTTATGCACTGACCGGGATATTTAAGCCTCACTGCGAGACTCTCCGAGTGTAGGACTCCCTTCTTCCATGAAGGCCTACCCACTAAAACCTAACCTCCCACGGCCCGCGCAAATCCCCGTACCTGGGACCGCGTTTAGCATTACTTCGGGTACGGGTGCGCGCTACATGAGCTCTATGGCTACTCTCACGCTAGGCTAGGCATCCGTCTTCTCGTTTACTGGTAAGTATATGCCTCACATATGTGCTGACCGTATCCCATCTGTCTCTTCGACAGGTCATGTTATTAATGACACTGCCCGGGGATAGGTCGCCAAGTACCTCTTCTACCCTCCTTCGCTGATGGGAGAAGTGCCTGCATCCGAAGAAGGTGTGGCGTACATCGTCTATTTCCCCACAGTACAGACAGCTCGGGCTATCGACCTTACCCATTCTGTGTAGGTATTTGCGGAAGTAACCATGTCCCGTTAGAAACTGGGTCAGGTAAAAGTCTACCTCTCCGTGCGGTCGCTTCAACCATGGATCAAGTTCAGGGATTAGTTCCCTAGTCCACTTTCCTACGATGCTGTTGCTCCACTGGTCTTGCCAACGTCGGATCGATTCTTCTCGCGCCTGCATGGCAACAGCAGCTCTACTTGCTTGCGATCCGTTGTCATATATTGTTTTTCTTTCCTCAACGAGAAGATATATCGGTATGGTTCCCGCAACGACCAGGACAGCTTCAGCTGATACCGTGCGGTAAGCCGAAGATATTCGCAGCGCCCCTCTGCGTTGGACCGAGGTGAGGGCGACTCGGTTCTTCCGGTATTTCATTGCGTCCGCAGCTTGGTGCTGTTATCACAGCTGCCACGTCGTCTGCAAAGGCAACGAGGAAGGTGCTTTCTGGCATGTCTAATCGAAGAAGACTGTCGTAAGTTATATTCCAGAGATCGGGACCTAGTACCGAACCCTGGGCTGCTCCACCTGTTATTTTTACCTTTTTTTGACCGTGAGTACTTTCATATATTAGATACCTCTCTCTTAGGTAGTCCCTTAAAATTTCTAATAAATATTGCGGTACTTTGAAAGTGCTTTCTAGTGCCTCAAGCATGTCCTCCCACCTAGCTGAGTTAAAAGCGTTTTTGACGTCCAGCGTGGCCAGCAACACTATAGGTCTTGCTCTGTGGCACGCTGTCTCGGCTTTCTTGACTGCGTCTATAACTTCTGCTATGGCATCGATTGCGCAGTGCCCCCTCCGAAAACTATGCTGTCTGGGCGACAGTCCTCCGGCGTCCTGTAACGCTCTGGTGAGGCGTTGCTTCAGGAGACTCTCCATCAATTTCCCTGCTGTGTCCAACATACATAGGGGACGGTAGGATGATGGAGAGTTGGGATCTCCTTTCCCTTTTGGAATGAGAACCAGTCGTGCTGTCTCCCATATGGTGGGGAAAGTTCTTTCTTCGAGACATTTGTTGTACATGTGCAACATAAGTTCTGGGCAGTCGTTTGCAGCTAGTCTAATTGCCTCCGCGGGTATTCCGTCGGGCCCAGATGCTTTCTTAGGCTTCATAGTTCGCACGGCAGTTTTAAGCTCTTCTTCTTGGAATGGTTCCACGTTGCGATCTTCATGGGTAACGTACCCGCCCTCCCTAGGGAGTTGGGTGGAAAACAGGCCATCCACAATGTTCCTTATTTGGTTCTCGTCCATCAGCTGGTTTGGCGGACGGAACTTCTTCATTACTATCTTATATCCCTGCCCCCATGGGTCTCGATCCACTTCCTCGCAAAGCGCTTTACAGCACTTAAGCTTGCTTTGCTTAATGGCAGCACTAAGAGCTTTCTTCGCTCCTTTCTACGCTTCCGACTTTTCTAGAGCCTCAGGCCTGCCGCGCGCGCGAGTTGCTAGCCTTCGCATCCTGTGGCATATTTTCCGCAGCTCCGCGATTTCGCTATTCCACCAGTATACCTGCTTTTTACCCCTCCACACTCCCCTCCGTGGCATAGAGAGGTTGCAAGCGTGGCGAAGACAGCTCATTGTCTTTTCAACCGTCTCTTCCGTCGAACTGGAGTTGTTGATTATCCGTCGGGCATCCCCCAGTACTGATGCGGAGAACGTGGCAGAGTCGACCTTGGATGCGTCCCATGCTTTTGTTCTGCGTGGCCCGTTCGGAATCTGCCTCTGACCGGGATCGTTTAGGTGGAAAGTGATGTAGTTGTGATCGCTGCCAGTCAGATCCTGTATGGCTCTCCATCCAGCAGCGGTCAGCAGCAGGCTTTCTGACACTAGTGTTACATCAGGGATCGAGTATCCAAAGCCTGGCCGTCGGTATGTAGGGGTCGTACCAGTGTTAAGCACGTTCAAACCGAGCCTGGCTGCCATCTCAAGGACTAACCTTCCACGGGTGTTAGTCTGCGGCATTTCCCATTCGACAGCTCTTGCGTTAAAGTCTCCCGCCACAACCAGGTTACTAGTTAAGTCCCTCAGGTCGTCTTCAATAAGTTCAAGCTTGTCCCTGAACGTTTGAATGGGATCATTCGGGAACAAGTAGCAGCTTACTACTGTGGTATTATTCGTAGTTAGGCAGACGTAGCCTTGTCCGGCAACACGGTTCACAATATTGGCGTTTGCATCTGTCATCCAGATTGCGGCGGTGCCGGTGTTGTCTATATGCCAATCATTTCGGGCTCTGTAGGGTTCGCTGATGATAACGCTGTTAGCTTTATGATCTAAGACCTACTGTTGTAGTAGTTCATCAGCAAGTCTGCTCCGGTTTAGGTTGCCTTGGATAAAACTAATCACTATTGGGTTGAGACTTTGGCCTTTGCAACAGCGAGTGCCGCTCTGAAAATGCTGCATGCTCCAGATCCAGGGACATGATCGAGCTTCTGTGTATTACACAGGTAACATTTTGGAGCTGCGGTACATGCCGAAGCTTTGTGGCCGCTTTGCCCACACTTCCAGCTGGCGTTACTCCTGTCTGGACCCTTGCATTCTGCCTTCCGGTGTCCGTAGCCGAGACACCTAAAGCAGCGTTGTACTTCTGCTCGCTGTCTGATTCGGCACTGTATCCATCCGATGGGAATTTTACCTTTTTTGAGTAGGGCGTTGCCAATATTCCCGTCCACTTCGACGACCGCCATTTTCTGTTCTCTTTGGTTTGCTGCGAACACAGAGACACGGAGAGGTCTAGTGATTTCTTCTTTTCCGACCTCCCTCCTTATTGCGTCTTGGATTTCTGTTTCAGTGGTGAGACAGTCCATGCCAAGTACTTCCAACTTCATCCGCTTGGAGAGCTGTTGTGCTTCACCGACCTCTCCTACTGCACTACCTATAGCTGCTCTGAAGGCCGTTAAAGTTAAAGTTAAGGTTAAAGTTAAAGTTAAAGTTAAAGTCAAAGTTAAAGTTAAAGTTAAGGTTAAAGTTAAAGTGAATGTTAAAGTTAAAGCGAAAGTTAAAGTTAAAAATAAAGTTAAAGTTAAAGTCAAAGTTAAAGTTAAGGTTAAAGTTAAAGTTAAATTTTAAGTTAAACTTAAAGTTAAAGTTAAAGTGAATGTTAAAGTTAAAGTTAAAAATAAAGTTAAAGTTAAAGTTAAAATGAAAGTTAAAGTTAAAGTTAAAGTTAAAGTTAAGGTTAAAGTTAAAGTCAAAGTTAAAGTTAAGGTTAAAGTTAAAGTTAAAGTTAAAACTAAAGTTAAAGTTAAAGTTAAAGATAAAATTAAAGTAAAAGTTAAAGTAAAAGTTAAAGTTAAAGTTAAAATTAAAGTTAAAGTTAAAGTTAAGGTTAAAGTTAAAGTGAATGTTAAAGTTAAAGCGAAAGTTAAAGTTAAAAATAAAGTTAAAGTTAAAGTCAAAGTTAAGGTTAAAGTTAAAGTTAAAGTTAAAGTTAAATTTAAAGTTAAAGTTAAAGTTAAGGTTAAAGTTAAAGCTAAAGTTAAAGTTGAATTTAAAGTTAAAATGAATGTTAAAGTTAAACCAAAAGTTAAAGTTATAGTTAAAGTTAAAAATAAAATTAAAATTAAAGTTGAAGTTAAAGTTAAGGTTAAAGTTAAAGTTAAAGTTAAAGTCAAAGTTAAAGTTAAGGTTAAAGTTAAAGTTAAAGTTAAAGTTAACGTTAAAGTTAAAGTTAAATTTAAAGTTAACGTTAAAGTTAAAGTTAAGGTTGAAGTTAAAGTTAAAGTTAAGGTTAAAGTTAAGGTGAATGTTAAAGTTAAAGCGAAAGTTAAAGTTAAAAATAAAGTTAAAGTTAAAGTCAAAGTTAAAGTTAAGGTTAAAGTTAAAGTTAAAGTTAAAGTTAAAAATAAAGTTAAAGTTAAAGTTAAAGTGAAAGTTAAAGTTAAAGTTAAGGTTAAAGTTAAAGTCAAAGTTAAAGTTAAAGTTAAAGTTAAGGTTAAAGTTAAAGTTGAAGTTAAAGTTAAAGTTAAAATTAAAGCTAAAGTTAAAGTTAAAGTTAAAATTAAAGTAAAAGTTAAAGTAAAAGTTAAAGTTAAAGTTAAAGTTAAAGTTAAAGTTAAAGTTAAAGATAAAGTTAAAATTAAAGTTAAAGTTAAAGTTAAAGTTAAAGTTAAGGTTAAAGTTAAAGTGAATGTTAAAGTTAAAGCGAAAGTTAAAGTTAAAAATAAAGTTAAAGTTAAAGTCAAAGTTAAAGTTAAAGTTAAAGTTAAAGTTAAAGTTAAAGTTAAAGTTAAGGTTAAAGTTAAAGTTAAAGTTACAGTTAAAGTTAAAGTGAATGTTAAAGTTAAAGTTAAAGTGAATGTTAAAGTTAAAGTTAAAGTTAAAAATAAAGTTATAGTTAAAGTTAAAGTGAATGTTAAAGTTAAATTGAAAGTTAAAGTTAAAGTTAAAAATAAAGTTAGAGTTAAAGTTAAACTGAAAGTTAATTATTAACTTCTCATTTATTCATTAAAAGTAAAAAATTTGTTTTCTTATCGGTCACCACGCTTAGAAAGGTTAACTTGAATTAATATCAAAGACAAAACTTGAATTAATATCAAAGAAACCAAAATGTTGCATAAATATTATAATTGCATAAGTTGATAATATGCAATAGCTTTACCGCGGCAGTCCCCGAGTGCCACACGTCCTTTTTTTCTTAAAACAAGATAGTTTTATATAAATTTTTTTTGCTTAAAAACAAACCTAAAATTTTCAATTTATTATTTGGTCAAAAATAAAAGTTGAAATTTACAATTCCTTTTTTTTACTAAAAAATCTGAGGTTCTTTTTTATTTAAAACACAAGTTTAAAAATTAAAATTTTTTATCTTTCTAAACAAATAAACTTTGAATTTTAGTTAAAATTTTCGAATATTTTCGTTTTTAATTAAAAAAATAAATAAAAAGATGATAAGAAAATTTTAAGGGCTACCTTTATATAAATGAACCAAAAAACAGAAGGCAATTTTTCCTTTAATACAGAGATAGGCTTGTTGAATTTTGACTAAAAAACTTTAACAATAGCTATTGTAAAAGAATCTTGGGCTTTAAAACTATAAAGCTGGAGCGCAGTCTTTCAATTTAAGGCAAACCATGTACTTGGGATTAACTAATTGATTATTTAATATTTAAACACGCACTCTACCTTTATAATTTTAAATCCAAAATTCTTTTACATGAGCTATTGTTAAAGTTTTTTAGTCAAAATTCTACAAGAATATCTCTGTCTTAAAGGAAAAATTGCCTTCTGTTTTTTGGTCCATTTATATAAAGGTAGTCCATAAAATTTTTTTATCATCTTTTTATTTTCAATTTTTTGGTACTGCCTACAAAAACGCAATTGCAACTTTGATTAGTAATTTAAGTAATTCCTAAGTGAAAATTCTTATCTTTATTTATTTGTTCAAAATAGCAAGATTTAATAGAATTAGTGGAATTTTCGCTGACAACACTGGCTAAAATAACAGAATTCCACCTCGCATCATAACAAGAGAATTCCACCTCGTTTGTCCTACATAATTTTCACAGCTGAAAATCGTGGTGAAATTCGCATACGCCTGAAAGTCTAAAAGAACCGTGGTGAAATTCGCGTACGCCTAAAAGTATGCAAGGACGTGCATTGAATTTGGCCTTCGACGAGGTGGAATTCTACAACGCCTGCAACACTCAGGAGGCTAGCAATGAAGGTATGGCCTAATCTTCTAGATAGTTCGACTTGTGCGTTACGTAGCTCAAATTTTTTGACCAAACATTGCACTGTCACCGAGTTTTAAACTATATTTCAGGTTTCAAGTCTCTAGATATCCAGGAAGTTAGTTAAAAATCGATTGCAAAATTCCCATTTTAAAATTAGTTTTCTCAATATCTTGATGCATGTGCCATCTAGCGGAATTTTTTTGATAAAATATTGCATTGTCACCGGGTTCTGACTTACGGTCCAAGTTTCATGTCTCTAACTCATCAGGAAGCTACTCGAAAATCGATCGCAACTTTGTTTTCTATAAGTTGTATTTTCACCAGGCCTCTAACTAAGTGCCAAGTTTCAAGTCTCTAGGTAACCGGAAGTTAGTTAAAAATGGATTGAAAAATTCCCAAATTAAAATTTCTTTTCTTACTATCTCGATCCGCGTGCCACGTAGCGATTTTTTTTGTTCAAATGTTGCATTGTCACCGGGTTATGACCCACGGCCCAAGTTTCAAGTATCTAGCTCACCGGAAAGTTACTCAAAAATCGATCGCCAGATTTCTTTCGATTTTCAGGGATTTGCAGTTATCTCAGTTAGCACGTCACCAAGCGGAACTTTGTTTTCTATAAATTGTATTGTTACCGGGTCTCGAACTATGTGCTAAGTTACAAGTCTCTAGGTAACCGGGAAGTTAGTTAAAAATGGATTGAAAGATTCCCAAATTAAAATTAATTTTCCTAATATCTCGATCCATGCGCCACCTAGCGGAATTTTTTTGATAAAATATTGCATTGTCACCGGTTTCTGACTTACGGCTCAAGTTTCATATATCCAGCTCACGGGGAAGTTACTCAAAAATCGATTGCAAAATTCCCCTCGTTTTTCAAGGATTTGTAGTTATCTCACTTAGCGCGCCACCTAGCGGAATTTTGTTTTCTGTAAAATGTATTGTCTCTAGGTAACCGGGAAGTTAGTTAAAAATGGATGGAAAAATTTCCATATTAAAATTAATTTTCCATGCGCCAACTAGCGGAATTTTTTTGATAAAATATTGCATTGTCACCGGGTTCTGACTTGCGGCTCAAGCTTCATATCTCCAGTTCACCGGGAAGTTACTCAAAAATCGATTGCAAGATTCCCCTCGTTTTTCAAGGATTTAAAGTTATCTCAATTAGCACGCCAGCTAGCGGAACTTTGTTTTCGATTTTTTTGATCAAATGTTGCATTGTCACCGGGTTATGACCCACGGCCCAAGTTTCAAGTATCTAGCTCACCGGAAAGTTACTCAAAAATCGATCGCCAGATTTCTTTCGTTTTTCAGGGATTTGCAGTTATCTCAGTTAGCACGTCACCTAGCGGAACTTTGTTTTCTATAAATTATATTGTTACCGGGTCTCGAACTATGTGCTAAGTTACAAGTCTCTAGGTAACCGGGAAGTTAGTTAAAAATGGATTGAAAGATTCCGAAAATTAAAATAAATTTTCCAAATATCTTGATCCATGCGCCACCTAGCGGCGTTATTTTGATCAAATGTTGTATTGTCACCGTGTTCTGACACATGGTTTAAGTTTCAATTCTCTAGCTCACCGGCAAGTTACTCAAAAATCCATCCCAAAATTCCCCTCGTTTTTCTAGGATTTGTAGTTATCTCAATTAGCATGCCACCTAGCGGAACTTTGTTTTCTATAAATTATATTGTCACCGGGTCTCGAACTATGTGCTAAGATACAAGTCTCTAGGTAACCGGGAAATTAATTAAAAATGGATTGAAAGATTCCCAAATTAAAATTAATTTTCCTAATATCTCGATCCTTTGTTTTCTATAAAATATATTGTCACCGGGTCTCGAACTATGTGCTAAGATAAAAGTCTCTAGGTAACCGGGAAATTAGTTAAAAATGGATTAAAAGATTCCCAAATTAAGATTAATTTTCCTAATATCTCGATCCATGCGCCACCTAGCGGATTTTTTTTAAATAAAATATTGCATTGTCACCGGGTTCTGACCCAAGGCCCAAGTTTCAAGTTTATAGCTCACCGGCAAGTTACTCAAAAATCGATCGCAAGATTCCACTCGTTTTCAGGGATTTGTAGTTATCTCAATTAGCACGCCACCTAGCGGACTTTTTTGATAAAATATTGCATTGTCACCGGGTTCTGACTTACGGCTCAAGTTTCATATCTCCAGCTCACCGGGAAGTTACTCAAAAAACGATTGCAAGATTCCCTGCGTTTTTTAGGGATTTTCGTTTATATCGATTCTTCTACCACCAGGCAGCATCTTGTTTTCAACGAATTGTAGTGCCCTCGACTCGCAAACTATGTGCTAAGTTTCAAGTCTCTGGGTCACCGAGAAGTTAGTTAAATGTCGATCGGAAAATTTCCATTTTAAAATTAATTTTCTGTATATCTTGATCCGTGCCCCACCTAGCGGATTTTTTCACTTGTATTGTAATATCTCTCAGATGTGAACCATGTTGTAAGCATCAAGTGTCTAGCTCAACGGGAAGTTACCGAAAAAGACTTTTCCGTGGGTCAAAAATTCGTATGGAAATGAGGGGACAAACAAAAAAGCAACTTAATATAAAGGTAAAAAAAATTTTATTTTCCAGTTTATATTTTTTTTCCATAAAAGCTGGAATAGTAACGGTCCCCGCTTTTAACAATTACATTTGAAATTGAAAAAAAAAAAGTTTTAATAATTACACTTACAACTAATTTTTCACAATTATTTTGTATTATAGCTATGTGCATAATATTTTACAATTGAAGTGATCGCAATTTTTACAATGTACATATATGTATGAGAAAATTTCATTAAATATTCAATGACAAAAAAAAAATTATTATAAACATTCAATTTTTTTTTAATTTTCGAAATAAATAAATATTCGATTTTGTCATATGGCTTTTTTTCATTTAAATTAAAAATAAAAATTTTTTTCAGAAAAATTAAAACAAAATTATCCTTTTTTCTAAAAATACAATTTTTAACCTCTTGTAAATTTAACATTTTAGCTAAATAAATCTCGAGCTGTAACTCAATTTTGAATATTTATTTAAGTCGTATATAAAAATTTATTTTTGATGGAAATAAATCAAATTAAGTTAGTTTCTTTTTCCATAAAAAGTCGCAATAGTTACGATCACTGCTTTTAATAAATTTACAGGGAAATTGGAAAAAAAAATTACGCTGACAATTAAGTTTTCACAACAATAATTTGGATTTTAATATCTTACATTTAAAGAGATCGAAACTTCGACCAATGTTAAATAAATAAATTGATTCAAAAATATACATATCTTAAACAAATAAATTCAGCTACTGAACTTTTCGTTTTTTTTTTTTAATTTCAAAATTAAATAAATGAATACTTAATTTGTCGTACGACTTCGTTCCGTGTGCTTTCAAACTTCTTTGTCCACCCTGGCGGTAAAGTCACAAAGCACGACTTGTTCTAGGCGCTTTTAAAATGCGTCTTTAACTTCATACTCTTTCTCCGCTGTCGGTTACGTAGGCGCAGATGAATTAAGTGTTAAAAACAAAAGTGTCTCACTTGTACAGAGTTGTTCATTGGTCCCATGTTAAGAACGTTGGCGTCAAAAATAGGGGTACAACTTAGGTTTGCCTACTATAACACGTTAGGTTATGCTGCCATTGCAACGCCATTCCGCCCTTCTCCTAGCACTCCTTTTAATTTTTAGTCCAACTCTACAATAACAACAAAATAAGAATCTATTTTCAACTCCACCTACTCCTCATCCAACTTTCACTTTTGATGGAAAATTTTTTTTTCGTATCTCTTTTGGAAAAGACTCTCACCGCTTCGAGGTTTCTTTCTTGAGGTTTCTGTATGCAAATAGTTTTTCAACTTGCGTCAGACTTTTCTCATTCTTTATTAAATTTTCTGTGAACTTGACATGCGAACATGACATGAAAATGTGCAACCGCACGCATGAATATTAAACTGAATTGTGCCACTGTAAAGTGTAAACAACCAACCCACTAACAATCGGTGGCTGTAATCAATGGTGACAGCTGCAACTGGGCAATGGTCAACACTTGGTTGAAAAACTAACCAACAACACAATTTAAGAGCACACAAAATAAGAGCATGATATCCAACTACACATACATACATATATGCAAATACAACAACAATCATTCGATTTGTTTTGCCAATAAAATCCTCGATCATTTTGTGAATTTGGCTGAGTTCGACGTTGTGGCATATTTAACACCTCTACAAAGTTAACAATGTTGCAATAATAATAACAACAACAAGATTGGCTACCGTACAACAAACATCGTTTTTGCAGTTGCTTGGTAGCTGAGATTGCTGCGCATGCGCATTGCTTACCTTAACTTTTCACCTTTTCCTGGTTTTATACCCAGTTGTAGCATATAACATTTACAGACATATTTACATTTGTGGGAAAATAGAGAAATTGATTACAACGCCGTTCGTTCCTGTGTTCTTATTTTGTTCGTCCTTGTCTTTGACCAGCTATCCTTCATCCGTCTACTTTTATCTCCTTCAATCCATACATGACGACTTGTATCTCGTAAATATACTAAGATATTTTGATGAAAGGTATAAACTGTTTACACGTGGTCTGTACTTAGCATAGCCGGGTGTTGCCCTGAAGTATGGAAGGTACTATGTATATATCCATATGCAGGCAATCTCAGGCAGGGTAGTTTTTAATGAAATTGAAGAGGGATGAAAACCCCACACATACAAACACACACATATGGCTGACGAAAATTTGGATGGAGATGACTAGCAATAAGACAGAAGTGGTTTTGGTGACCTCAAAGCGGACTGTGGAGGAGTTAGTCTTAACCATCGGAGATTATGAAATAAAGTCAAAGCCTTTCTTGAAATATTTTGGAGTAAACATTGACTCAAAACTAGGTTTAAAGGAGCACTTCAGGGCGGTGGGAGAGAACGTTTCTAGAGCTAGGAGAGCTCTAACGCGAATAACGTCCAACATCGGCAGACGTAACCAGCTCGATAATATTATATCAAGTATGGCGGCCGCCGTGGTGTCGTGCTCCGCTTACCACAGCGAATATCCTGGGTTCACGCCTCGTGAAAAGCGAGATAAAAATTTTAGAAACAAGTTTGTTCAATTAGAAGTATTTAATTTTTCGAAGCGGGGTCGCCCCTCGGCAGTGTTTGGAAAGCACTCCGAGTGTATTCCTGCCATGGGAAGATTCTCAGTGAAAACTCATCTGCCTTGCAGATGCCATTCGGAGTCGGCATTAAACAAGTAGGTCCCGTCCCGCCAAGTTATACTAGCAGCATACCGTATTACTGCTATGCGAATAGCATGCGCTTATCGCACTGTGTCCGACGACGCGATCCTTGTTTTATCTTGGAACATCTTAGTAGATCTGCTGTCAAGGGAAATGGCCGATCTGTATGACAATGGAATCGGACGACCATCTGAAGTTGTCGGGAAAAGCGCAAGCTCACGAACAATAGCAAGGTGGCAAGAACTGTGGGAAGAATAAAGCAAAGGACGCTAGACTTTTGCGTTAGTTCGTAATGTAGAGGATTGGCATGAGCGGAGGCATGGCGAACTAAACTACAATCTCACGCAGATATTGAGTGGACACGGCAGTTTTAAAGAGTATTTAAATCAGCGTAGGATATAGGAGGATGCTTTCTGTCCACTCTGTCCCACGGAATTGAAAAACGCAGAACACGTAATATTTCATTACCCTCGTTTTCTCAACAAAATAATGTAGGTACCCAGAGTTTTTGAAGAGAAACCTTCCGTAAGGAATTTAGTTCCCCTAATGTGCAGACAAATAAATTGTTAGACTGCTGTGCGCTGTGAGATGTCCCTCAAGTTAAGACGCGATTGATGTATGCCGAAAGGGAGCGCAGAGAAATGCGCATCCAAAGTAGTGGCGACTGAACCACCTTTACCCTGTGACGTTATACCTAACGGTGGTCGCGCGGGGTATGGAAACATGAACAGGATCAGCCTGCTTTCATTGGGCCAGTGCGTTGCCCCCACAGTCCAATAAAAAAAACATACACATGTGCTAGAAAATATATAGTAACAACCTATATGAGGTATAGATACTTTCGAGTGAAGAGACTTTCGAGTGAGGAGACTTTCAGCAGCATAATAACTATAAAAACGGCGCAGAAGCCACTTCTTCTTTTGAAGTAAAGTAGAGACCGTGAAATATCGTCAAGTGTGAATTTTTGTGTGCTATTATTGTTGGCAGTGAATTGACGTAACTTTTCCGTACCGTATTTCCGTGTAACTATTTGACAAATGAGAGAAACGAACCGATAAAAAAAATCATCAAATTGATACGATCACTTGTAAACTGTTTTCAGCTAATAACTCTTTCTGTGGTAAAACATTTTTAAGTTCCACTTAATAATAAACGGTCAGCTGATCTCTGAACATCTCCAAAGCGTTAAGCTCTACACAACCTTCGACAGCAACGCCTGTTCTTATTTACAACTTTAAAATTGTTGCGAGTTTTAATAATTCTCAATAAATATATGTCTTCGGCTGTCTTTCGCATCATTGATCTGTCTAATAAATATTTCTCAAAAGTTCTGTGTGCAAAATTCTCTTCACACTTCACTTACAACGTGCTAAAATCAAACTAAATGACCATCACTTGGAATTCGCCACTTTTATACTATCACTTTGCTCGACCGCCAGCCTTCTCGATTAGTTGCTTATTTACTTCTTTTATCTGCTGCATCTTATATTCGCTGTTGTTTACTATGTATATATGTGAGTTATGTCGTCAGCGCTCTTCATGGCTGCGTACATGTTTGTTCAATGTCGTCAGCGCTTTTAGCTGCTGGGTATATGCATGTGTGCGTAGCTGATTGTTGTTTTATCCCTGCAAAAAATGCGATTAGTCTAGGATGAGTCCAAGATGAGTCGCAAAAGTGTATGCGACTAATGCCAGTTTTAATCTCATTGTATGCATTGCATTGCATTGTTCCCTTTTGTTTGAGCATGTCCTATGAAGAGACTTATTGTACCCATTTATACCCGAACGGGAACGATAGGACCCCCTTTGTACCCATGTGGGAACGAGTGAAGACTAATGTCTGGTACAATTTTTAGATACATCTATGTAAACAATTATTAAGTCGCCAACTTATTCCAAGAGATATGGGTCGACGATAATGGAACATATGGTCCATATCATTTAGGTTCCTAAAAAGAGTGGGCCGCGATTGATTCCTTATGTCTACAATGTGCTATAATTGATTATCGCTAGTATAGTTGGGACTACTCACTCTTAAATTTATTCAACCGATTTCATAGGAATAATAAAACAAAACTGAAGTAAAATTAAAAAAAAAATAAATGTAAGGCGCGATATTCTCCGAAGAAATCTAAGGCCGAGCTTCTCTTCCAATTTGCGTCGTGCTTCTCTTGATTTTCCCTACAAATTGGCCGGACGGGACCAACATGTTTTATGCCGACTCCGAACGGCATCTGCAAGGCATATGAGTTTTCACTGAGAGCTTTTCATGGCAGAAATACACCCGGAGCGCTTGCCAAACACTGCCGAGGGGCGACCCCGCTTAGAAAAATTTTCTTCTAATTGAAAAACCTTATTTCTAAAATTTTGATGTTGCTTTGCCCGGGGTGCGAACCCAGGGCAGACGGTGTGGTAGGCGGAGCACGCTACCATCACACCACGGTGGCCGCCAAAATTGGTAAAATAAAATTGAATTTAAAAAAATACCTTTATAAGATAAATGAGGAGTTCCGTGCCAAAACTAAAGTATTAACACTTTTTATTTGACTATCGAAGTATCCAAAGGAACGGATCAAAAGGAGATTACTTATGTAAGTGGTGCGTTCTCTGAGTATTTAAGGTAGTCTAGAAAATGCTAAATATTTTCTACGTTTACCACGCTTCCTAGACTTTGAGAATTCGCCTAACTTTCAAATCAATTTTCCAAGGGCCTATGTTTTCCTATGACCATATGGACGAAGTGTTTCTCGTACTGGCAACTGTATGTTGCTTGCAGACGAATAATTAGATCCGAAAATTTTTTTGTCCACACACCTAAAAGAGAGGGTACCGATCACATGGTTGGACCGTGCTGCACAGTAGTGTACTTTACTGTACTATTGTGTTATGTACTTTAGTTCACTTTATAGTAACGTAGCGTTCTGTATTGTACTCTTGCGAATTTAGGGAAATCCTGGTTATTATGCACCTTCTGCTAATGTTCGAATCGCTGAACTGTCGAATAAATAACTACAATATTCAGTATTGCAAACTGGTTTTATTTAGATTACTTTGGGAGTACTTCAAAATTATACTTCACTTCTCAAAGCGTGTTTAAATCAAACTGACTACTGATTCCTCAGCTTGCACTGCTTTTACACTCTCGGTTTTCTCGTTCAACCATTTCTCCTAAGGTCTAGTCATTTTGCGCGCATTTCTATATCATGCTTGGTTACCAAGCTACTACGCATACCCAAAAAATTATTTTCGAGCCAGCGAAATTTAATTTTTTTGACTTTTTTTGACTTTGATTTTTAAGAATTTTTTCGTGACCAACTAAAAAAATTTCATTCGATTGTAAAATTTTCATGGTAATTTTTTTTTTCAAAAAACTGTTATCGCCAACGTTTTTAGCGAACATTTTTGGGTCGGACAAGGAGGGTATACATATGAAAATTTTTTTAGTAGGTCATGAAAAAAACCTTAAAAATCGAAGTCGAAAAAAAGTCAAAAAAATTTAATTTCGCAGGCTCAAATATTATTTTTGTGGGTATGCGTAGTGGAACTTTTTTACCTGAGCCCAAATACTATCGAAAAATCGAATGCGCGATATCGGTTAACTTTCGTCCATGCAAATCGACCCACCCTAATATAATTGTATATTTGTAGTTTTGCTTTTCTTATAGCCATATGCCTGTGTATGTGTGAGTAACTACTTCGGCTGGTGACTATATGTGTGCGTGTCTCTTCGTTGCCTTGTACATAAGTGTCGCTGCTTGCTGTGTTTTGTTGTTGCGATTATTTACTACCACCATAGTGATGCCAACATTTGCCACAGTACTATGCTGTATTCTACTGTGGTGTTCTGTACTGTATGTTTTGTACTGCGAGCACATTTAACACAAACTTTAAACGTGATTTATCCATCAAATCGGTCGAGCCTTTCGTGCCGCCGGAATCAGGTAAAGTGATACCGGCTATGTTGCAGGCCGTTGACGACAAATAGATACTGAACAGACCTTTCCATAATAGTATAAACAGGACAATAGCCGCTCAGTTATAAACAGATCCAATTAGTCTCTCCATAGGTCATGCTCAAACATAAGGGCTCAGTTCAACCCATATAAAGATATTTAAACTAGGTATTGTCGTATGGTTCTTTGTGACTTATCCCAGATTCCTCTTAGAATAACCGCATTTTTTTGGGATTTATAAAAGTACGAAAGCTTGGTGTATCTACTAGTTGTTCTTGAATAAAGAAAAATGAAACCGTCCGTTCTAGCACCAAGCTTCAAGAGACACCAGAGGAGCTAATTAAATGCAAAAGATTTCAAAATAAATTTTATTTAGATCTCAATGCACGGTTTTAAAAAAGCATAGCATAATTCACTTCAAATACAACCGAGAGTATGGTTGAATACTTACTTACTTATTTGGCGCTTAGCCATTTAAAGGGTTGCGGACATCCATTGGTAGCACCAAGGGAATTCGAAACGTTTTCCTCCTGGTCTTTCCAGCGGTGGGGGCGCTGCCCTCTTCCTCTGGGGAATTTACTTTTCAATTGCTTACCTAATCCAAAGTAACATTTATTGGCAGTAGTGATTATTCGCTGGATTACAAAACTGATGTTGTTGTTTCTGTTAATGATGGTTTCAAATAAACGAAGTATTTGCTTTGTCCTGATTCATCAAGCCATCTTTTTCGCTTCCTTCTCCAGTTTTGAGTAAGAGGAACCTAAGGCGTGGGTGCTCAGGCCGATGATATCAATGTCATCAGCAGGGCCGGATTAACAAGTAGGCCTCCTCTGCCCGTGATTTTAGGGGGCCCCCGAAAAATTAAAAAGACTTCTAAAATTTTCTTACAAACGTAAGATTCTAGAGAGTGAAAGAAAAATATAATCAGAACTGAAAATAAATTTTACTCAAATAAATAAAACTCAATTGACCGCTTTCAAGTTGAATGATGAATGAATGAATGATTAATGATGGATGAAAAATAAATGAGTGTATTGTAACAAATTTGGGGATTTCCTGATATTTTTTGTTCGGTCGTTAGAAGAAAGTTTAGTTTCATTCCGTGAAAAGTTCAATGATTTCGAGATAAAAAACAAAATAATTATTACCTGGTTTAGGTTATACAAAAATCGTAAAACGTACTCGTCGTAGAAAAAAACAACCTAACGATGGAAATGCTCCAGAAGTCCAGAAAAAGAATTTTCGCCTCGCGATGATTTTAGGACAAAAGGTTTCCTCGAAATCATCGACAATCTTCACAGTGAAATCAAACGACGTGCGAAAGTGTATATGGAAGTTCTAGAGATATTTGCATTTCTCATCAACTTTTCTCCAAGTGATGGAGACTTCCACGAAGCTATAAATAACTTAATTCGTTATTATTCTAGAGATTTGGTAGACGTTTCATTGAAATGAAACAATTCCAAAGTTACTTGAACTCCAGATACACTGCTGCACATAAAACTGATAGTGATTTGCATAAGATTCTAATGGAAGCTCAATTAGCCGATGTATTTCCGAACACAGAAATAGCTCTTCGGATTTTTTTAACATTAATATTCAGAAATTGTTCTGCCCAACAATCCTACTCGCAATTAAAGATAATCAAAGCTGATGAAAGAGCTACAACGCGACAAGAGCGACTCGAGATGTTAGGTTGCATTGAGTCAGATTTATTGAACAAAATCGATATTGATGATATAATTGATGAAGATGTGGAAAACAAATGTAGAAAACGACATTTTTAAAATGTAGATAGTAATTTTATTGATATTATTATATTGTGATAATAAAATTTGTATGAAAGATATAAGTTTGTATTTTTAATACGAAAAAAGAAGAGAACAGACGTGAAAAAGGGCCCCCAAATTGATGGTTGTCTAGGCCCCGTTGAGGGTTAATCCGGACCTGGTCGTCAGCATACGGCAATAATACAAAATCCTTATGAGGTTAAACGCAGTCACTGAGAAAAGTCAAACGGTGCTTAAATTATTTTTTTGGAGGCACTGAATGTCCCTTTTCTAATATAACAACAACTGTAAATTGCATTTATACCTAAATGCACAACTAAGTATATAATGTTAATTTCACCAAATTTTGTCTGTTTTTATTGTATGGACGGAGATTGTTGCATATTTTTTGCTTTAGTACTCGGTGTGAAAAATGGAAAATATTTGATTTGATTTTCAATTCGGCTTTTAGTTTATCTGCACGTATGCGCAATATTTTGTTAATGCCAATGTTTTTGCTGCTACCGTTATTGTGGCAAAAATGGATAATTGGTTGTTGTAGTTGCGTTGTTTGCTTGTTTTTGTCTGTTGTATTTTTTTGTTGGTTTATTATTGGCATTCTTTGAACAATGCTGTGCCTTCTATGTAGTTGTTGTTTTACTTTAAACTGTTGCTAGATCTTGTTTGGTAGCACTTTTTTGGTAATTGAATTGGCTTGTTAGCGCCAAATTTTATGGCGACACTTAAAAATGAGATGCCCAACAGTGATAAATTTATTTATTTTTCCACAAGATTGTAGTTTAGCTATTTAAGTTCGTTTTTATGGTTTTTATTAAGCACGAACCAAAAAAAGATTTTAGTTAAATAGGCGCATGCAGCTTGTCAACTTTGGACGAAATCACTTAGAATGTAATTGGAAGTAAGTTAAATATAATCATTCCATATTTTGAGAGAGTTGTGAGTCGATTTAAAGTTGTTATTTATAGAATGGGATAAAATTGTGATCATGGTTTTTCGGAATTATACTGTACTAGCTTTACCCGGCGTACGTTGTAACGCCCAAGATCGAATGAATGTGGCATTATTTTTATACCCAGTTGAGCAGAGCTCACAGAGTATATTATCTTTGATTGGATAACGGTTGGTTGTACAGGTATAAAGGAATCGAGATAGATATAGACTTCCATATATCAAAATCATCAGTATCGAAAAAAAATTCGATTGAGCCATGTCCGTCCGTCCGTCGGTCCGTCCGTCCGTTAACACGATAACTTGAGTAAATTTTGAGGTATCTTGATGAAATTTGGTATGTAGGTTCCTGGGCACTCATCTTAGATCGTTATTTAAAATGAACGATATCGGCTATAACCACGCCCACTTTTAATTAAGCGATGAAGCTTGGTAGGTGAGTTGAACTTATGACGCAGAATAGAAAACTAGTAAAATTTTGGACAATGGGCGTGGCACCGCCCACTTTTAAAAGAAGGCAATTTAGAAGTTTTGCAAGCTGTAATTTGGCAGTCGTTGAAGATATCATGATGAAATGTGGCAGGAACGTTACTCTTATTACTATATGTCTGCTTAAAAAAATTAGCAAAATCGGAGAACGACCACGCCCACTTTTTAATTTTTTTTTTTTTAAATTCAAATTTTAAAAGAAAAGTTAATATCTTTACAGTATATAAGTAAATTATGTCAACATTCAACTCCAGTAATGATATGGTGCAACAAAATACAAAAATAAAAGAAAATTTCATTTAATTTGTCTAGGATACTTTTAATGCCATAAGTCGAACAAAAATTTACCAATCCTTGTGAAATTTGGTAGAGGCTTAGATTCTAGGACGATAACCGTTTTCTGTGAAAAAGGGCGAAATCGTTTGAAGCCACGCCCAGTTTTTATACACAGTCGACCGTCTGTCCTTCCACTCGGCCGTTAACACGATAACTTGAGCAAAAATCGATATATCTTTACTAAACTCAGTTTGCGTACTTATCTGAACTCACTTTGTATTAGTTTAAAAAATGGACGAAATCCGACTATGACCACGCCCACTTTTTCGATATCGAAAATTACGAAAAATGAAAAAAATGCCATAATTATATACCAAATACGAAAAAAGGGATGAAAAATTATAATTTCATTGGTTTATTGACGCAAAATATAACTTTAGAAAAAAACTTGGTAAAATGGGTGTGACACCTACCATATTAAGTAGAAGAAAATGAAAAAGCTTTGCAGGGCGAAATCAAAAGCCCTTGGAATCTTGGAAGGAATACTGGTCGTGGTATTACATATATAAATAAATTAGCGGTACCCGACAGATGATGTTCTGGATCACCCTGGTCCACATTTTGGTCGATATCTCGAAAACGCCTTCACATATAAAACTAAGGGCCACTCCCTTTTAAAACCCTTATTAATACCCTTAATTTGATACCCATATCGTACAAACACATTCTAGAGTTACCCCTGGCCCACCTTTATGGCGATATCTCGAAAAGGCATCCACCTATAAAACTAAGGCCCACTCCCTATTAAAATACTCATTAACACCTTTCATTTGTTACCCATATCGTACAAACACATTCTAGAGTCACCCCTGGTCCACCTTTATGGCGATATCTCGAAAAGGCGTCCATCTATAGAACTTAGGCCCACGCCCTTTTAAAATACTCATTAATACCTTTCATTTGATACCCATATCGTACAAACGCATTTTAGAGTCACCCCTGGTACATCTTTATGGCGATATCCCGAAAAGGCGTCCACCCATAGAACTAAGGCCCACTCCCTTTTAAAACACTTATTAACACCTTTCATTTGATACCCATATCGTACGACAAATTTTAGAGTCACCCCTGGTCCACCCTTATGGCGATATCTCGAAAAGGCGTCCACCCATAGAACTAAGGCCCACGCCTTTTTAAAATACTCATTAACACCTTTCATTTTATACCCACATAGTACAAACAAATTCCAGAGTCACCCCTGGTCCATCTTTATGGCGATATCTCGAAAAGGCGTCCATCTTTAGAGCTTAGGCCCACGCCCTTTTAAAATACTCATTAATACCTTTCATTTGATACCCATATCGTACAAAATAAATTCTAGAGTCACCCCTGGTCACCTTTATGGCAATATCCCTAAATGGCGTCCATCTAAAGAACTATGGCCCACTTCCTCTTAAAATACTCTTACTACTTAAAATACTACTAATACTTACATTTTCAAAGTTGATATATGCGCAGGCATTCCTTTTGGTTCTAAGGAGTTTAGAAATTCATTTGGATAATTCACAATTTTATCTTCATCTATAACTGTGTCGATCGATTTATATTTCGTCACTTCAACAGGAAATTGGTTTTGAACGCGATCATTGATTTTGTTAACATGATCATTTTTGGGAGCTAAGATAGTTCGTTCGCATAGCCAAAAAACAAAAACATTTAAATTTAAAATTCTTAATTCTGAAATATGAAAAACTTTCGTCTTGATCGAAGGAACCTAGAGCCATTTGATTTTTATATTTATTTTTTTTATTTATATGTTCTTGTTGGTGTTAGGGATTAACCTCATACAACTCCTTACTGAATTCAAAGTTATGCAGTACCAAAGATTCCATTGGTATGGGAGGTGCCACGCCCCTTTTATATATCGAAATTATTTTTAGCCAAAACCTTCCCTTTGATCGAAGGGACCTATAACCAAAATTTGGTGATGATTGAAGTGTGGGAAATATGTTTCCATAGCGAACACACACACACACAGAATTTGATTTTTATATATATAGACTATAGACCAAAACTGATGACGTGTAGTGTTGTTGTTGTTGTATTAACGGCAAAGACACCCCCAAAGGTTTTGGGGAGTGTTATCGATGTTGATGGTACTTTTTACGGATACAGATCCGGTAGGTTCCGGTAACAAAGCACCATCAAGGTACTGGACCGACCATCTCGGGAACGATTAATAAGACCACATTAAACCTTCTAGGCCATCCCGCCCCCACCCCCTAGTAACATGAGGAATTTAGGGTCGCCAGAGTCTCACCTGCTAAATATATCTATGATACATTCATATTTGTAACAGGATTACCCTCGCGTAGGTGAGGTTGATAATTGAGTTGCGGAAGCTTTGAAGCTATAAAGTTTTGTATTGCGCTTATCAACTCCTTGAATCCAATAAGGTCAATGGAACTAATTTCAATTGACGTTAATTCGCTTTTAAAAGAGAATTAATATCAATGACATTAATTTCAAATCTGAAAGAGAACTAATGTCAATTGAATTGCTGTGCGAAACTTTCAGCCGAATGGCTGGTTCATATATCTTCTGCCACTGAACACATATATAATTTAAGCGCATACGATTCTACGTGGCCTACAGTCCTCTCTTTTTAGTGATAACGCTAACTTTTTATCTCACTACGTATGATTATAACGCTAACCATATGTGACCCGGCCTATGAAAAGGTGGCTTATGACTCAAAAAAGAAATTGCGAGAAACAGCTGTTAAAGATAAACAATGCATTTCTTCAGTTTCTTATAGTTTTCTTTTTTTTTTTTGGGTCATAAGCCACCTTTTCATAGGCCGGGTCACATATCTGGGTCGAGAGTTAGGTTAGGTAAGGTTAACTTAGTGATTCCATAGTGTCATCAGAAGTTCGCTCGAGGACCAAACTGAAAAACCCTATCAAAAACCAATAATTATATTATGAAATAGCTCCGTCCTCTTGACAAATATTTGAAGCTTTCTAGAGTATATCTTATGTCAGCTGAAGTTTTGGCCTGGATAGCGCAGGATCAGAGAATATAACGCACTCTATTGTTTCTTCATGCAAACCTTATATCCTACGTATACATACTATCACGGACGAAGCCTAATTTAAAAGCATGTGCCGCCAGAGAGCAGTGAGTAATCAGAATACCCAACATGAGCCTGTGGTCGTTTCATTTTTGTAAGAGTAACTTTGTTAGTCTAAGGTCGTAAAACCTGCACATGATCTTCGATACTTTACAGCTTGGTCGATCATTTACAGTTGTCCCCTTCTTTTAATAACACCCAATCTGATTGCGACGTCTACTACTAGCTTCGGAGGGATGCGCCGTTTGTAACAAGCTCATCCGTTTCTATACTCAGCGTGCTTTGCACACAGAGTATATTAACTTTGATTGGATAACGGTTGGTTGTACAGGTATAAAGGAATCGAGATAGATATAGACTTCCATATATCAAAATCATCACTATCGAAAAAAAATTTGATTGAGCCATGTCCGTCCGTCCGTCCATCCGTCAATCCGTTAACACGAGAACTTGAGTAAATATTGAGATATCTTCACCAAATGTGTTTACACGTGCTTATCTGGACCGCGAATAGATTGGTATTGAAAATGAGCGAAATCGGCTGATAACTTGTATGGATGTGTGTTATTATGGATATTCAGGATATGTTATTATGGATATTCAACTCATCTGGATATTCAGGATATGTAATTATGGATATTCAACTCATCTGGATATTCAGGATATGTAATTATGGATATTCAACTCATCTGGTATTGTTCAATAAATTTATTCGTTCAATATTCACGATACATTTTTAATTAAATATTCGTTTAATGATAAATTCAAAAGTAAAAGTAATATGAAAATTTTCACATCAAATATAACATGAAATATAAAAATTTGAAACTCGATTTTTAAAGAAAAATTAAAGTTTTAACAATAACAAGTATTTCATAACAACGTGTAGTAAATCCCTACAATAACCACGCCCACTTTTTATATATATAACATTTTGGAAAACACAAAAAACCTTATTATTTAGTAAATAATACACCTAGAATGTTGAAATTTGACGTGTGGACTGATATTGAGACTACTGATAAAAATTTGAAAAAAAATTTTAAAATGGGTGTGGCACCGACCACTTGTGATAAAATCAATTTAACAAATATCATAAATTGTTAAACCTATCGTAACAAAATTCGACAGAGAGGTTGCCTTTACTCTAAGGAATGCTTTGAGAAAAAATTAACGAAATCGGTTAAGGACCACGCCCACTTTTATATAAAAGATTTTTAAAAGGGTCGTGGACAAATAAAATAAGCTATATCTTTGCAAAAAAGAGCTTTGTATCAATAGAATTTTACTTTTTAATTGAATTATAACATTAAATTGGAAAACACTTAAATTCGAAAAAATGGGTGTGGCACCGCCCCTTTTTTGTCTAAGCAATTTTCAATGTTTCGGGAGCCATAACTCGAAGAAAAATTTACATATCGTAACAAAATTTGGTACACATATTATCCTTATAGTAGAACATATTTATAGTAAAAATGGACGGGATCGATTAAAGACCACGGCAACTTAGATATAAAACAAGTTTAGAAGGTTTAAAAGAGTCGTAGACTAGAATAATAAGCTATAACTTAGCAAAAAATAGTTTTGAATCGATGATATTTCACTTATCAAGTTTTATTGTAAGAGGAAATGGGGAGACATTTTTTTTAAACGGGCGGTGCCACGTGTTATGTAGAAAAGTAATTTATATGAAATGAAATGTGCAATTGATGCTCACGCTGAGTATATAATGTTCGGTTACACCCGAACTTAGACACCTTTACTTGTTTCATATCATTTTGAGGTCATTTGAATCGGTTACTTAACTTGATTTAAGGAATATATTTTCATACTGACAGATTCTTATCTTTCATATTTCTTATCTTTCTTCCTCTCCCTCTCAATCTCATTTTCATTCTCATTCCCATCGTCGTCCTATGTAAAACAAAATTTCAATCAGAAACCACACTAACTTAAGCTGAAGCACATCAAGCCATTCAACAAGTAATAGAAATAGTAATTACATAAATTTTCTTCAGCATGGAATTGTAAAATTCTTTATTCAGAATTTCTCATTAAAAATTTTATTTTCGTATTAACATATTTGACAAATGTCATCTGGTTAATTGCTTCTATTCTCCAAGTCTTTGTTTATGTGCGCCATGTTACTGAAGAAAATACACTTGTTCTGTGCTGTTCGGCGCTACACAAAATGTTCACTACACATGCGTACTTCCGCAATAACTACTTTAAATCAACAGCGACCTCTAACGTTGATCTTTTGTAATTTACTGCAAATTACACGCTCAAGGTAATGATTTTGGCTGGTTGTCATCATTTAACGCAGCCTATAAATGCATGAACATGAGTTGAGTTGTGAGTGGTAAATTTACCGTAAAACTTGTTAGCAACACGAGTGGTAAGATATTATTAAAATGACAGTTGTTTTAAGATATACCGTAAGAAGAAAAAGTTGGAACAAAAGGAAGTGAAGAGGAAGGTAAAAAGAAGAATATGGACGTCCGCTTTGCAAATAGAAAATTGGAAAATTGTTTTCAGTTGTTGTATGAAATTACAGCTATATTAAATGGAAAAATCGAAATGCTGAAGCGATTAGGAATACAAATAAGAATATGAAGAGAGTACTTTTTCAGTTGGTATATTTCACAGCAAGTGCCATGGATCCTGTCAAAACCTGAATAAGTTATTTTTACGAGATGATGTAAGATCTCTGCTTTCAGGTATGCTCGACTGTTGATGTAAGTAACACGGTTAATAAGACAACGCATTGGGTAGAAGGGCATCGCCATGAGCTGGGACCTCTCGAAAAGGGTGAAAGATTGGCTTTATAAAATGTGTCTGTGCAACGGACAGCGCTGGTTAGTATTAGTACTGCTCTAACACCTATCTCCCTAGGTCCGCCCCTGTTGAAACAGCCAGTTTCCTTGGACCTCCGTTAGAGGACTTTGATGACAATTTTTGAATGGTTGTGCCCATTGAATGGGGCGAAGCACTGTTAATACAACAACAGCAGTGCTGCTTTATGACCTAAACCTACTTTGGCTGCATGTAGTGAGCTTAGGATTTCGCTGGCCACATGTAGTCTGCTCTTTTACAGAGAGGAGTTGAGTCAGCTGCGAAGACGCTGGGTGAACATTACACTGGTTTACAGCCAAAATGCACCAGAGACGTTATTATGAAATTCCTATTTAAATCACCCCCAGATTTCGAAAATCAAGGTTATTTTTAATTCTATGGTAACGTTTTTGAGATATTTACGAATAACGGTTTTTTACAAAAAAAAAAAAAAAAAAAAAAAAAACTATTCGGTCCACTTAATCATGTATATCTCAAGAACGAAATAAGCAATTCCAAAACGATTTGAAGGTTTTGAAAGGTAATAAAATATTCTATAAACTGTCACTTTTTGCTAGGCCTTGCAGATTCAAAGATCTCGAACAATCATTACGGAATTTTTCCATATTTTTGTAAAAATATAAAAAAATTTGTAATTTGCGAGGAAGAATCTCGACACTTTTTATTTTTTTGAAGATTTCTTTTTGTCTCTCTAAACTTTGTTTCATTAGAAAAAAAATAAGCTTTCATTCAACAAAATCGATAAACTAATACAAAAGTTATAAGCATTCATGTAAATATTTCCATTTAGTACTTAAGTACCCTACTGGTACATATATGTTAATATTCGCTAACTAACTGATATACGAATACTAACACATATGTACCAGTAGGGTACTTAAGTATTAAATGGATATATTTACTTGAATGCTTATAACTTTTGTATTAATCCATCGATTTTGTTGAATGAAAGCTTATTTTTTTTGTAATAAAACAGAGCTTAGAGAGAAAAAAAAATCTGAAAAAAAAATAAAAAGTTTTCAAGATCATTCCTCGCAAAGTACAATTTTTTTTATAATTTTACAAAAAAAAATGGGAAAAATCCGTAATGATTGTTCGTTATCTTTGAATCTGCAGGGCTAAGCAAAAAGTGTTGTATGCACAGTTTATAACAAATTTTATTACCTTTTAAAGGCTTTAAACTATTTTGGAATTGCTCTATTCATTCTTGAGATATTTATGAATAAGTGGACCCAATTTTTTTTTTTTTTTGAAAAAACCCTTATTCGCAAATATCTCAAAAACGTTACCATAGAATTAAAAATAATCTTGATTTTCGAAATTAGGGTGTGATTTTACATAGGAATCTCATAATGGCGTCTCTGGTGTAGAAAAAAAATTTGAATTTGTGATCCAGCGTTATCTTTTGAAGGGTAGCGGATTTTTAGGCAAGGAAAGGAAAGAAAGCAAAGTAAAGGAAAGGAAAAGTTTTTATAGGTGTATAAAGCTATAGACGTGCTATTGACTTGTTATCGAAGTGTTATAAATTTGCTATGATGAGCTATTGATTTTTTATCGAGGAGTTATCGGTTTATTTTCCAAAAGTTAAAGATTATTTACCGAAAAGCTATCGATATGTCACAAAAAAATTACAGATTTGCTATCGAAAAGTAATCGATTTGCTATCGGAGTGCTACAAATTTGTTTTAAAAGAGGTAACATATTATTACCAAAAATATATCGACTTGTTTTTTAAAGTTATCCATATGTTATCGAAAATTTTTCGATCAGTTATCAGAAAATTATGGATTTGTTAAGAAAAAATTATCGATTTCTAAACGAAAATTTACTGATTGAATATAAAAAAGTTATCGATCTGTTCGATCAAAAAAATTATTGATTTATTATCAAAAAGTCATAGATTTGTTAGCAGATAAATTTATTTAAAAAAAGCTATCAATTGATTATCAAAAATTTATCGACATGTTAACGAAATATTATCGATCAGTTAGCAGGAAGTTATCAATATGTTATAAAAAAAGTTATGGATTTGTTACCTGAGTCTTACTATTTTGAAAAAGTTTTCAAGTTTTATTTTCGAAAACATCGACTTCTTTCCAATTTGATATAGGCCTCTTAGTGATTTGTTAACGACAACTCATTGGTTTGTTATGAAGATAAATACCGGCCAAACTTCAACATAAAATCGATGAAAAATCAAATATACATCGAAAACAAACCTACAATCAGTTTATGATGACGTGGCGATAACAAGCCGATAACTGAGCGATAATATTTCTCTATCGAAAATAAGCCTATAATAATACAATAACTTGTTGGTAGCGGTTGTTACCGATAAAAAAAACCTATGAAGCTCGTCTAAAACAACCCAAAAATTATTTGTTTTTGGTAAAATTTCCTCTGCTTTGGTTTAATTTTAAGCCTGGGTGAACTTAAGTTATTTTTTGGTAAGGAAAATATTAGAATTATGGAATCTAAATTAGTTGAGACCCGAAAAGTCCACAGCATTAAAATTGCCTACTTGCTCAATATTAACCCTCATTTTGACGGATACCTGTGTTGTAATATAGAGTAGAAATGGGTCTGACTGAACCCAAAAGGAAATTTAACATAATTTTGTGGGAAATGCGGTTTATTTTTTTATTTACTTCTTGAAAACTCAAAGCACCTGGGCGACCGAGCTTTGCTCGGCAACGTTTCGTTGTGCTGGCAACGTTTCTCGAGTATCTTCATGCGCCGAATTATTAATTTCAAATATTTTTTTAGTTATACACTATGAAAGTCTCACAATTTTATTACATTCCAAAAACTTGTAACAACTATCAGTTAGTTTAATTTAATGTCAACTTACTTACCTAAGCGCCATCTGTTGGTAAGTAGTTATATGGTTAGATGTCGTTGAACATATGCCTCTAGTGTTCAACGGTAGCAAATTACCATGGTGAGATATCTTTTTGCTATGGTGAGATAGCTTTCTAATAGTAATCTGTGAGAAATTGCAATTATTCATTTCATATTTGCCAAACATATGCATTTAAATATATTGTGCTAGAATTTGTCACGGTGCCTTGATATTGCATTTCAATTTTATTAGCGTGTGTGAAATTAAGAAAAGTAAATCGAATCATGTGTAAGATTTTTTTACGAAGATTTTTAACTTTAATGTTCTCCTTTACAGCTTTAAAAGAATATGAGTAAGTAGAGCACTATTTCGTCTAACTACCCCAACCCTAAATGGCAACCCTACTCAAAAATGTCCCTATTATAATGCGGAGTGAAATACCTTTCGTTTGGTACCCATATCGGCATATCTCATGCAATTTTTTTTAATTTCGAATAGGTGGCAACCCTAAATGGACCCTTCTCAAAAATGTCCCTATTGTAATGCGGAGTGAAATACCTTTCGTTTGATACCCATATCGGCATATCTCATGCAAGTTTTTTTAATTTAGAATAGGTGGTAAGCCTAAATGGCAACCCTACTCAAAAATATCCCTATTGTAATGCGGAGTGAAATACCTTTCTTTTGATACCCATATCGGCATATCTCATTCAATTTTTTTTTAATTTCGAATAGGTGGCAACCCTAAATGGCAACCCTACTCAAAAATGTCCCTATTGTAATGCGGAGTGAAATACCTTTCGTTTGATACCCATGTCGGCATATCTCATGCAATTTTTTTTAACTTTCGAATAGGTGCCAACCTTGTGAAACATTTTGAGTGGCAATACCTAGGTAGAAAGTCTTAGAAGGTGATACGTTATCTCTGTACCAAATTTCATTTAAATCGGTTGAGCCGTTCCCGAGATCGTTCGGCTATACAAACAAACAAGAATTGCTCGTTTAAAGTAATAAGATAAGGTATTCTTTAAATCAAATAAAATATTAAAATTTAAATTAGTTTGCTGTTATACAATTAAAACATATGTATATACCTCCCGGAAAATTTGTTTGCCTGCATTCAACCTCACATCCCCCCTTCATTCTCTTTACAATTTCCTTCTACTTGATATTTCATTGTCATCTTATTTTCGTCCATCCTTTATTCCATTTGTTTCCCTACCATTCCAACTCCCATCCTCGTCCCCAATCCCACTCCTACAGCTACTTCCACTCCCACTCCCTACTCCCATTACCATTCCCGTTCCCACTCCCACACCTTCTCCCACTCCCATTCGCGTTCCTAATACCACTCCCATTTCCACCCTCCAGTCACCCTCGCACTCCCATACCCCCTCCCATTACCATTTCCGATCCTACTCCCACGCCCACTCTCATTCCACTCCCACTACCACTCCCCCTCCCATTCTCATTCTCATTCGTGTTCTCACTCCCACTATTATCTCGTTCCCACTATCACTCCAATTCCCCCTATTCCTCCCGAACTTAATTCCCTAATGTATGGCATTTCTATATTAAGCTGGAGACATTGGTGCTTTATCGGTAACCGTATCGGTAACCTTTTAACAGCTGATTCGACCAACCTTAGGAGAATCAATGCAATCGATTATTGGTGCCGCTAAGGTCGTAACCGTATCGTAGCCAACCAATTGGGGTTTGGTTTACCGTCGTAACGATAAACAGCTGATTACGTTAGGGATACGGATACAGCGATACGACATACGGCACTAATGACTCCGGCTTTATAAATACATAAATTGAAAAGCTGTTGCAAATAAGCGCGGAGATAAGGCGTGTTTAAATTTTTCCAAATAGGAGGTATGGTACCGCCCATTTCTAATTTTTTTTTTTCGAACCTATCCTTAAACCATAAAGAACGGAACAAAAAAAATATTTGAAATCGATCAAACAATTCATTTTTATATATATTGATTCTGAGGCGGTACGAAGTTTGTCGGGTCAGCTAATCCCTAATATATCTATCATACTTTCTCGCCATTTCAACTATACTAGGACTTCCAAAAATAATACAAAACCAAAATTAACTAAGTCTGTCCAGCCGTTCTCGATTTTAAGCGAGACTAACGAACGACAAATGAATTTTATAAACATAGACTACACTATCTACGTAAGGGTCTGACTAGACCCATCAGTACTCAATATGGCTTTCTCATAGAAATCGAGAGAAAAGTTCTTCGAAATATTTATGGACCTCTACGCGTTGGCGATGGCGAGTACCGAAGAAGATTTAATGATGTGCTGTACGAGCTATACGCAGACATCAACATAGTCCAGCGAATTAAAACGCAGCGCCTGCGCTGGCTAGGCCATGTTATGCGAATAAAAGATGATGCTCCGGGCAATAAAGTGTTTCTATCGGAACCCGCCTATGGAATCAGAGGTAGAGGGCGGCCCCCACTCCGTTGGACGGACCAGGTGGAAAACGATTTAAACTCCGTTGGTGTGACCAATTTGCGCCAGATGGCGGAGCGAAGGAGTGACTGGCGTCCATTGTTGGACGGCCATAACCGTTTAGACGGTTAATCGCCAATTAAATAAGTAATTTATAATTTTTTTTAAATATATGCATGAAAAATGTATGTTAAAACTAGCAGACCCGTCAGACGTTGTTCTGCCCTAAATTTGGTCTATCTCCATATATTTTAATAAGCTTTTTCCCTCTAACTCTGCCCTCCCCTCTTCACTTCTACTTAATAATTTTATGCACTCCTCCCTCCGTCTTTTTCGCTTTATCTATCTCTATTTTCGTCTCACTCTATCTCTTTCTCAGTCTCCTTCTCCTTCCCTCTTTTCTCTTCTCTCAAGTTTTTCCCATTCTTTTTCATCTCTTATTGCCAGTCCCAGAGGGTGGTATGTATTTTGTTCCAGTCCCATTCCGAGTTCCAGTCCCACTCCGAGTCTCAGTCCCAATCCTAGTCCTAATCTCATTCCCAGCCCTTCTCTGGTCTACTTCCCCGAAAAAAGGGTCATAAATAATACATCGGTATAAATTACTCTGTACTAAAGCACACATCAACAGCTTCAATTTGATACCCATAATATAAAAACACATCCTAGTGTTACCCTGATCCACGTTTTGGCCTATATCTCGAGACCATAGTCACCCACGGGTACGAAAAATACCCCGTATCAAAGTACTCATAAACAGCTTCCATTTGATACCCACATTGTACAAACATATCCCACGATTACCCAGGTCCACGTTTTGATCTCAAGACCCTATCCAGAAGGGGATAAAAAGTATCCTATGTCTGTCTCCTGGTTCTAAGCTACCCTCCACCAAATTCAGCCAAATCTGTTCATCCGTTCTTGAGTTATAAATAGTGGAACTAACACCAATTTCTCTTATATATGTATATGGGGTATTCCATCCCATTTCGACCAATTCTGAACCCGTCCCCTTCAGAATTGGCTGAAAGTTTTTCTTATTTTTCTAGCTTACGAAAGACGTTTTTCAGAAGTTTTTCAAATTTTTTCATCCAACTCAAAAAAAGTTATGGATTTAAAAAAAAAAACACCGTTTTTGTTTTCAAAATGCTATAACTTTTTCAAAAATTGACCGTTTGGGATTTGTTTTTTTTTTTAATTTGTTTTTAAATGTACTTTTAGGAAAAAATTCAAAAAAATGTTTAAAGTTTTTTTTTGTAATTTTTTTTGAATTTGGCCCTTTTTTTTCTCATAAAAAACTTCAATCAATTCTGCAATCATCCCCACTAATCTCGGAGTGGGCCGAGAATTTTTTCTTTTATTTATTTAATTGAAAAAAAACAAAAACTTTAAAATTTTTTTTGTATTTTTTCCGAAAAGTACATTTAAAAACATATTAAAAAAAAAAAAAAATGATCAAACGGTCAATTTTTGAAAAAGTTATAGCATTTTGGAAAAAACACCGTTTTTTCAAAATATTTAAAACTTATTTTGAGTTGGAAAACGGTCTTTTTTTCAAAATGCTATAACTTTTTCAAAAATTGACCGTTTGGGATCATTTTTTTTTTTAAATATGTTTTTAAATGCACTTTTCGGAAAAAATACAAAAAAAATTTAAAGTTTTCTTTTCAATTAAATAAAAAAAAAATTCTCGGCCCACTCCGGGATTAGTGGGGATGATTGCAGAATTGATTGAAGTTTTTTATGAGAAAAAAAAGGCGAAATTCGAAAAATCTCGAAAAACTGAAAAATTACAAAAAAAAACTTTAAACATTTTTTTTGAATTTTTTCCGAAAAGTACATTTAAAAATAAATTAAAAAAAAAAAGATCCCAAACGGTACATTTTTGAAAAAGTTATAGCATTTTGGAAACAAAAACGGTGTTTTTTTAAAAATTCATAACTTTTTTTGAGTTGGATGAAAAAATTTGAAAAACTTCTGAAAAACGTCTTTCGTAAGCTAGAAAAAGAAGAAAGCTTTCAGCCAATTCTAAAGGGGTCGAGTTAAAAATTGGTCGATATGGTATGGAATACCCTATATACATCACATTACAAACTTCAAAAATAACAGTATTTCTCCACTATTTAATGGATGTTATTATACAATCTACAAACTTCAATCACTCTATCTATTTAAGAAAAAGCGCATGAAAATCCGTTGCGTAGTTTTAAAGGTTTAAGCATTCAAAAGGACATGGGACAGAAAAAGCGACTTTTTCTATAATATGTTGTGATAGTGATACATGCAAAAATACCAAAAAATAAAACTGTTTTGAAAAATTTTAAGGAAATGTTTAATATTTTTAGATGTATGCATTCTTAACCATATATGTTGCATTAATATGTATGTACATACATACATATGTCAAGCTGATGTGATATGAATATACATACATATGTACATACATGCCTATAAACCTACGCCCGAAGTTAAATAACGCAGCGAGTGCTATGTACATATGTACGTATGTGTCGCATAATGGCTCACTCAAAAGCAATTAGTGCGCACAGTTGACACCGAACAATCACACACACGAATTTTTTGGTAAAAATGTTACCTTTGTTTAAAAAATTTGGCTGATATAAGAAAGGAATCAAGTTTTTTTTTTGATGCAGAACGAAAGTAAATATTTCAAAGTTTTAGTGAAAGGTAGAATTTTTAAAATTCATCCTTCCGTTTATGAGTTATAGCTATGTAAACAAATATTTTATGATTTTTTACTACATTCTGGCAATTTGCCACGCCCCTATAATATATACCTTTAAATTATATTAACTGTACCGTCTCACGTAGCTAAGCTTTCAAATGCAAAAACCCGTTTTAAAATTGGAGCATTCTGTGTGAAGTTATGTGCATACATGGCATTTAGCGACTTTATTTTATAAGATTTATAGATATAGATAGATACATAACCAAGGATATCAAAAAGCGTTGAAATATAAACTCATCTCCTGGTATAGAAATTGTGATTTAAATTTCACAAAGGTCTGGCGGGACCCATCAGTACAATGGAGGGTTAATGTTTATGACGAACAGCATAATCACACTTAATCAACATAGTTAGCAAACGTTAAGATGTTACTTAATTTCCATCTAACGCTCTGTAACACAACCATGGCCCATTGGCCTAAGCTGACCATACGGTGCCACAGTTAGAATTACCTAGGCCAGACGTTCGGGTGAAGACAATGGTGCCGGTGAACAAATCAATTTTCTCCACAATGCATGCAACAAATGGTATGCGTTATGCGATATGTGGCATGTGGCGAATGCCAAGTGGCATGGTGCATGCTGCATTCTCTTTGAGATCGCCTAATAAATACACAAATGCAAATTTTCTACTAAATTTTCGCATTTTGCTACTCTCCAATAAATTTCAAATGGATTGCCGCTACGTTGCCTGCTCTAGCTGCTTAATCGCTTAGCATTTTGCTGGTAAGTCTGCTGCTGGTGCGCATAAAAGTCTAATTCCTTTTTTTTTCAGCGCGCTGATCTCGCTTGTGGTTCGTATTTGTTTGCCTGCACAAGTCAGCGCACCCAGTTTTTACGGTACTAAAAAATTATTTGCTTGCTTTACTTGCTCATACAAATTGTTGTTATTTTTTTCTGTTTACATATTTTTTCAATGCTTTTGTAAATAAAATTTAATATTTGTAAATCTGCGCTAATATTGCATTGATCTCTATCTTGATCTAGCTTATACGAGTAGGTATGAGTAGCGTTTACTTGCGATCACGTTTGTTGATCGATTTTCTTGCACTTTGCTTGGGTTGCTTGAGACGTCGTCGCTTTGGCGACTGGAAAGCCCACAATGACCCATAACGATCTACACGCGTTCATTTGTCTCGCTTTTGTATATTAAATTTGTAGACTTCTTCAGTTCAACTATTTTGATTAGTTTAACCTCAATTTTTGTGGCATTAAAAGAGATCAGTTATTTAATTTGTGCAACATAAAAAGTAAAAAAAATAAGAAGTTCCGAACTGAGACTTGTGAATAGGACAAAGCCCGATGAAGTGCTTGTTCAGCCATTCCTTTCTATCTCCTCCTCATCCCTAAATCTCCGACAGAAATCATTTGTTTGGATTCCCGTACTCTCACCATGTACTCCCAACGGACAGTATCCCGTTAATATCCCGATCAAAAGAGATACAATTGAGATTGATAAAGAACCTAGTTCAGTTCTCATTAATTAGAGGCCAAGTTTGTCGAAATACCTCATAAGTGGGTTCCAGAGTCCATCTGACATTGGCTTTCAAAGTAAGTATAGAGATATGAGGGACTGTTCGCTCGTGGCAAAAAAAAGGAGCTCCGCGCCTTAACTGAATTACCTCGGCTTGTTCAATGGCTTTCCTCGGTAGCCCATTAGCCACACAGATCCCTTGTACACTACTGTGTCTCGAAGCTACATCACTTCTCGGGGCTAGCTCGTTTAGCGAGGGTATGCCATTTTTTGCAAGCTTTGAGGTAATGCTCCTGCCTTGGGGAGCTCTGAGGAGTGCTTGACTGTAGGAGTAAATCATAATAGACGTGAAATTCAATTTGGTGCGGTAGGCGGAGTACGTTAACACCACACTACGGCGGCCAGAGAGATTGTTTTAATCAATTAGAGTCACAGGAGAGGACTACTTCGCCACGTCATTCATACGCTCTTACATTTGGCTTTCCTGAGAAAGACGAAGTCCTCTTATTTATCACCTATTTCCACATCCGCGAAGTCTCTTGTTGGTATATCGATATTCACGCTACAAAGCTCTTGTCATCGAACTACCTTCGGCCTATTTCTATCGCCTTTCTTCCGAGCGGTTGGCCGAACCACAGTTTCCAAGCGATGAACATTTCTTAATTCTATCTTTTCGGACTCGCCTACCGATACTTCACGGAACTCATTAACTTTTCAAGACTTTCGCTGTACAATTTCACCTTATCGGTTGTAGCGCTTTCATGTTTCCTGACATACTATTCTCCTTCTTCCCTCCAACTTATTATTATTGTTAGATTCTGAGTGATTCATTTTGGTCGTACGACCACCTATCCGTCAAGGCTGGCTCAGTCACCGTTGCAGCCTGGGTGGTCTAGTATCAGGAAGGCGGCAACACATGTAATAAGCACAGTCTGCATAGCAGGCTGGATTAGAAGGGTTGGCAATTTTTGGTAATCGAAATCCACATACATAGTTTGATCCCATAGAGTTAGACTAAGCCCCTCATTCCTACCAAATAGTGTCTACCTTAGTTCGGGACACCTCAAAGAACTCAACATGAAAAAATTTCTTCGATAAAGCAATGGTGGCATTGAAAGACAAAGTAGTATATACAACAGCTTTACATTCAAACCATTATCAGGAAAGCTCCCTTGCAGTGGCTTTTATTCGATACTTTGAAGCCTGTTAGAGATACAGCTAATAGGAAAGCTCTATTCTCAAGGGATATAAAGAAACCCAACCTCATAAAGCCCAACTTTAAATTTCATATCAGTGCAAACATTGCCTCCTTTTAAATTGTTGGTGTTGTTTTTTTTTTTTTTTGCCACACATCAAGCTCGTGACATTTTATTCATTTGAAATTATAAATAGAAGAACTACAAACGAATACAAATAAACAATTAACCTCTTACAATAATTTCATATAATCGAAAGGAATGGTCATACTTATTTAGTACGTGCCACATCAAAAGCAATCAACCTCAGCTACCCATTCCTTTTCACCATTTTCAACTCAACCAGCGCAATGGCAATATGTTCAACGACAACTTTTGCTACGCTTTCAACAGATTGAGGCCGTCTCAACAGCGTTGCCAGCAATTTGTTGTATGCCAAGTTAGTATATGGTACGATTGCCCTCCTTCTCCAACAGCCCTCATTTAAACGACAATCAACTGTATAAATGTGTCAAGGCTCAATGTGTCCACTCCTTTTTACCAGCCGGCCACATCCTTTCAATTAAATACTCGACGCATTGTCAATTGTCAGCTTTCATTCGTTCAATCGTTCAACACGCTCAATTGACTCAATGTACAAAGTCGAAGCATATTTGTTCAATCCTTTTGTGTTTTTGTCATTTATTTGCATTTCATTATATTATTTTATTGTTGCCACTGAAGTCTTTAACTATTAACTATTGTACTAGCCAGGGGCGGATCATGGAAAATACTGATGAGAGGTGCACTGCATTTAAAATTAATATTCGATAGGGTCCTTCTTTCTTTATTCCAGAGATAAGCTCATTTTAGTTAACTTTAACATCATTCCTGTTGATATGAAAAGGCACAACCTTGCATAGTTCCCTTTTGGGAAGTGCTGCTGCCTGACTTCTTTCCAGTTGGGCGCATGTCATCCTGGATCACAGAGTAGATACTATACATGAGTACAAATGATGTCTCTTCGGAGCAGCCAGGGTAAACGGCCTGACATTCATGTAACACAGCTGCGGTGAACCGAGCGTTGAGTTAATCTTATTGGACTGCCCATAGCCCTGAAGTATACTCTTACTTACTTAATTGGCGCTTAACCGTTTAAACGGTTATGGCCGTGCAACAAAGCGCGCCAGTCCCTTCTTCTCTCTGCCAAGCAGCGCCAATTGATCACATCAAGGGAGTTTAAATCGTTTTCCATACGGTCCTTCCAGCGGGTTGGGGCCGCCCTCTACCTCTGCTTCCATAGGCGGGTTCCGATAGAAACACTTTCTTGGCCGGATGGTCATCTTTAATTCGCATAACATGGCCTAGCTCGCGTAGCCGCTGCTGTTTTAATTCGCTGGACTATGTTGATGTCTGCGTAGGGCGCGTACAGCTCATCGTTAAATCTTCTTCGGTACTCGCCATCGCCAACGCGTAGAGGTCCATAAAACTTTCGAAGAACTTTTCTCTCGAACACTTCCATAACCGCTTCGTCTGATGTTTTCATGGTACATGCGTCTGCACCATATAACAAGACGGGTGAAGTATATACCCTTCTATGAATTTGGGCATTGAGTATTTTTTAAAACAAACGGTGAGAGACAAGGGTTCTGGTGTCAGCATTGATGGCATTTGAAATAAATAGCAATCTGATTTCTGCCCAATTTTTGGACTGAGAATTTATATGTGCAATATGTTTTTTAGTTTTAAGCTCTTTTATTATCCGCAGGGACGATAAAACACCAGCGTAATCTCTTGGTTCTTTTTCACTGGATCTACGCCCAAAAATATGTTCTTTTAAAAGATGAATGTAAAATTTTACTTTGAGAATGTTTCCCCGTTCTCAAAATTTTTTTTTTTTGATTAATAGGCTGCCGGACTCCAGGGGTTCAGTAAATCACGAAATTACTTCCAAAGCTTCCCCGGGTCCATATCAACAATAAAATCTACGTGTGTCCAGCCCCGAATGTAGACTACCGAACCCCAAATGGTAGTACCTGTAGTAGGGACCTACAATGGCGGACTGCTCCTTTTATATGACGGTCAGATACATTTAATGAAATTTCGGTACGACATAAAGCTGTGGGAAGGAAATAGAAAATAATTGTAGATATATTTTACCTCAAAGGCTTAGGAAGATGTCAGGGTTAGATTCAGCCTATGAGGATCCAGATTTGAAGTCGTCGAGTTGCATGTCACACAGAAGCTTGTTTGAACCGTCGACCACATCTACGTTCTCTTTATTTTCATTAAGTCACCTTGCAGCGACGCACGCTGATGTTTTAAGCGAACAGTGGAGTTATTACAGTGCGGGAAATCAGCCTTGATAACTATCAAGTCGGCCCTAGGCACCTATCAGTGAGCTTGTCGTGAGCCTTTACTTTGTAAATTTTCACCCACCGCAGCAGGACTTATGCTCGAGGTGTATTAGGAATTTCGCCTGTAAATAACTTTAACACACTCCGTTGTCGTTTTTAATCCATACCCGCACTGGTGCTCCAACTTTTCCATCTTATGTTCGCGAGAAATCTCCGCTGAGTCGAAGGAGGGGAGGATGTTCTCCGAGGTAGCCTTTATATATTAAGATACCCTTTCCTTAATTCTCCCTCTTCGAATGATGGGTTTGCAACTGTTGCAGCCACATAAACGAAACCAGCATTCGCGATGACTTGGACGAGTCTGCGCCTGTAGTTTTGCTTCTCATAGGATTGTTTGACGTATCATCTGGGGTTCTATTTATCTTACCATTAAATTAAATCTTCCTGTGGTTTAGGCACGTCCAGTATACGTCCATGAGTATCTGCAACGTGAATTGGTAGGCCATATGATAAAAAGAATGCTACCATTTGTCTTGTTCCTTTCTATCCTATCTAGGAAAACAGATACAATTCCTGGAGCAATTTTCCAGCAGCTTTTAAAGCAATTAATTGCATCCAAAGTAAGATAGCCAAAAGTACAAGCTCCACCACTTCCTATGCCTCCTTTTTTTTTTACAGATGTGAGCGGTCCGTCGCTCGCCATTTTAATTCACTTTCCTCCTTCTGTGCTGTGGTCGTTTCTATCCGTAATAATGTTCCAACCGTCTTTCCTCCGCCTCCTCAGTACTATTTATTGTTAGTCTACTTTTTTCTTCTTGCTCCTAGTTGGCTTATACCTTGTACACTTTATCAACAGCAAGCTATTCAATAACCACGCTCTTCTCATTAAGCTCACCGCTGACGCACCTTAACTTGATCCGCCTCTGGAGTTTCGCTTATTTACTATTTCAATTGCACCAACTCCTTGAACCTACCCCTTTTTACCGCCTTTGATTGCTTGTCTCTTGCTGCTCCTTAATTGTGTTCGTCCTCTGGTCACTCGGTCGATGTGTTTGTTTATGTAAGTGAAAAGCACAACTAATTATGGGCTTGTTAAACAGCAAACAACAGCGGCAGCCATTCAAGTGACCATTTTAACTATTTAATCGTCATGAAAGGTGGGCAATATTGAAGCGAAAGAAAAAAAAATTGTATGCAATCACTTCACTTTTAGCGCAAATTGACCATCATCTAGTGGCCAGGTTGTCCAGCCAGTCATTCATTCGAATAAGTAGTCGTCCACGCGTTTTGCCTCATCAGCCACCGGCCTCCAATTTACATTGCACTAGCCAGTGGCTAGAAGCAATAGTCTACTGATCGCCAATTGGCATCTGCCATCCAGCAGCCGCCATCCGTGTAGGAGATGGACATTGTTGACGGCATTGCCAATTGTTGCTATTTTGTATCGACAATTTGCGTATTTGCTTGTTCATTTGATTTGTAAATCGAGCTACGTTCAGTCAATCTGTTCGTCGGTCATTTCTTGGTTGTTGCCTTTCAGCTGAGTTTCGGTTCAGTTTGGCAATTGTGTCATGTCAGAAATATCGTTGCTGCTCCGCTCGTCGTAAGTCGAACTTTTATTGGTTTTTATTGATTGGATTCATGCCAATGCAAATTAAGGGCGTGGATCGGTTTACTATTTTGGCAAATTTCATAAAACTAAATTTGACGGTAAGGAGTTACTCTGTTAGTTTTAAGGTAAAGTGTCAAGTTTTGATTTAAAAACATAGTGAAAAAGCGTGCAAGTGTTCTGCTTCTGACTTTCCCTGAGGGTTAAGTTCCTTTTACAGGCTAGATTATTAATTATTGCGTTATTCTGCACATGACGGTGTTATATCGTCCAAATTCAGACAGCGCTGAAATAAAGCCTCCCGGTTCCACCAGTCTATGTTTGTGATCACTATCGCTTAACCGCCTAAGCGAGTTTGCCCATTTAGCAACAACTCATGCCAGCTATGCCTGTATCGCTATAACTGACGCCAATTGGTAGCACCAAGAGAGGTAAAGTCCTTACTCCACCTGCCTCTCCCAACTAAGGGGAAGTTTCTCCCTTCGTCTGCTTCCAAATTGTTGTGTCGACTGCAATATTTTCTTGGCCGGAGCGTTTTCGTCCTTTCGCATAACATGACCTAGCCAGCGAAGCCTTTGGTTTTTCATTTTCATTCACCTCGTGCGACACTCGCCGTCGGCATCACGGAGAGCACCATAAATCTTCCGGATAACTTTTCTCTCGAACACTCCAAGATCCATTTCATATACTCTGGGCACCCTCCATGATTCTGAGCTATACATTAAGACAGGTATGATGAGCGATTTGTAGAGCCTGATTTTTGTTTGTCGATAGAGGACTTTACTTTTCAATTGGTTACTCAGTCCAAAGAGCATTTGTTGGCAAAAGTTGTTCTATGTTTGATTTCCAAGCTGATATTGTTTTTGCTGTTGCCAGATACACGAAATCCCTCACAGTCTCGAATTTTTATTGGTCAAAGGTGGCGTCGCGGCCAAGGCGCGAATGTGCCGTTTCTTTCTTGACTGTAAGTCCTTCGTTTTATCCCCATTTGCCACAAAACATACGCCTCAGATGCTAGATATATTTGTGTTAGGAACAGCCAAGGACTTCCGAAAATTCTATAGAAATAATATCCTTCTTGACAGCCCCCTTCTTTAAAGGTAAAAAGATCAAAAGTGGTTAAACTTGAAGTTGGGCGAAAGTCTATGGTCCCGTTGACGTCTCATGGATGACCAAATGAGGTTTCTAAATGGATACAAGCAAGCCGGACAGCTCCTTACGAGCGCCTTTTGTATGACCTCTTAGGGGGGTAGTCTAAGGATATGCTTTTAGAACACCATCTATATACCGTTAATTTTCCTACATAAGCATATGGGCTATGTACATATAGTAAATGCGAGTCGAAACCTGAAGATTCATTTAAACAAGAATATTGAGTATATATTTCTAGGTTTTTAATTCGAGCTTACTATTTACTCTTTATTTGTTCGAGAAGAAATTTCTCGAGAGTATCGGCTTGTCGCAAGATTCTCGAATTTCGAAAAATTCATAAACTAAATGTGGAGAATCCCGAGAGATTTACGAGGAGCTTCAGATGCTGGCTGATAGGAATAATGTACGAAATGTCTGCCAAAAATTTGGACTGATGATGGACGATTGCAAGACCGGTGCAGATTCCTGAAAGAAAGATAATTGCGCACTTCTCCTCATTACTGGCTATCGAGGGAGAAGACGAACCCGATATACCAAACGCCGATGATGGAAACAAGTTTCGGCACCCGACCATGACGAAGTGAGAATGGCAATATCCCGGCTACAAAATCACAAGGCGCCAAGTAATGACAGAATACCTGCCGGACTGATAAAACCAACGATGTGAAGAGCATGCATCAACGCCTATGCAACGCCTATGCATGCCTCCAGATTGGAACTTAAGTGTACTATGCCCTATCAACAAGAATGGCGACCCCACAAACCATTCCTTTTACCACAGAATCAGCCTGCTTCGTATCGCGTGTAAGGTTCTATCAACGTACTGTACATACAAAGACCTTATAAATCTACTACAGATCTTCACGATGCGCCAGATCCTGGAGAAGACTCTAGATAAGAGAATCAACACTCACTATCTCTTCGTCGACTAAAAAGCAGTGTTTGACAGAGCGAAAACAAGCTGTTATATCTGAATTTAAGTTCCCTGCAAAGTTAATAAGGCTCTGCCAGATGAGGTTGAGAAATACCACCAGCTCCGTAAGGATTGGGAAGAACCTATCCGAGCCATTCGAAACCATCCGTGACTTCAGACAAGGCGACTCCCTTTCGTGCGGTTTCTTTAACATAATGCTGAAGAAGATAAGTCTAGCAGCAGAACTAAACCGTGATGGTAAAATCTATTATAAGAGCGTACAAATACTGGCGTATGCTGATGATATTGATATTATGGGTTTGAAAGTTCGACCTTCTCGAAATTAGATAAAAAAGTAAAAAAAATTTGGTCTTGCGATAAATGAGGACAAGACGAAGAACTTGCTGTCATCCAAGAAAGAATCGACGAATTTGCGCCTTCGCCGCCACATCACTCTTCACGTATATAAATTCAGGACTGTGAAGCATTTCGTCTATTTGGGCACCAGCATTAACAGCAAAAATAATGTCAGCTTAGAACTCAAACGGAGAGTAGGCAATTGAAAAGTAAAGTACTCTCTCGACGAACAAAAATCACGATCTACAAGTCACTCTTCATACCTGTCCTGGTGTATGGCTCGGAATCATAAACGGTGTTAAGAGAAGATGAGATGGCTATTGGAATGTTCGAAAAAAGTTCTTTAAAAAATGTATAGTATTTTCTATAAGGCGTAGACATGAAATAGGGAATAGTCCTCAACTATGAGATTATGCTAGCCTAACAAAAAGGGAAGAGTGTTTCGATACGGAAACGTTTAAGATAAGAAAAAATTCCCTTTGTTTAATACAGCTTCGCCGTATTGGCTCTTTCCAGAAATACACTAATATTTACCTACCAACAGATTTTTATCTTAAATTATTGAGCGCTTTCAGCGACGTAATATTTGTTGATACGTTGCAAACATGATGGTGGCAGTTGAGTTAATGTTGTCACATGAACACGAAGCTGAGTCAACTGCCAAAAGAAATAGTTATTTCTAATTTTTAAGCTTGTTGTTTAAGAATTCATGAGCTCAACACCGGCTTATAATAACTGAGTATTCAGTTATTATGTTTCTCTAAGAGAAACTGAAAAGAAAGAAAGATTTGATGGCATATTGCGATGGTACCATTTCGAAAACCGCCACGTAATCATCATCAGACAATTTCGTAATATTGTCAAAGGTTACACGGAGCTGCAATGCTGTTAAAATGCTATTTAATGTAGTAAAATAGTTATTATTTGTCACAATTCGCATAGTTCAAAGTACGCTTTGAATGAAGAAAAATTTTACTCATACTAATACATGTTATTCTATAACAAATGTCATGGCACTTGAGGTTCTTCCGTTTGGTTGTCAAACAAATTCTGGTAACACTATGGACACATTCAGTCTATGTGAGGTCTTTATTGACCGGCCACCTTCTGCCTTCTGTTTATATTTATTAAAAAGCTGAAGTTATGCAGGACCTTTTTGCTCCATTGGTACGTTTTTAAATAGTATGAAGTTAGTTATGTAAGTTAAGGATATGTAAGTGACTATTTGGTACCTCTTGAACCGCCCAACCAACTAAATAAACATTCTACAGGCCAACGGGTTAGGGAGTTGGCAGTCAACGATAGTTCAGCTTGTGGAAAAGTGTCGCAACTGGTGGAATTGTCAATCAATTTTAAAGTAGCTAGCCAAAAAAACTGGCATAAGGGGTTGTAGGTAATAAGAAATAGTATTTTGACTCCTGATGGATATGCCTTAGAATAGGGTAAATATGTTACATTGTACGCCTTATTTAAGGCTTATTTACGGTACAAATAAGCTTATCCCTAAGGTACAAAAAATTAATGTTGCCCTAACTTGAACGGATTTATCCTGTTTATTTCTAGCCGATAAATGTTATATCGTTAAGGAAACAAGATTTTCTTTTTATTCGGAAGTTAAAACGTCAAAAAAAATAAGTTTGATTAAAAAATCTAAATTTATCGTATCGAAAAATTTATTAAATATATGCATAAGTTCTATATTTCACGCTGTGTGAGATGATCTTTTCTGGTTTTTGGTATACTGTTTTCTCACTTTCCTACACAGTGGCGGGATATAGTGTTTAACTACATCAGGCAAATGAGTTTGTGAAGATAATACTTTAATGACTTACATATATATACTTTGTGAGCTGGCCGAACCAAGTCCGCGGTGTGACCCATTTTAAAAAATTTACAAAAAGGTTTTTATGTAATTTGTCCCATAACTTGAACGAAGGTACAGAAAATTAATTTTTTGAATAAAAGAATTTAAATTCACATAGTGTATTATTACAAGTTCTATGAAAGCCTGATGGTATATGTACAATAAGAGCTATAAGTAGGTTAAAATGTGGCATACTAAATTCTTATCTACCTCTTTCATAAGCCTTTATTTTATTTAGTCCATAAGCTTTATAATAAGGTTATTATATTCTACCTATTTCTAGTTGCTCATATTTGGAATCTAAACCTATAAACGAAGCTTTGGTTGTAAAGATGGAGATTCGGGCTATTAGCGAGCTTTGGGCAATTCTGGTAGTAGTGCTTTTGTTTAGCTATATATTATTAAAATAATTTGCTAAAAATAAACGACTGTGGGCACACAAAGAAATCTATTTGTACTATGGCACTATTGTGAATATTTGCACTGCATTACCGGCAGTTGCTTTCATACGCCAGATGGCAGCGCAAGCTGTAATTTTTAATTGATTGATAGAACAGCTGATTTCTGTTGATATTTGATAAGAGACTTTTAGATTGGTTTAGCATGATGTGCACGGGTACGGCTCGTATTCCTTATTGAATTAAGGCCTGATGCCATGCGCCTCTTGGCTACATGAAATAAGCCTTATATAATTAAATTTTTTTGGTAGGTATTTATGTTATCATTTACATTTATTTTTACATTTGTCCATTTCATGTCCTTCTGCATGCAAATTAAATCAAATTGAATTGATAATCAAAATGGGAATTGATTGTAATTTGAAACTAAAGACTATGTTCATTCTTTCACATATGTAAAGGAAAAACAGCAATGGCGCTTTTACCAACTTTGTTCTAATAAATTCCTTTTATTTTCGGTATTTTAAGAAAAAATTTCTATAAATTTTGTAAATGAAACTATGCAAATCAAGCTCAAAAACGTTTTCGAAAAAATTTTAAAGTACGTGAAAGTCTTATACCAATTTCATACAGAGGGTTAATGAATTAATTAGTAAATTTTTCTACATTAAAGCACTTATTGAACTCAATCTTTCATAAAAAATAAAAATCCATTATTATCTCATTATTGCTTTATTGAATACCTAAAGGAGTCAAAAATCTAGCACGTTTTCCCGAATTTTATTGTCAATGTAACAAATGACAATCAAAAATAAATTATTTTCAATAATTTACAAAAAATGGAAACACTTCAAAAAAATAAAAAGTGTTATTTTGGTTTGATTGCCTTATTAGTTAAGGAGGAAATGGCTGCTATCCATCTTAACTTTTTTTTTTAAAGTGTAATATTTTTTTTGCGGCTGATGACAAATGTTTGCTTAATGAAGCAAGTGACCCTGTGTGAAAAGGTGAACATAATTATTTCATTGAACGAAATTGTGATTCGATTAATTTTCTGTGTGAAGTCGGTATTGCGAAACTTTGGAATCTTTTCTCTCCCAAATTTCATAGATTTGCAACATTTTTTTTAAATGCTGTTTTTTTATCCTGTAAAAAATTTTTTTATTGCGGCAATAAATTTGCCTCAAACTCAAAATAAAAAGTTTTTATAAAACTTCATCAAATTTTTAAAAAGTTTCGAAAACAGTTTGGATATTTGTTGGCATAGTTTCAGTTACAAATTTCAAAGAAGCTTTTCTCTAACATATCGCAAATAAAATTTAAAAAAAATTTTTAACAAAATTTGAAAAAAAAAAATTCTACTACTATTTTTTTGTTCACTGCTATACAATTGTGAAATGTTTACTTTTTCATACCACCGTTCTATCACATGTATAGTTTTTGTTCTTGCAGCTAGATATCACATCCATAGACTATTATTAATACGGAGGCGTTGTCATTCTAATGTTTTGTTTGAACAAAGCTACAAAAGTATACCAGCAATATTGGTAGAGTGGGTAATTAATGGTCAATTAGTAATAATTAGCGTATAAATTTGTTATTAATTGATTTATTTCGAAACCTCTAAACAACCATTAATAAGCTCATATGCTTGTTTTATTTGCTAATAAATGTTTTGGTCACGAATAAGAAGAATTTTTTGTGAGCACAACTTTGAGATACCAAACTTAATGCATGGAAAAAGTGTACACTTAGTTTAGTACCTCAAAGTTGTGGTCTGCATGGTATTGGAGTAAAAAGTAGTACCAATTTGCTTTAATCCCTTAAATTCGCACACTGAATAGGTCAAAATTAAATACTAGTTCGATTATTCAAACAAAGTCGCAGCGATTGAAACCATGATAAGATTAGTTAAATCGTACCATCAAATTGATATGATAAACTTAAACAAATATCATCTAAACACAGATTAGTATATACATAGACACATAACTGAGAAAAAATTATTAGAAAATATGTGCTTTAACAAATGAAAATGTTGCCTGTTTGCCAAAGCCGCAGGAGACTTTTTATTGCGCGCTCATGAAAACATAATTGAAAGAAAAAACAATAAAAATGAAAAAAAAAAACAAGTAAGGAAGGCTAAGTTCGGGTGTAACCGAACATTACATACTCAGTTGAGAGCTGTGGAGACAAAGTAAGGGAAATCACCATGTTGTAAAAGGAACCTAGGGTAACCCTGGAATGTGTTTGTATGACATGTGTATCAAATGAAAGGTATTAAAGAGTATTTTATGAGGAAGTGGGCCATAGATCTATAGATGGACGCCATTTAGGGATATCGCCATAAAGGTGGACCAGGCCTGACTCGAGAATTTGTTTGTACGATATGGGTATCAAATGAAATGTGTTAATGATAATTTTAAAAGGGAGTGGGCCTAAGTTCTATAGGTGGACGTCTTTTCGAGATATCGCATAAAGGTGGACCAGGGGTGACTCTAGAATTTATTTTGTACGATATGGGTATCAAATAAAAGGTATTAATGAGTATTTTAAAAGAGCGTGGGCCTTAGTTCTATATGTGGAAGCCTTTTTGAGATATCGACATGAAGGTGGACCAGGCCTGACTCGAGAATTTGTTTGTACGATATGAGTATCAAATGAAAGGTGTTAATGAGTATTTTAAGAGGGCGAGGGCTTTAGTTCTATATGTGGACGCCTTTTCGAGATATCGCCATAAAGGTGGACCAGGCCTGACTCGAGAATTTGTTTGTACTATATGGGTATCAAATGAAAGGTGTTAATGAGTATTTTAAAAAGGAGTGGGCCTTAGTTCTATATGTGGATGCCTTTTTGAGATATCGCCATAAATTTTGACCAGGGGTGACTCTAAAATGTGTTTGTACGATATGGGTATCAAATTAAATATATTAATGAGGGTTTTAAAAGGGAGTGGCCCTTGGTTGTATATGTGAAGGCGTTTTCGAGATATCTACCAAAATGTGGACCAGGGTGATCCAGAACATCATCTGTCGGGTACCGCTAATTTATTTATATATGTAATACCACGTACAGTATTCCTTCCAAGATTCCAAGGGCTTTTGATTTCGCCCTGCAAAACTTTTTCATTTTCTTCTACTTAATATGGTAGGTGTCACACCCATTTTACCAAGTTTTTTTCTAAAGTTATATTTTGCGTCAATGGACCAATAAAATTACCATGTTTCATTCCTTTTTTTTTGTATTTGGTATATAATTATGGCATTTTTTTCATTTTTCGTAATTTTCGATATCGAAAAAGTGGGCGTGGTCATTGTCGGATTTCGGCCATTTTTTACACCAATACAAAGTGAGTTCAGATAAGTACGTGAACTGAGTTTAGTAAAGATATATCGATTTTGCTCAAGTTATCGTGTTAACGGCCGAGCGGAAGGACAGACGATCGACTGTGTATAAAAACTGGGCGTGACTTCAACTGATTTCGCCCTTTTTCACAGAAAACAGTTACCGTCCTCGGAGCTAAGCCTCTACCAAATTTCACAAGGATTGGTTAATTTTTGTTCGACTTATGGCATTAAAAGCATCCTAGACAAATTAAATGAAAAAGGGCGCAGCCATGCCCATTTTGAAATTTTCTTTTATTTTTGTATTTTGTTGCACCATATCATTACTGGAGTTGAATGTTAGCATAATTTACTTATATGCTGTAAAGATATTAACTTTTCTTTTAAAATTTGAATTAAAAAAAAAGTTTTTTTAAAAAGTGGGCGTGGTCGTTCTTCGATTTTGCTACTTTTTATTAAGCAGACATAAAGTAATAAGAGTAACGTTCCTGCCAAATTTCATCATGATATCTTCAACGACTGCCAAATTACAGCTTGCAAAACTTCTAAATTACCTTCATTTAAAAGTGGGCGGTGCCACGCCCATTGTCCAAAATTTTACTAGTTTTCTATTCTGCGTCATAAGCTCAATCCACCTACCAAGTTTCATCGCTTAATGCGTATCTGATAATGAATTATCGCACTTTTTCGATTTTTCGAAATTTTCGATATCAAAAAAGTGGGCGTGGTTATTGTCCGATATCGTTCATTTTAAATAGCAATCTGAGATGTGTGCCCAGGAACCTACATACCAAATTTCATCAAGATACCTCAAAATTTACTCAAGTTATCGTGTTAACGGACAGACGGACGGACGGACATGGCTCAATCGAATTTTTTTTCGATACTGATGATTTTGATATATGGAAGTCTATATCTATCTCGATTCCTTTATACCTGTACAATCAACCGTTATGCAATCAAAGTTAATATACTCTGTGAGCTCTGCTCAACTGAGTATAAAAGAACAATGAATTAGGTAAAGAAAAATTGCAGAAATATTTGAAGAGTAAATATATATCGTACTTATATTTAATAGGAAATAACACAGTAAGAATTGAGAATGCACTATTTATAGCACAATCAAGCAAACGTACGAAAGACTTAAGACACAAACTTCATAGAAGGTAAATGCGCGCAAGCTTAATAGGCTTTGTTAAACTAGTGCAACAACAACAAAAACATTACACTACAATTGTATTAATGGATACAATTTAAATACAATTTAAACGGCATCATAGCCATTTTTCAATGAACGCCGACCGCTAATGGACGCTCAAGCCAGTGCCGACCGACATTAACTGTCGTAGTCATGCGCAAAAACCAAACAAATTACTGCAAAAGCCGCTAAAGCAAATAATGCTAACTAAGAATTATAATAAAAAAGCACGTTATAATTTAAAGCGAAATCGCCTGGCTTTAACAATAGCAATAATATACATACAAATAATTTGTGGGTAATTAAACTCTAAGAGTTGTCGATAGCTCAGCACAGAATATCGTTTTTCTGTAAGACTTCCCATTTCAGAAATCCGCTAAGTGAGTTTGTCCACCACTGTCATGAGACCACTGCTGCTAGAAAACTTTTATAAACTATTTAAAGTGGCTTTTGAACTCATAAACCCGACGTGTTACATATCATCATCACGAGCTAAATTCCAAATTAAAATTTGTTGAAAAACTGAGATTGTAAAGTACGATATATAAGGCCCAGGAGGGTAGTAAAAATTAAAAAAAAAAAAATAAAATAAAATGAAATAAAAGAAGATAAAGTTAAAAGAATATATTAAGTTATAATAATATTTAATTTAATAATAATTAATAAAATGATGCAGGTAATGATTCAGGTAAAAACAAAAACAATTGTTAATAATTAATAAAATAAAATAATATAAAAGATAATAAAATAAAATATAAAATACTATAAAATAAAATGAAATTATTATATTTCCACATAGCGATGATATTTCTGAGTTTCACTTCACTTCTCTAATAATGCTACGTTTCCACCAAACCCAAACTCCGTGTTTGCCAACTCTTTTATACAAAATATCTCTTGGCAGAAATGCAACTTTTGATTTTTGCTTTCGCATTATTGATACCGAAGTTAAAACGCGTTCTTCGATAGCGTTTGCGATATTTTTAGATATGTTTTAACAGCCTTACGAAACTGGCAAACACGGAGTTTGGGTTTGGTGGAAACGTAGTATAATATAAAAAAAAAAAATAAAAAAAAATTTAATTAAAATAAAGTAAAATGAAATAAAATAAAATAAAGTAACATAAAATAAAATAAAATAACTTAAAATAAAATAAAGTAAATAGGATAAAATAAAATAAAATAAAATAAAATAAAATAAAATAAAATAAAATAAAATAAGATCGCGGGTTTGAATCGAGCTCAAGTCCTGGCAATAATTATTTTATCATTATTATTGTTATTATACATTTTTTCTTAATTGAAAAAATTATTAAATTAGAATAGAAGAAAGAAAAAATTTAGACAACTGCCAACGCTCGTTGTATAGATCCATAGTGCTGTGAATATCAATTGGTAAGAACCAGAATAGAAGTAGGAATAATGAAGACAAACAAAAAACCGCTGTGATGGCTGAGTGGTTATAGCAGCGGCGCCTAAATGTTGCCGATGAAGGAATTTATCAGTTCCCGAAATGGATCTATACAACGAGCTTTGGCAGTTGTCTAAATTTTTTCTTTCTTTTATTCTAATTTAAACAATTTTTTCATTTAAGAAAAAATGTATCATAACAATAATAGATAAAATAATTATTGTTAGGCTTTGAGCTCGATTCGAGCCCGCGATCCTAAAAGTCCGTAGGCCGACATATAACAACAAAAATTGTTAAAATAAAATAAACTAAAACGAAATAAAAAAAAATGATATAAAACAAAATAAAATAAAGTAACATAAAATAAAATTAAATAAAAGAAAAAACCATAAAATAAAATAATTTAAAATGAAATATGAAATGAAATAAAATAAAATGAGGTAAATAAAATACAATAAAATACAATACAATAAAGTAAAATAAAATAACATAAAATAAAATAAAATGAAATAAAATTACATTAAATTAAATTAAATGTTATTAACTTTATATTAAATAAAATTAACTTTACAACAACTAAGGCATGACGTAGCTGAATGCGTTTGTAACCATTTCAACTATCGTAGGAGTGCGGGTTCGAATCCCACTCCCGGGAGAAAAGGTTTTGAAGAGATTTACAAGGTATAATCGAAACAGCTGTCGCCTTGTCCGTCCTGATGTAACGTTGTTTAAATTTTTCCCAAATTATTAAATAAATTATAAAATTAAAAATTGCTTGAAATAAATGTTTTCATACATTTAAAACAATACGGGCAATCCCCGATTAACTCTTATAAATTAAATTAAATTAAATTAAATTACATTAAATTAAATTAAATTAAATTAAAATAAATTAAATTAAATTAAATTAAATCAAATTAAATAAAATTAAATTAAATAAAGTAAAATAAAATAAAATAAATTTATATAAAATAAAATAAAACCAAATAAAATAAAAATATCCAGCATCTTTGAAAAAACAGATCGAAAACCTACGCCAGTATTTCTTAGGGCAGAACACAGCACTACACCAAGCTGCATGCGGAGCGGATAAAAACTATACGCCTTTAAACCTGTTTAATCTCGACATACAGAATGAAGAAAGGGAGTCTATTCATACAGCACGATTCACTGATGAATGGAAAATGAAAACACTCCATGGCAGACACCCCCATTCATTAAGTCAACCAGGGATCGATCCCGTTGCTTCAAACCTATGGCTGAAAAATCTTTATGGAAACTGAGGGCCTAATGATAGCAATACAGGACCAAGTCATCGCCACAAAAAATTACTTAAAGTACATTGTACGCTCTGAAATAGACAGTGACAAATGCAGGAAGTGCCAACAGCAGTCGGAAACAATACAGCATTATGCTCGCCGCAACAGACTATTTAGCACGACATAACAACGTAGCGAAAATCGTTCACCAGCGCTTGACAATTCGTATGAATATGCTTACAGAAGAGGTCCCGTATTATAAATATACTCCCTCGGCAGTGCTAGAAAGTAGCGAATATAAGCTGTACTGGGACCGCACTATACTTACAAATAGAAGCATACCCCATAACAGGCCGGATATAGTCCTATTAGAAAAGAAAGAAAAGAGCGCGTATTTAATTGATATTGGGGCTCCCAATACGCACAACTTGAAAGACGTGCACACAGAAAAGAAAACAAAGTACACAGGGCTTGCTCAGGAAATGAAGCTGTTATGGCACCTTGATAAAGTAAGCATAGAGCCAATAATCATTTCATTAACAGGCGTGGTACGCAAAACCCTTATGACGACCCTGGAGAAACTAAAATTAGAAGATAAGCTTCTACCTATTCAAAAGACAGTAATTCTATCAACAACATCCATTGTTCGTTCGTTTTTAGACACTGACATGTAATTTACAGATTATTATGAATTTACCTATGTATATTTAGTATAAATAGCTTTATATGTCTTGTTGTATACAACCGATGTATAATGTATATCCCAAGGTGGAGCTCAAGGAAGTAATAAAATAAAAATAAAATAAAATAAAATAAAATAAAAAAATAAAACAAATTAAAATAAGAAATGAAATAAAATAAAATTAAATAATTTTAAGTAAAATAAAATAATATAAAGTTATGTAAAATAAAATAAAACAAAATAAAATGAAAGAAAATAAAGTTAAGTAAAATAAAATAAAATAAAATAAAATAAAATAAAGTTAATTTAAATAAAACACATTTATATAAAGGAGAATAAATAATAGAATAATATAAAATAAAATTAAATTAAATTAAATTATAGAAAAAAATACATCAAACAAAATAAAATTAAAATAAAATAACCTGATATAAAATAAGATAACATAAAAAAATAAAACAATACAAAGTAAAAAGAGAGAAACCAAAGTTAAAATAGAATAAAGCTAATATGGTTTGCTTTCGTAAAGTTATAAATTCTGAACGCGTTCCCAATTGCAAAAAATGCACTGGATTAACATAGGCATAAGTGCGAAGCTCTAGCGGCAGGAGGCCCTATAGTCGTCTGAAGTATCTAATACCAATGCTTAAGATCATAGTTAGCGCATAAAGTATAAACAAAAAATTTAAACTGATACGTTTTATGGGCAACTTACCGCAGTCTGTGCTTCTATATTTTTCACAGGCTGCAGCTAACCTAGTGCTTTTTTTGTGTTTCCTTTCCTCATGCCCCAATCGCATTGAGTTCAGATTCCGATGAAAGATGGTGCACAATTTATGTGGCAATATGGAAAGTGAAGCGCATTTACTTATACAAATTTACCAACAATGCAAACTACATACAAATCAACACCCGCCACAACACTGATATACGCATTGTGATTGCGCAGGAGTAGTGGCAAGCAGACGGCAAGTTAATGCAACATAAGGAACACAAAGCCGCAAAACCATTGCTGCAAATGTTAAGTAAATAATGCGCCTTGTTGTGGCAGTTGTGGGGGCATTTATTGTGGTGTCATGGTGTTATGGTCAAACAGAAAGGGTTAAGTAAGTAAGTGAAAGAGTATTTTAGTATCTTTCAGATATGCTAAACTGCAGTGAATTGTTGAAGCTGCTTGTGCCACCTTCGTGATTGTTGTTGTTGTTGCTGTAAATTGTGATTGCGAAATACTCATAATGTTAGTGTGTCTGTGTTTGCTATTGCAAGGGCTTTGAGGCAATTGTAGTTTCGCCTCCTTTTACTCCAAATCTTCTTTGGTTGGCTGTCTGTTTTTTGTTTTTGTTTTTATTAAATTGTTTTGTATTATATTTAGTTTTGTTGAGGTTTTATTTTCTTGCTGTTTTTGTCTTTGTTGCCTCGCTTGTATGCCATAATGGAGTCGACATGTCTCGCTAATATTCAATGGTGAATGCCAAACAAGGAAAGGGGGAAATAAAATTGTAGTTTATAGATGTAAATAAAATGTATACGCAACTGAATATATTGAATGCGTCTACCTTGCGTGCAATGATATTTCTACATAATGTTCACGCAAAAGAATTAAAAATGTTTCTAATTGTCGCACTCATTTCACAAAGAAAAATCAACTTCTTAAAGTAGGAATAGCGAAACGTCTAAAAGGAAGAGACTGAAAAAGGGATGATTCGAATTTTTATTCCAGTTATCTGCCAAAGTAGACGCTTGCCCAGATAACTGCCCTTGCGACAGAAAATTAAATTTTTTATATTGAAGTTTTATCGGTACATGTTTCGACGACAGGCTGATAACAAATTGGCAATAATATCAAAAAGTTAGAAAGTCGATAATTTAACGAAAAAATTCGATCAAGTTCCGATAATAAACCTATAACAAGTCTATAACAAATTGGTTACATTCTGTAACATATGGATAACTTTTCGATACATAATACATAGTGTACCTTTTGATAGACCAACCATGGTCTCTTAATCTAGTGCTGCGGGAAGCTGCAAGCCAAACTATATATATTACTAGCAGACCCGGCAGACGTTCTGCCTTAAATTTGGTCTATTTGCATACATTTTAATAAGCTTTTTCCATCTAACTCTGCCTTCCCCCTCTTCACTTTTTCTTAATCCTTTTATTCACTCCTCCCTCCGTCTTTTTCGCTTCCTCTATTCCTATCTTCCTCTCACTCTATCTGTTTCTCAGTCTCCTTCCCTTTTTCTCTTCCCTCAAGTCCTTCTTCATCCCTTATTGCCAGTCCCAGAGGGCGGTATGTATTTTGTTCAAGTCCCATTCGGAGTCCCAGTCCACTCCGAGTCTCAGTCCCAGTCCTAGTCCTAATCGCAGTACCAGTCCGTATCTGATATACATCCCGGAAAAAGGATCATAAATACTAATATATACCAAATTTCAGCCAAATCGAATAGGAGGTATGTAAATAGGTATGTGGGTATTATTAATTTATACCTTTATTTCGGCTTCGCATGCATATTTATCAGTTCTGCTAGGTTGAAGCGGCTAAATCGAATTTCACAACGAAAATTACTTTAAAGCTCTCAGCAATAGCTTTCATTTGATATCCATAGGTATTACACACACATTATAGGGGTATCCGTGGACCCGTCTTGGCCTATATCTTGAGACCTTAGTCACCCAGGTGTATAAAAATTAAATATATAGAAAACGGATGCACATACTTAAGCAATCTTTTCGATTAATAACAAATAAAAAATGGATCGGTACTTTGTGTGAGGATATAAAATTTCACGTTTCTTGTGGTCTGCATGTGAGAGCTATGACCATGGCTAGTTATAAAATGGCGAAATTTTTCTTATCTGAACAATCGGTTGTATGGGACAAATTCTTTATATACCACCGACCTATAAAATTTTTTCAGAAAACAATGTATGCGCTATACCTAAGCATTTGGTGAAATTTGAAGCTTCCTATAAATTGGTGAATATATTACAAAAAAAAAATATTCTGAAAAAATCGGTTGTAAGGTGGATATATGCTATACAGTGTCTAATCCATACGAAAATATACCGGCTGGCAATATTTCATAAAGATATCTCAAAAATCGACAAACTTATTTGTGTTCAAATGGAAAGACAGACATGACTAAATCAACTAGTATCGTCATCCTGATCAATTCCGTATATTTGTTGGTGGGTCTATCTATCCTCTTTTAAGGACTTACAATTTTGACATTCGTGACAAATTCCCAAAGAACAAAAAATAAGTTTTTCTGCTGTGCTGTAAAATTCCAATGCCGTTAGAAAGACGATTTCGCAGTTGGTCGATAAATGGTTTTGCAAAGGCATCGCCGATATACTTTCCAAGGCATCGTACCGGCTTTTTAATTAGCAATGAGTTTTTTGTGCCATCATATAACCCCTGGCTAGGACCGTGGTCTGATATTAGCGTGCCCGCCTGGGTTCACGCCCCAGGCAAAGCTATATCAAAATTTAACAAACAAGTTTTTTCTAAGCGGGGTCGTTTCCTCGGCAATGTTTGGCAAGCGCTCCCAGTGTATTTCTGCCTTGAAAAGTTTTCCAGTGAAAACTCATCTGCCTTGCAGATGCCGTTCGGAGTAAGCATTAAACAAGTAGGTCCCGTCCCACCAATTTGTAGGAAAAACTTTAAGGAGCACGAAGCAAATTGGCAGAAGGAAACCCGTTAGTTCTGGTTTAGAATTTACGAAATCATAAAAAGACTTCGGGTGGCAAATAATGTTTCTTTTAATTTTACATACGTAAGCTTTATAGCACTTTTTATTAAGTTCAAAATACTTATGACGGAAAATAGCGTACTGTGCATAATGAGAATGTAACCCGGTTCTCTTATATAATTTGAATAAACGTGATTTCTTATTTTTTTAAGCTTTTAAATCTTTAGTAAACCAGGCTTGCACTGGTTCAATGTAAGAACATGTGCGTTTGGGCACATGTTTTTCAAATAAAGTATAAAAGATCAAGAGATTGCAAACTTCTTCGCTCAATTCTTTCACTCTAATTACTCTGCTGTGGTTGATTCATCACCTACAAATTATCCGTATGAGCTCCATTCTAGTAACTCCATATATGCCCCACATTTGCTGCCTGAATATGTTCTACTACATCTAAAGACCCTAAAAGAATCCTTCAAATACGGTCCCGATTTGATCCTAACATGTTTTCTTAAAAAATGTGCGGAATACATTCACCAGCCCCTTACTGATCTGTTTAACCACTCTTTAAAAAATGGCATTTTCGTGGAATAGCAAAGCTCTCCGGTATCCCTAAGCTTTTCGAAGCAATCGTTACTAATCACCTTACATTTTCGATTTCTACATTGATAGATAGTTCTCAGCATGGCTTTTGTAGAGCCAAATCAACCACAACCAATTTGCTTGAATTCACAACTCACGTCTTTAATGGGTTTAGAAACAATCATCATACCGGCGTTATATACACTGATTTCAGCAAAGCATTCGACAAAGTACGCCACTCATTACTTGTTTATAAACTTGAATTGCTTGGTTTTCAACCTAGCCCAACTTGCTGGATCTCCTCCTATCTTTGCGGTAGAACTCAAAGAGTCATTTTTAAAAACATTTGTTCGAATGTCATCGATGTTCCCTCCGGTGTGCCTCAGGGCAGCCATATCGGTCCTATTCTGTTTTTGATCTTTATAAACGATGTTTCCACAACTATAAAATATTCTAAAATTTTAATGTATGCCGACGACGTAAAACTTTTTAAGTCATACGCGTCGGTTGAAGAACGTTCTGTACTCCAGGCGGATTTAAATCGTTTAGTTACTTGGTGTAATGCGAATTTTATGCCTCTCAATATAGAAAAATGTAAATCCATATGTTTTTCACGTGGGAACATACAGCCAGCTTCCTGCACAAATAATGGCCAAACTCTGGAAAGCGTTGATGTTTTTGTCGACTTGGGAGTTAAAATGAATTGCAAACTTAGATTCAACCCTCATATTAATGGCACAGTCAATAAAGCGAGAGGAGTTTTAGCATTTGTGAAAAGATGGGCAAAGAGTTTAGTAATCCTTACGTTACAAAAACCCTTTTTGCATCATTGGTGAGTCCGATATTAGAACATGGATCGATAATTTGGAATCCGCGTTATCAAGTTCATGTGGATAGACTAGAATCAATTCAAAAACAGTTTTTACTTTTCACCTTGAGAAATCTTCAATGGGACTCTCCGTATAATCTTCCTCCTTACACTAATCGGTTAAAACTAATAAATCTTCCTACACTTGCAAGTCGTAGAGAAATGCTAGGTGTACTATTTATGGCTAGACTTTTAAATGGATCGATTTCAAGCCCATTTCTTTTGAACGAAGTAAACTTGAATGTTCCATGCCGAGTTTCAAGGCATTATAAACCTATAATTCTTAAACAATGCAGAAGCAATTTCCAACTACACGAACCTTTTCTATGTTTGTGTGAAGATTCTAACTCTCACTCGAGAGTAATTGATGTTTCGGACCCGCTCTTTGCCATAAAAAAGACGGTTCTATCTTCTCTTAATAATTAAAAAATTATATTTTTTTTTTAGTCTATTGTGTTTTGTGAATCTATATTTCTCAGCTGATGAGTTTCTGTGTAGCTGAGCGGTTTTAGATCTCGGCGCTTAAGAAGCCACTGCCTCTCAAAGACTCGGTAACAAAAAAATTATAAATAACACATAAATAAGAATCAGGATACAAAAAACAAAAAAAAATAGTATGTATGAATTAAAAAAAAAAAAAAAACAGGATTAGCCTAGTTTCATCGGGCCACTTGAGGCCAGTGCGCTGCCACAACGTCCGAGAAAAAAAAAAGCTCGGCCTAAAATTTCTTCGGAGTTTATCGCGCCTTTCACTTACTAGGATGTCTGTAATAATAATTTGCATACAAAGTAATTACTTATCTCATGAACAAATCGCAGTCTATGAAAAAATTGTTGAGCAGCATTTTCACTATAGGTTGTTTCTAATTTACGAAGGAAGTTTAAGTATGCTCTGCCATCCTTATACAAACTCTGCATTTGTTCTACATTAGTTATCTACATAGGCGGCTTTTTTGCACACATAGCAAGATCACATACAAATTAAGTACTTTAATATTAAAGAACAGCATATGTTGGAAAGATACAAACTCATTATGTTCAATATCTCAGTTTCAGTTGAAACTTAGATAATCACATTTTTTTTTTATTAGGACGGCAGTACTCCAGGGTAACATAATTTTAATGTGTTACGTGTTGGTAAAAACTAAGTTAACATCTTTCAACACCCCTCCACAGTCTTAGAAATTATGTTCTACAAATAAATGAAAATAAAATAAAAACATTTTAAGCACTTCCTTTATATAAATGGACAAAAATCAGCGAAAAGTGTCTCCTTATATAAAGACATATTCTTGCTAAACTTTGATTTTTAAATTTTGACATAGAAATTGCAAAAATATTTATGAGAAGTAAAAAATATAAAAGTGGAGCGCACATTACTTGGATTCGAAAGTTGGTTGGAAAGGAGATATTATTAGTCAATGAATTGCGCTCCACCTTTATATTTTTACTTCTCATAAATATTTTTGCAATTTATTTATATAAGGAGACATTTTTCGCTGATTTTTGTCCATTTATATAAAGGAAGTGCTTAAAATTTTTTTTATTTTATTTTTATTTTATCCTTTTCTTACATTTTCTCGGTGTCTCTTAGCCTGTGTTAAGTTTTACGCCTACTTACTTACAAAAAAATCAATCCCAAAATTCCCTTCTTTACGTTTAATTTTTCTAAATATCTCAGGCCGTGCGCCCCCTAGCGAAACTTTTTGTATCGTGTCATGGGCTGTTATCGACCTCTGAATTAAGTTTGAAATTTTAAGTCTTTAGCTGATCGAAAAGTTATTTAAAGGCTGGTTTGAAAATTTTCAAATTCTTATCTAATTATTTCTATCCGTGCGCCACCTAACGGATTTTTTTCCCTTTTGTTGCATTGTCACGGTGTTCTAACCCATGAGTAAAGTTTCACGTTTGTAGCTCAATGAGAAGTTACTTAAAAATCGATTGCAACCTACCTAATATAAAGGAAGTAAAATGCGTTACTCTTAAACACATTGCCTGAGTATGAGTCCGATAGTACCTGATTATTGATGCCTGAAGCCAGACATTTTCGTTAAACTAGCGTGCATTGAAAAACGAATACAGACCTTTACCTAATGTAGTAATACATATGTTCACATTCCTATACATGAAAGTAACTATACGATCGTGCACGAACCGCATACATACCTGGCATATAACTCGTACACTAAGAAATTAAAGTATAAATAGGTTCCAAAAATGAGTTAAGAGCCAAACATACTTTGTAATCACAGAACTCTGGTCAATTTGAACTAAGGCGCATCGTCAATTAATATTTATTTAAAATTATTCAAAGATAATGAGCATCACAAACAGATTGGACTATATTGAATCAATTGTGCGCACAATCATTCGTCAACAACCAACCAACTTTGAAGAGATCACAAGCTGCATCGATCTTCGGGGAAGCTATTATCACGATATGTTACATAATAAAAACCCACTTAAAACAGCATGGACAGGACATAGGCTTGAAGAAGAGGCAGCGGTTGAAAACGCAAAACCAAAGTCCCGAAAACGTTTGAATTTCTATAACGTTGATATGATAGATGACTACACAGGAACACCATTCGCTGAAGAACAGAGCTTACCCCTTAACAGCTCCGATGCTAAACATGAAACAAGGCAGATGTCAGATGCAGCGATATATACTGATTGCAACAATAAAGCAGATCGCGGACTTGTTAGAAAGTTTGAAACTTGCGTTTTTGATTTTGGAGACGAGTTGAATGTGAAGAGGCGTAGATTCTGTTAGAAAAAATTTAAAAGGCAAAGCCATTAAGTCATAACCCCTAAATGTATAGTTCAAAGAATATCTTGTAAACGATTATTTATTTATTTTAAGTTTAATAAAAGCACATTTTCAAACTGCAAAATCTCCTTTTTCATGAATATCTTTCCACTAAAATTGAGAATTTTGTAGTCAAAACTACCGCTAATGAATTTACATGCCATGCTAACGGAGTGGAATATTACACAGAGTTGAATATTAAATTATCTCGATTGAGAGTTCGAAAACGTCCTGTATCACAATATCTTTCAAGAACACCTTATCTCAATATTTTTCCATAAATTTCCTTTCTTACATCAAAATGTATGATATATGGGGAATTTTGAATAAAATTCTGACGAAAGGCCTGTTTCAAACATATGTAAAAATACAATTTTATGGGTCGGCTCTCATTAATGAAAACTATTTATGAATTCGGACAGGGTCGGATCTATGTACCTGAACCATAAGCTTAAAAATATCAGCTAGCATAGATACAGAACATCCGTGAAGAGAGACTTCACATCCATTATCTGCCAAAAAGTCTTTTTTTAACAAACTATTATGAAATTTATCTATAGGATTAAATTTTGAACGTCAAATCGCCCACGTAGATGAAAATAACGATCAAATTAAAAAATCGCAATATTTTTTACAAAGCCCTTTTCTCGCTGATTCGTTATGGTATTAGTAAATTGAGAATAGAGGTCGGTAGGTATTGAACTGGGAAGCTAGGTGGTGTTGATAACTTCTAAATTTCAGATTTTTGAGTTAGCCCCCTCCCTGTTGATCTAGGTGTGCGATATGTTCAACGCTGCTTTGAAATTCGCTGATTAATATGGACATGAACACTAAAGTTAAGCACGTCATGGTTGATGACAGCAGAGATAACATATGCCTTTGGGATTGCACTCAGTGACACAAGGACAATTTGCTGGGGAGAATCCTTTCACGAAACAAACAGTTGATTAATACTGCGGAGACCAATCCTACAAAAAAAATGGTGTAACCTATATGTTGTTGTTGTTGTACCGAAAAGGTTGCTCCCCGAAGGCTTTGCGGAGTGTTATCGATGTAATGCTCCTTTGCCGGATACAGATCCGGTACGCTCTGGTACCACAGCACCATTAAGGTGCTAGCCCGACCATCTCGGGAACGATTTATGTGGCCACATTAAACCATCTGGCCATCCCCTCCCTCCCCACCTCCAAGTTCCATGAGTAACCTATATGCTATGTACCGCTGATGCGGACTTTATAAAATTTGATTGAGCCCGAAAAAATAACTCTTACTATGATAAATGATGTGCCGCCTCGCAGAACGAAGAGCGAGCTAGTTGGAAGAAAGAAACTTAAGGTCTGAGTTCGAATCGCTTCCATCGATGGGAATAATACAAGAAAACTGTGAGAAAATTGTGACGAAAAATTCGGCATATCACGAAATGTGTGAATGGCAACCCAGTAACCAACGCGATGAACGTGTTTAAGAAACAAAGCGAGCACATGTTCTCAATGCTATATAGATTATGATGAAACTGTAACCCCGCATCATCCAGTGGATTATGACGAACTGAAAATATCAATTCAAAAAATAACAACGGAAGCCAAGAGTTGTTGAAGACCGGCCATCAAGTCTTGGTTGGTCGAGCGCATACCTCCAGATTAGACTTTGAATTTTTTTCCGCGCTAGTTTCCTCGGAATAGTTAAATTCTTAAAAAACATGTTGGCTCAGTCCCGCCAATTTTTAGGAAAAAATACAAAGTAGTTCGACGCAATTTGAAGAGAGGTTCAGTCTAAATTTCTTAGAGCCTATATTGCGCCTTGACGTCCTACCTAGAGTAAAGTCCCACGCCCAAACGCACTGATTAGACCTTATCACAACCGCTACAGATTTTTTAATTTACTCTCGACCAAAACTACACGACGCGCCTAATCCTTGTTAAGACATTTGCGCCATCTTTTTGTTGACTTCAGATCAGCTTTTGGCAGCGCGATAAAAAGTTGTCTGTATCCTGCTATGTCTGAATTTAAGTTCCCTGTAAAATTTATATGTTTTTACCAACACCAAAGGCTTCATAAGTGTTGAGAACAATCTCTCTAGACTATTGCAAACCAAACGAGGATTTCAAAAATTGTATATCGTGTGATTTCTTAAGCCTGTTGCTGGAGAAGATAGCTCTAGTCGATCTAAACTGTATTAGTACAATCAATTTTAAACGTATGGAACTGCTCGCGTATTCTCGGGTTTGCGCGAAGAAGCGCAAAAGTGGATTTTGTTATGAAAGCGGAAAAGAAGAAATACTTGCTGTCATCAAAGAAATTATAGGCGCTTCTCGCCATAAACAATGGTGACATATATAAATTTTAAATTATGAAAGACTTAGCGTATTTGAGAATCATCATTAAGAGTGGAAACAGAGATAGGTTAGAAATCGAACACAGAATAGCGCTCTTGTCAACCACTTGGTCTGAGGCAGCAGTTGAAAAGTGAAGTCTTCTCCCGGTAAAATAAAACGTGTGAGCAAGAAATCTGTGTGAAGATTGATGATGTGTAAACATACAGGTATACGTCTGGAAAACTAATGTTTATTAAATAACGAGCGCTAGGCCAAGGGTTGAAAATAAAACTTACAGATGGTGCTTTACCAGAAACCATTCTTTTTGCGTTTTTGAGAAGAGCTTCATGGGATTGTTATCGATAACGACGGATACGGAGAAGTTATTACTTAACTATCGGCGTATTAACGATAAAGAATTGTTATCGTCGAGGTATCGGTTTGTTGTCGCCTTGTTAACGTCATCGGCTTTTTATTGGTTTCTTATTGGCTTGTTATCAACCGGTGTCATCGATTTTTGATGGGTATCTGTTTCATAACAAACATTAACAAATTGATATCAAGTCCATAAAGGGTCCATTACTGATACTTAGCATAGACTTGACTTGACTTGGCGTAAACTTGGCAACTTAGCTACGATTATACTCCACTAAGCGCATACAATCTGGCATCATAATCAGCTTTGAAATTTATTTTAAATAAATGTCAATTTGTATGAAAAAATGTCAAAATGAAATGGAAACAAACAAATGGCATCTCAAAATGTAAACGTCACTTAGAACTTACATAGAAAATCAAAATTCCACAGACTTCTAAGTCAAGTTAAGTGTTGCCAAGTTTTGAGTAATCAGTAACATGCAATGTTCATTTAACAGAACTGTAAGTGACAGTTCTCAAGTCAAGTCAAGTCTATGCTAAGTATGAGTAATGGGCCCTTAATCCTCTGATAAAAAATTGGTAAACTCCGATAACAAACCTCTAACTTTTCGATAACAAATCGACATTTTTCATAAAAAATCGATCTTTTATCGATAAAAAATCTATAACACGCCATTAATCATTGTTATCGATAGCAAATTTATAACATTTCTAGTCCATTCCTTTTTTTCTTTTCTCACACGGTCAAAAATTTTAGTTTATTTTTAAAACAACTTTTAAACGCCTAAACAGTTTTAAGCAATTTCTAAGGTATCCTGGTTTTAATTTTGCACACTTGAAAAATAAAATTTTCGATATAAAGTTTAAAAGTAAAACCAAAAAGTTTCACTCCTACAGCGTTTTCAAGCTTTTTTGGTCTATATTATAAACTATGAGAGGATAAACCGTTTGAAAAATGGAACTTTTCTGAACTAAAAATCAAACAAAATTATTTCAATACAAACCCAGTGATATGAGCTCGATTCGTTTTAAGCTTTGCAAGGTGTGTACTTAAAACCAATAAAAGTTTGGTCATATATGTAGACCAAAAAGTTTAAAATATGCAGGGAAGGAAATTGGAATAAAGTATACAACAACTAAGGCATCACGTGGTTGAATGCGTTTGTAACAATCCCACTCCCGGGAATAAAGGCTTTGAAGAGATTTACAAGGTATAATCGAAACAGCTGTCGCCTTGTCCGTCCTGATGTCATGTTTTTTAAATTTTTTCTACAGTTTTCAAAAAAGTTTAAGATTTAAACCAAAATTTTCAACCGTGTACCTCGCCTTTCTATTCCATTATATCCATTTCCCTTCTTTACAACCCTAACATGATGCCAATTTTCATACATATAACTTCAAAAGACGCTTAAGCTTACATTATGGATTTCCCCATAGCGTAAGCAAGAACATCAGAAAACACACTCTTCTAGTTTTTAGAATGTACCTTGGAAATGATCCGTGGGGGAAGCTGAACTTCAATTGACTCCAGTTATCGCAATGCAGATATGAATAAGATGATCTGCAAAGACCAGAGAAAAAAGATACTTTTTGAGACTAGCAGCCGCATATTTACTTAAGTATGCAAAGAAAAGTCTTTATTTATTTTTAATTCGTAGATTTATTTAAAATATTTCGATTACAACTAAAAATTACAAGTTAAATCAATTCATTAAAAATTAAATTATCATCCTATCATTTCTTCATCACATACATACATATCTACAGCAGTAATGCGTGAAGTAGGCGAAAATTGTATCCACTCGCAGAGAAAAGTTCCCCTACTTCTAGCAATCCTAATTCGTCCGAATCATTCATCATCCTCTAGAGCTATACTCAAATTCAAACGCCTTTTCCGTATTCGCCTCTGTGTTGAAAGTGGTGTGTTCACATACTCGGCCTCTGGAACTATCTGTGCAGTATTTGGTGGTGTTCCTTGCGATTCCTCCGTTTCATTTTCTATTGGCGTACTGCAACTCATGCCATGTTTCTGCATTAGGCTTGTCTTCATATCTTTTGGTATTTCATCTACAAATGATAACGGAGTGCCAATTTGTTTAAAATTGTAGCTCAAATCTAACGGCATTAATCTCATTGTATTACGCTGGCATTTCTTCTCGTCTTGCACCATATTCAACCAAATTTTTGCTAAAACGTAATTTCGACTTTCAAAATGTTCGCTCATAATATTTAGACACACGATTTGATTTTTACGCCCCAAAAGCGTGTACTTTACTTAGTAATTGGGTACTAGGTAATTACTCTCTTAAGATAAATAAATAATTTTAAAATAGCACAGAGATGCAAAAATTGTTCTTAATATGTTGTCAGTTTTTCTTCATATGACAAATTTGCCTTTGAGATGCTGCTTTTATACTCTTTTCAGTGCGTTTATAGTGAACTAAAATTGTACCTAAGCGTGAATATCGTTCATATTGTGTAAATTGCCTGCTAATTATGATGTGCGTTTAAAAGATTTCATCTAAGCAGCGTTGACAAAAAACCTTAACCCTGCCAGGTAAGCGTATCATATGTATGTATGTGTATATGTACATATGTGTGTTCCTGTGTGCGTTGATGCATTCACGCCCTAACCAAAACATAAAGGAGGTAACACCTGTTTAGTACTTATGTATGCGAATAAATATGTAGGTACGTAAGTATGTAGTTTTTTTGCGTTTTTTAACGCGTTGTTAATATTTGTAAAATTAGAATCAATTTGTTTCAAGGTTATCAGTTGTGTTTTACAAATCGTTTTTGGTTGATATTTCAATAGCTCGACTTGTTCTGCACTTTTTGCATCCTTTTTATGTATTCTAGAAAAAATGGGTTTGCACTTGTTCTATGAAGCAGAAAACAGACAACTTAGTTATTGACGGACTAAACTCAAACGTTTCATAAAAACAACAAACAGGTCAGGTTAAAAATAAATAAGAAATTTTAAAAACGTAGCTTAATATAATACTAAATTGAACATTAAATTGTACATCCTTTTCACACAGAAACTTAATGAAATCACAATTTTGTTTAATGAAATAATTAGTTTTTCGTTTTTACACGCTTTAAAAAAAAATTAAAATGGATAATACGAATTTCACACAGAGGCTTAATGAAAACCCTAATTGAACTCAATCTTCCATACAAAATACAAATTCTTAATTATCTCATTATTGCTTTATTGAATGCCTAATCGTGTGAAAAATTCAGTCGGTTTTGCTTGGTACATTGAATTTTATTGTCAATGTAACAAATGACAATCAAAAATAAATTGTTTTCAATAATTTACGAAAAATAGAAAAACACGAAAAAAATTTTAAATTTAATTTTCGCTGCATTTTCTGCAAAAGATAATATGGATTTTTCGAAAACAGGCACATATTTGGTTAGGTGCAACATCTATGGGTAGTTGCGCATGCATTTTATTTTTATTGTATTTATAGTTAAGAAGGAAACGGCTGCTTTCCATTTTAACTATTTTATGTAAAAACAATGTTTGCTTAATGAAGCAGAAGGCCCTGTATGAAAAGGGAAACTTAATTATTTCATTAAATAGAATTGTGATTCGATTAGGTTTCAGTGTGACTATGTTATAACACCCGTTTCTTGCTTAACGCCCGGACACATAAGCAGTTTTTCATATAGATGCGTTTAACTCAATCTTATGCTTTACGAGTAGATTGCACGTATTTTTAAGGAGAACGATAGATTGGACGATACTGACGCTATCTGACATGAAAAAGTAGCCAACTTCCAACTTTTGTTGCAAGCAAAGCATAAGAAGAAGAATTTGACATTTGCTTCGGCTAAGGGTGCTTTCACACTTTTGTGTAGTGTAGTGTAGTTGTTTTTCCCACTCGTTTTTTTTAATTTTTTTATCTCGGACGTTGTGACCCGATGAAACCAGGCTAATTCTGTTTTTGTTTTTTTTTTTTTTAATTCATACATACTTTTTTCTATTTTTGTATCCTAATTCTTATTTATGTGTTATTTATAATTTTTTTGTTACCGAGTCTTTGGAGGCAGTGGCTTCTTAAGCGCCGAGATCTAAAACCGCTCAGCTACAGAGAAACTCATCAGCTGAGAAATATAGATTCACAAAATACTATAGACTAAAAGTATAAATATATTTTTTTAATTATTAATAGAAGATAGAACCGTCTTTTTTATGGCAAAGAGCGGGTCCGAAACATCAATTATTCTCGAGTGAGAGTTAGAATCTTCACACAAACATAGAAAAGGTTCGTGTAGTTGGAAATTGCTTCTGCATTGTTTAAGAATTATAGGTTTATAATGCCTTGAAACTCGGCATGGAACATTCAAGTTTACTTCGTTCAAAAGAAATGGGCTTGAAATCGATCCATTTAAAAGTCTAGCCATAAATAGTACACCTAGCATTTCTCTACGACTTGCAAGTGTAGGAAGATTTATTAGTTTTAACCGATTAGTGTAAGGAGGAAGATTATACGGAGAGTCCCATTGAAGATTTCTAAAGGCGAAAAGTAAAAACTGTTTTTGAATTGATTCTAGTCTATCCACATGAACTTGATAACGCGGATTCCAAATTATCCATGCATATTCTAATATCGGCCTCACCAATCATGTAAAAAGAGGTTTTGTAACGTAAGGATCACTAAACTCCTTTTCCCATCTTTTCACAAATGCTAAAACTCTTCTCGCTTTATTGACTGTGGCATTAATATGAGGGTTGAAACTAAGTTTGCAATTCATTGTAACTCCCAAGTCGACCTAATATTTTTTACAGTTAAAAGCTACAATTTAACAAATGAATAGGACACCAAATATGTTAGCAAGTAAGTCTATTTTTTGTATAGTGAAAATGCTTATAACAGTGATACCGAAAACTGTGTACGTGAATGAACAAGGCGAAATAAAATTCAATTGCCAAGTCTGAAGTTCATTGTGTCTCAGCCATTAGCTTCAAAGACAATTTAAATAAAATGCATGCATAATTGTTCGAAGATGTTGCATCTAACCACGGCTGCCACTTTCGTCCATTTTTACGAAAAGCGGTCTTTTCTCGGGTCCCTTTTTTTATAAATTTATGTTTTTTTTTTTAGGCGAGGAGCCGCGATTTAGGTATTTTTCTTTGTTTTTCACTGCGGTAAGAATGCAAAACAGTGGCCGCCATGCCCAAAGATCCTGGGTTCACGCCCCGGGCAAAGCAACATCAAAATTTTAGAAACAAGTTTTTTCAATTAGAAGACAATTTTTCTAAGCGGAGTCGCCCCTCGGCAGTGTTTGGCAAGCACTACGAGTGTATATCTGCCGCTCGGAGTCGGCATAAAACAAGTAGGTCACGCCCTGCCATATTGTAGGAAAAATTAAAAGAAGCACGACGCAAATTGGACGAAAAATCTCGGCCTTTAGATCTCTTCGGAGGTTATAGCGCCTTCATTTATTTATTTAAGAATGCAAAACCCGGCCCATAAGATTTTGCTTGATTGCGCAATCCAAGTACGTAAATGGCCGTGTTCCGGACTTGTCAGAAAGAAGGTTCTTGCTTTGGTGGTTAGATATATCCAACTCGCCACCAACAACAAAAAGCATAACTTTGACACATGATAATATTCGAAGTATGTACTGTGCAAGGGGTAAAATATGCAAGGAACGCAATTGGAATAAGTTTATAACAACTAAGGCAGCCACGTTGCCTGTGTTTGCAACAGTTTAATCATCGTAGGAGTGCGGGTTCAAGTTCAACACCCCGGAGAAGAGGCTTTGTAGAGATTTACAAAGTAAAATCGAAAACACCTGCCGCCTTGTTCGTCCTGATGTCTCGTTGTTTAAATTTTTCCCAAATTATCTATAATATAAAAATAAGTCGGGTTTTCCTTCTTGACGCTATAACTCCAGAACGCACTAACCGATTTCCACGGCATTCGTTGGAAAGGTCTCGGGCTCCGTGTGGTTTGCAGCAAAGAAAATGTAGGATCGACGCACAGGGTCTTGAGATATAGGCCAAAACGTGGACCCGGGTACCCCTAGAATGAGTTTATAGGATATGGATATCAAATGAAAGCTGTTGCTGAGAGCTTTAAAGTAATTTTCGTTGTGATATTCGATTTAGTCGCATCAACCTGGCAAAACTGATAAATATGCATGTGAATCCGAAATAAAGACATGAATTAATAATACCCACATACCTATTTACGTACGTCCTATTCGATCTGCCTGAAATTTGGTATATAAATTTGCCTATATTAGTATTTACGATGCTTTTTTTTCCGGAGAAGTAGCCCAGAGAAAGCCTGGGACTGGGATTAGGACTAGGACTGGGAGTGAGACTGAGACTGAGACTCGGAGTAGGACTGGGACTGAGACTCGGAATTGGACTGGAATAAAATACATACCACCCTCTTGGACTGGCAATAAGATATGAAGAAGAGTGAGAAAAACTTGAGAGAAGAGAAAAGAGAGAAGGAGACTGATTAAGAGATAGAATGGGACGAAGATGGAGATAGATGAAGCCAAAAATACGGAGGGAGGAGTGAATACAAAGATTGGGAAAAAGTGTAGAGGGGCGAGGGCAGAGTTAGACGGAAAAAGCTTATTAAAATGTATGCCGATATACCAAATTCAGGGCAGAACAACGTCTGCCGGGTCTGCTAGTTAAGTATAAAATTTCTTTGCCTATTGGATAAAACCCCTCTAACGTTTAGCTTCTAGGTAGTTATTTTGAGTGTTTATTTCATACTTTGCGCTGCTTCAACGAATTCCATTTACTTTCGGCCTAGAAGTACAATGACGGGGAGTATATAACCATGTAGTAATAGTATTCCATCGAAAATTTCGCAGATTTTCGAATTAATCTTCTCAATGTTCCAAGAAAGAATGGTTTAAAATTAGTATCAGCTTGAGAAAAAAAATTTGTACAGAAAAAAAAAAAAATTTGAATCAAATATGCACCAACCTGGTTTCCTTAGCAACAATTTTTTTTATTCCTTCATAATAATTAGCTGAAAAAATGCAGAAAGTTCATTTCTGGAAACCTGTAACTGGAATATGTAAATTTCGAGAAAAACCTATTTAATTTTTTTTTTTTTTATATTTTATCAAAAACATTGATACAAAGATTTGTTATTTATTATTATTATTGTTTTTTTTTTTTTTTCAAATATTAAGAGTTTCGCTGAAATATCACCTGACTGACTGTAACCACGAAATCCGGTGTTTTTTTGCTGTCCCGTACAAACACATGCTTATTTAGGATTTTTCACACTCATATACAAATACTTCAAGAGCATGTTTCTATTTTTATTTAGACATGTACCATACAATATTTATGCACTAAATAGTTTTTCTAAAAAAGTTATAGTTTTTTTTAGTTAAGGTCTAAAAATGAGAAGGTGCCAACGATTTGTCCCGCACCAACCGTGGAATGCTCCAGTATAAAATTTTGTCAAGAGCGGGTGGAACATTATCATCTACGCTGGGTGCTTCATAGCTGCCTCAGTTAAAGAAGACATAGAAAAGTTCCCTCTAGAATCTAAGCACTCTCCGAACATTGGTTACCAGGTCGCTCTTTTCGTTCTGACGGGAAAATTTGGCCCCAATTCGAAACCTTCTGTATTTTGGAGAATTTTTGAACACATTGTAAATTTTTTCTATACTCTGCGGCCAGATGGTATCAAAATGGTATCAAAAAGTTTCATAAATTTTGTTTTATTTTTATAAAAGCGGTATTCATGTATAAATTGCCATGCATCGTGAAATGCCAAAATTGTGTGCCTACTTCTATTTTCATGCTCAAGAAAAATGCAAAATGTTTCTTGAATGTTTGCTTTTGATCTGCGTACAGCGCTTAATAATACCAAAATGTAAGCTTTCAACTTCAAAGTATTTTCGAAAGTATGTATCGTCGCCCGCTAGCCAGAAGCATGAATGTGCAATTTTTCCGATTTTGTGTTAGTGGTCTCTTTGGATTACCCTTTAGATTCTCTAGGTTCTACTTAAATCTAGAGCTTCCTACGTACATGAAGACTCCAATAATTTGCAATGCCATTTTCACGAATGTATAATTCAGTCACACAAAGTTCAGCAAGAAAAATGAATGTGGCATATTGTATGACGCATTCGTTGATATGACTAAACAATTTTGAAAATTTTTGAAAAAAATAAGAACAGCACATATTCGTATGTTCGATCGTTCGGGTATATGTACGTGCTTGGTATTCTTAAAAAAAAATTATACCGATGAAGAATTTTTAATAGCTTAATATCCTAAAAGAAAATAAACGTTTAAATGAAGGCAAACCGGTTTATTCGAAGCCGTTGCCTCTTCCCGAATCAAAACTAAAATACATGGAAAAATTGCGTAAAAAACTGGTTATACCAAAAGAATATCATTCTTTTTATAAACATCTTGAGGACAACGCTTTTCCCGAACCCAACATTTCAGAAGATTCTGATTCTGATGAGAATAAGAACTAGTTCTAATGTGTTTGTAATAATATCTTAAATAAAAACACATTAGTGTATATGGAATTAAATTGAATGTGTAATTTTTTTCATTTACATACATACTTTCCATAAGTCAAAGCCGCGTATGTTTTCCCAAGTACTGTGATGCTCCGAATCCCAATCCGCCCACGTAATTGGCCTAGCATGTTTTGGCTTGGCCCTATCGTTATTTAAAAAGCAATCTGCAGTGAATTTTTTACGTATTTTGAGGTTAAGGCCATACCATGACCAGTTGGGCCAATTCTTATAGCTTATTCTGATTCAGCACATTAAAATGCATAGAAAGCATGAGCCGATTTACCTGATCCGGCTAAATAATTTTTTTGTATAGATGTGTTAACAAAAAATATATCAGCTTTTTAAATTTTTGTTGTGTCAGAAAAATTAATATGCTAAATCTCGGAGAATAGAAGGGATGCGAGCCACGGTTGCCACACCATGTTTTCATTTTTGACCAAAATTTATCGAAAAAAGGACCAAATTTCAAAGAAATGGACCAATTTTTTGTATTCTCTAATTTGTTTACAAACAATTCGGCAATTCACAAGTGTGTCGAGTTTCTTGTAAAGCCTTTAACTTCATATATGTTTTATCGAAACCCCTTAGGGGAAAGCCGTGTGACAAGCAAAACTAGTTCAGTTTTATTTACATTAAAGTCTTATTTTTAGACTAAATTTCTCCAGAGTTCGGTTCTATCAACTTTGTGATAAAATCAGTCCTAAAAGGTAAAACAAATTGTTTCCAATAGATGGGTGCTCCAATTTTTTTTAATGATACTCGAATATACTTCTTTTCTCTTCCGTTTACCAATATACACACTAGGCCGGGTCGATTTGTGGGGAGGCAAAAAAATCGCCCATTGCTCTGTGAAAATCATATTTTAGGGAGCAAAATAAGAAACTTTGCCGAAGGAACCATACCTCTAAAACGAATTCTGATGCCCCCCCCCCCCCCTTTGGGTCATAGGGACAAATTTTGAAAAATCCCACTTTGAAATGCCTATGTTTTTTTCTTTTTGGAGTTTATTTTTCTCTTTAGAAATTTATTTAGTCAGAACATATGTAAACGAAAAAATGAATTTAACTTAGTAATAGAAAAGAAATTAAAAAAGATTTTTAGAAATTAGCGTTTTTACAACCCCCTTTTAAAACCAAGGCATCACTCTGATGCATTTGCATGTCGTAAACATAGTTGTGTGGATTTTTTATTCAACCGTTTTAAAAAATGAAGGTATCACTGTGACACAATTGCAGATCGTAAAATTGCTTGTGTTGTTTTTTCTAAGCCACCACAAGACACAGCAGGTAGAATTGAAATTGTCCCTACCCAAAAGTTCGACCCAAAGGCGGTGGACATCAGAATTCGTTTTAGAGGTATGGTTCCTTCGGCAAAGTTTCTTATTTTGATCCCTAGAATACGATTTTCAAAGAGCAATGAGCGATTTTTAAATCGACCCGCCCTAATGCACACGCTTCAATTTTCCCATCTACGGCCTAGATTCAGTAAGTGGGACTTTTGAAATGAACATATAATTTGATTTAGACACAAATTTACATTTCAAAACACACATTTATTGAATCTAGCCACAGTCGTCAGATTGACCATTGAAAGGTCTTAAAAGTTTCAACTATGTAATAATGTAATTTTGATCACATTTAACGAGGTACATACGAGAAATTAGTCAACAATGTTATTATAAAAGTTTCTGGGTTTCTGCTATCCAAATTTGGCACAAAGCGTTTATAAGAGATCTACGTTAATTAACTCTAAATACCCATCGCTATGCTTGGACGCATAACTTGAACATAAATTAAGAAAGTGGCAACTGCACTTAATATAAAACAAATTATTCTCATGCTTTGATTTAGTTTTCAATTCAAGAATGGCTTCATCAGAGGCAAACTCCGTCTCATTTTTTTGATCGAAATATCTAGCCACTCTAACAAGGTTTTCTGATTGTATCATCAACAATTAACGAAAATTGCTTTGCTTGAAGTGCTATTGTTCGTATTCATTTTAATAACAGCAATTTTTTTCGTAAGAAATCGATTGAGGTAAATTGAAAATTATATATGTATGTAACGGTTAATGAAGGTGTGGAAAATTTTGTGGGGATGTTGTACATATTTACCTCAGTGAAAAACGGATAAAATTATCAAAATCTTGTCTACGGCCTAAAAAGGACCAAAATTGAAAAAAGGGGCCAGCGGACCAAATGGGGTTGGAAAGGACCATTTTTGGTCCAAATGGACCAAAAGTGGCAACCGTGATGCGAGCAGAACAATTATCTCAGTTAAAAGAGCATAGTGTGAGTATAATATATAAGTACATTTTTACACTACAAACTAATTCTTCTAATTTTGAGAGAGCAATAAACTTTGAAGCTAGATCTCCCAACATTTTGATTTTTGGCAAATTTATGCTTCCGGCAAGCGGGCGACGGTATGTATTCTGTTTTTAAATACTTTTTGCATTTTTTATTTAGTACTTTTATTATCACTGAGTGTGTACATTTCATATTTATATAATTTTAATAAAACAATATAATAATAACAATGTAAATAAATGTTTGTTTAAAGACACAGAGTGAAAATTGCTGAAAGTGATTTTTGAGCAACAAAGATATTACATATTTGATAGCTATCGATACTACAAACAAATGCTCGTCTTCGATTTTTCAAAAAAAAAACTGTATCCTTAATGATCGCCATTTAAATTTTCTTTTTCCTCTTTCTTTTAAAGTTGAATTGCAGCCGATAGGCTCCACCGATTTTGACAATTCGGTAAAAGTCTAATTGAGCCGTCGATTGCTAATACCCTACCAAAAATATCAAGAGAGGTGTCAAACGACGCGTATTGACCTCAGTATTAATAATCCGAAGGCGAAAAAGAAAAATTTTAACTCGTTCAAAAGATATTAAAGAAAAACCTCTCTAGATATTTTTAGTAGGGTATTAGCAGTCGACCCCTCAACTAGACTTTTACCGACAATTCAAACACCAATTTGCTTGCAATTAAAAACTCTTTAAGAGCACAATTTTTATTTCTGTGAAATAAATTTCTATTTTTAAAATTTTACTCTACATGATATTCCGTTGAGAAAAAAATGGCCCGCAGTATTGATACTTCACTCAGAGAAGAACGCCGTTCTAAAATCCAGAACCACCGGACTCAATTCAAGCTTTTTCATGTTCTTACTTTTTTGTTCTTGAAAAACGGCCGACCTGTTCTTAAAACGTCAACCTTGTTCTTGAACTGACAAACGTTTTCTTGAAAAGAGAACGGCTGGTCTTAAAATATGAACAAATGTTCTATTAATGAGAACGATGTTCTTAAATTAAGTCCAAGAAAAAAAAACGGTACAATTCGTGTGTACTACAATGTTAAATACACCATTTGGCACAAGCTATGAAGCAGTTGTAGTGGCCCAGCGGCTATGATGTTGCGCTTGCGATCGTGTTGCGCGAGTTCAATCACCGCCAAACTCTGAATTTTTAAAACAATTTTTTTTTGTTCTATTTTTTTAACTCTTATTTTTCGTTCAGTTACATTCACATATCCACAGGTAATTCTCAAACTTGTTATGAAATGTTTTAAGTATATATACAGATTACGTTTTCAAATAAGAATAATTTCTCAATAAGAGAAATGTATGAGAAAATGCTTTTTATGCATTTTTTCTTAAACTTTTGAATTTTAATAACAATTTTTTTGTTGTAAATATTTTTTATTTATGACAAAAAAATTATTATTAATAAAAAATAAATAAATATATTTAAAAAAATATTTTCCCCTCCCACCAAAAATTAAGCACGAACCGTTCTTAAATTGAGACCGAAAAATGTTAAATCGACCCCAAATCGTTCTCGAAGCGTGAGAACGAAAAATCCTAAATCAAGCCCAAGTAGTGCTTGAAATGAGCACAGAAGGTTCACACATCAATACCAAAGTGGTCACAAAAGACGAACGGTGTGCTTGTAAAAACTGTTCTTAAAACAAGCCCATCGGTCACAAGTTAAGAAAAAAAGTACTTAACAGACTTTTGTCAGCGAATGTACTTATTTTTGAACTTGTTTCGTTCGTTTTAGAACGATTTTTTCTCTGAGTGTAGATATTTTCATTTCCACACCTTGGACTTGAAGATTTTCCATACAAAATTTTATTTTTCAAATAATTTAAGTATTGAATATTTCAATATTTTTTTTTTTTTGATATTTCATTTTTGTTCTGCGAAGTATTTGAAAAATAAAATTTCTCGACCCCTTTTGGGGGGAAATGTTCCCTATACCCCCCCCCCCCTCTCCTCTAGATCCGCTCCTGTCTGCGCCGTTTTTTTTTTTATCTTGTGACACCCATGTAGCTTTATCCATAAAGCCGTTAGGGTAAAAAATAATCTCTCATTGCACAGAGTTATCATATAACATAGGAGCTGGTTTTTGATAGGATTTTACAGTTTGGTCGGTGACTCATTGAGTTTATGCAAGGTTCTCATGTACCGACCGATTCAACCTATCATTATCTCCAGTGACCTAGAAAAACACGCTTAGCCTTTATGTTGAGTAGAGACAAGTATAATAAAGTTTGGTGTGGATATTGAGTTTTTTCCGCTCGTCAGTACAACCTAAGCGACCGCCGTGGTGTGAAGAAACCCCACACGTAGCATTTAAAGCAGCGTTACATGGCTCAGTGATTACCTTTACTGCTTCGCCAAATCTTTGAGATGAGTTCAGCTCACCGAGCGAAGCTGGCTTGTTTTCAGAATATGTGATTTACTGAAATTGCCGCGTTCGAGATCACCACAACCAAAAGATCAGGGTTTGTGCAACATCGTCCCATATCTGGGTCAGTCATTGCCCTTCTTCTGAGGCTAGGAGCCATATAGTCCTGCTTACACTGAACTTCACTAACCCTTATTACCTCTCAATACCAATGAATCGGGCTCATATCGCAGCGCACTCAGTGAGGTGATGCGTTTCTTATACAAAGCGGTAGAGCGCTCGGCGGTGCTATATACAAGCTGTTACAGTGGATAGTACTTGCACTAAATCTAAAAAAAAATTAATACACAATTTTTCATATACGATTACCCTAAGATTAAACAAAAAACTGTCTGCATGAAAAAACCTTTCGTTTAGCTGCGCTAGTGAAAATGAGCTCAAATGTCGACGGCGCGCTTAATTAACAAATATGCAGGCACTTAAAATAACCTCAAATGACAGCAGGAGCAACAACAACAACAAAAATAGACGTAATAATAGGAATATCGAGCATAAATGCGTGTTTGTGGTTGTAATCTTGTAGGTGTGTATGTACGGATGTGAAAATTATAGGCTTCTGTGCCGCTCAAGCTATTGTTGTTTTTTGTTGCGCTTTTGTTGTTGGTGATGATAGCAAAAAACAAACAAAGAGCTGTAATTTCAACAAATTTCACATGAGAACAATGCTAGCGAAGTTGCAAACAATAACAACTAAAAAAAGGAGTACTATGGCAAACAAAGGCGCAGGGATGAGGGAAATGCCACTAAAGGAAAGATACCTAGGCAAAGTGAGAGATTCGCGTTGAAAATTGGAAAAATTAATAAAGAATTGGAAAAAAAGTTAACAGAGAGCGCAGGAGCTGCAAAAACAACAACATTTAACATTACAAAAAAAAGCATTTTGAAATAAGCGCAAGTGGGTATACAATTTACAAAATAAAAAGAGAAGAAGAAAATGTAAGCGAAACTTTAAACAGAGAGCGCGACATAAGCAACTTAAGAAATAATATAGAAAAACCACAAAGCGTGGCCGAAACAACCAAACCAATGGAACAATAAAATATATAACACCAGCGCTACTCTTCTTTCAAAGCACGCGTAAGCGGCGCAACACTAGCGCACTCCTATATACACCGTCCCTCTTGCTTACACCAATGGCAAGCGCTACACCTGGAACTACATTTTATACTTTCACACTACAGTATATACAGCGCGCCTATATAATTAAGAAAATAACCAAAGCAAAACATATATATAAAGTGCTAACTGCGCCGTTGAGCAGTAACCGAGCGCGCGCTCACACAACAATCAACACAAACTAGTCAAACCACTGAGCGATAGCGCAGAGCCAAGCTGCACAAATTACCAATTTGATAGCAAACACCCAATCCTATTGGATTTCGATGGCGCATAGAGAACGCGCGAGAGCGTGTAGATATAATTAATGTACAACTTTTTTTTTTTCAGCGCGCTTATGTGAGAGAGTATTATTTATACTGCTACCACTCAGCGCTAGCCATTTTACTGTGCGTGGCATGCGAGTGAGTGAGCGAGCAATCAAACTTCCAACAAATCTCTACAACGAACTTTGTTTAATTAAGGCACGAAGGGGCGCGTTTTCAATAAGCGTTTACATGTGGCGCGTAGTGAATAACCGACAGCGCTGGTCTCAGTTAAACGAAGTGGTCGGCCAGAATAGCAGTGCGAAGAGTTTGTGTACGGGCGCGCGCGTCTCTTTTGTTTGATGGGAAATTTTATTGCATCGAATGATAATGAAAATAGTAGTCAAAACAAAATAATAAAGAAGAAGCCGTTTTAATACATGTAAAGTTAGCTTCAAAGAAGTAGAATAGGAAGCAAGTTTTTGAATCACCGACGCGTTTTTTTCAAGTGCGTTTCGTATGACAATTAGTTGAATGCTTAATTGTTCACTTTTTTTTTGGTGCTGTGGCGCGGCTGATCAGACTGTGGTTGACGCGCTAATGTTGACAGCCGTTTATGCACGCGCGTATATGTGAGTGTTAAGTGCGTTAACTATTTGTGTATATGTATGCGCGTATGTGTCATAAAGTGCAGCACGTATGCAGTAATGAAGCTGCGCTTTTTAAATTATTTAACAAATGTTAGCGCCAATCGCCGTCGGCTTTTTGTAGCACTTTAACTTTTTTTAACGTTGTTGTGCAAAATTTATTTATTAAAAGCTTGAGCACTTTATGAGCACAACGACAAAAACTTGTACAGCCGCAAACGCTGATTCACGCTGCAATTGCGGCACAACTCAATACGCGCAGCTCCATGTCAACGGTCGCGTCAACACGCGCAACGCTAGCACAACACGCGCTGTTATCGCCGTCGCCTCCACTAACGTCGCTAGCTCTAACTACTGACAATTTTTCAGCAACCGCATCGACAATAATACCAACCAGCGCGCGAGTAACGCTCTCGAATAACCGCGCACCTATACTTGTCGGACAATTGTGTGCGCTACGTCAATTACGCACCGATATGCATCCAGACTGTATGTTGCTGCAGACACATGGAGTAACAAGTCCGCGTCTGAGTCCAAGCGTTTCAGCGTTAGCCAGTGAGAAACAGCGACGGTATAGCGAAGCGTCATCTATGGATATTGATAAAGAGAAGAAGGAAGAAGTGGAGCGGTATGAAGAAATGGACTCTGCAGATGAAATGGATGTAGTGGGAGATGATGATGAGGTGGTGAATGTGGCGCATACTGAAGGGGACGCAGCGAAAAACATAGCGAATGTTATACAAAGCAGAAACTATGACAAAGATGGCGCCGCGGAAGCGGAGATGGTCGAGGAGGAGGACAATGAGTCCGTTAGTCTGTGCAGCGAAGACAGCGAACTGTCTGTTGGTCAGGAGGAAGGTGGTCCAACAACTAGAAGCAGGCATATGGCAACAAATTTTTGTGATTTTACCCAACAGCGCCGGCTCTTGCTGAGCAATGTTGGTAATATGATGGCATTGTGCGCGCCGTCGGCTTTTAGTAGCGTGCAAGCAGCTGCTTCCGCCGCCTGCGCTGATGGCAGTGATGCTCATTCCAGTGCTTCAACAGATGACAACACTACACAAACGGCGGCGGACGAAGAAAGTATTGGCAGTAGCACAGGATTTACGATACAGCAAACAGCGCTGCCACCATCGTCCAGCGCACTAATTGACCCCTACAATGTTATGGCTAGCGCGCTCCGTATGCCAGTGCCGGTGATGCCGCGCGTTCCAGCACAAAGTATACCTTCACACTTTCAAACAGAACTTATGCGGAAATCACATTTATACGCAGAGGAATTGATGAAACAACAAATGCAATTCGTGGCTGCAGCGCGCGCTAGTTCATTTACGTTGCACGGTGCTGGAGTTAGAGATACTGGGATGGAGAGACGCGCATTTGCGCGCGTTGAAAGCGCATCACATCAACAAATTCCCAGCTTGCCAGCGGGTTTACAATCACAATTAACGGCTATCACAAAAATGTCACAATTAAGTGCAGCTGCAGCGGCTGCTGCGGTGGCTGTAGCAGCGGTGGCCAACAACAATAATCAACCCGTACAACACGCCCATCTACAACAGCAACACAAAACAAACTTGCCAAATAACACAGAGGCGCTAAACAAATTAGGCGCCTTGACATCAGCGGCGGCCACGCACCTCTCGCAGCAGAACGCGAGCAGCGCCATTTCAAGCTTGAGTCAATTACAAGCGCAAATGCAAGCGCATTTCCCCTATGCGCATACCAATCATGTGCACAACAACAATAACAACATTAATCAGAACAATAATCTAAACGAACCTGCGCTCAAATTTAGTATCGATAATATATTAAAAGCTGATTTCGGCAGACGCCTTGCGGAAGGTGCTGCATGCATGGCTGCGTATAATAACGGAACACGCGCTGCTAAAATGTGTAGCAGCGCTAGTAATAGTAATAGCTCTACACAACGCGCACGTAAGTCATTGGCCACGTTATCGTCGAAAAATGCACCTCCTAACGCTGGCGCTATTAAGTCACCGATCGCCATTGATCTCACACATTTGGGGCCTGCCTCAACTGCTGCTGCTGCAGCGCCAACAGCAGGAACGCTTAGTTTTTCACATACACTCGCTAATATATGTACGAATAGCAGCGATTCGAATAGCACAGCGGTGAGTAGTAGCTATGGTGGCGGCGTTTCGGAACACGCTAAATCGCCTGGTGGCGCAGCGACAGTGAATGGTGATTTCGGTGCGTTTAGCATAACAGAGTTGAGTGCAAAAGCGTCGGATGAAACGAACGGAAGCAGCGCCAATAAATCAACTGGCACAGGTGCAAGCGGCAGCGGTCCCATTGTGTGGCCAGCGTGGGTTTATTGTACGCGCTATAGTGATCGCCCCAGTTCAGGTAGGTGAATAAGCTGTGATTTTATGAAGTAGCTCGAATTGAAGGTGGAAATATGAGTAACAGAAAAGAGTTGGGAATGTGTCCATTTTTTTCGTAGAAGACTTTGTTCAAATATCTGAAACCTCCGAAACACAAAACAAAGTGATAAAAACTGTGTGAATAAGTATTCATTTTACTAAACAATATCGATACCGATTCTTCTGCGATACACAATCTCAATCTCCTGCTTCATCTGATTATTAACTCCACCAATTCGTGACGTGAGACTTTAGTTGGTTTCTTCTTATAACCCGACGGAGTTTACAGCATTTTCTGGCTCTGAAAAGCATCTGTCAAGGGCAATGAGTATTTCTGCGATTTTTACGCGAAGGCTTAAATTCGAGTTTGTTCTACAAACAAGAAAGCATGTCGGACATTGAAGTTAGCTGCCACAAAACTCATTTGAAAAAAAAAAAAAAAATTGTGTCTTCTAATTCTTTCAGAGTATGGATTCAAATCTACTTTCTCTTTCTTTAAAAACTTAATGTTTTCCAATTTACCACTCATATTCTCTTTGTATTCATTTTGCCCCATCCATCGCAAATCACAAAACAAAAACAATTAACTTATTTAAATGTAAACTTAACAAAACCAAAGATAAACTCTCGGATACATCAAAGCTTTTTGTGGTCTAACAACAATTTGTTGGAGTATATTTCAAGGCAATAAGAATGAGTTAACCAAAATGAGAATTCCCTGTGGTGTCATAAACTAAATCCATAAGTACCCATAATAGCAAGAACAAGTACTTGAGATGATGCTGGAATGATAGCAAAGATAAATTGTGGGAAAGGGGAGAACTTTGGGAAAGGAGGTATCTTAAGTGTCTGGCTGTGTAAGCATGGAGTGTGTAAGGCAGAGTGCAAAAGAAAGGTGGATGGTATGAAAGTGATGTACATGAGTAACACTTGATAAGTGGCGCTGCTTAACATAATGAGCTTAAATAATTTGGGGAAATTACTTACAAATATACTTACATGCATACTTACTTATATGAAGGTACTTATCGAAAAACTTACGCAAAATTCCGAGAAACATACCTAAGATCTTTAACATATAAGAGATTGACTCATTTTGTTGCGTTGATTATCTGACCGGGTGGATGTATAACGATTTTCCCTTGTTAAATTTAGTTTCGCGAAAAACCGATTTCGGCGGCAGGTAGAAGTCAGCAATGCTAGTCATTTGATCTTATTTTTGTGTTTCTCGCTTTGTTGCGCTTATTGTTTTGTATATATTTGTTGTTGTGTGTTTTTCTGTTATACCTGACTTCTACCTGCCTCAATCAGTAACACAAATCGATCAGTAAAAACTACCCTTGGTTCTGAATGAACACACAGCACTTACATGTACACAAAAATCCATTTTGCCAATACCTGGTCACGTACCTACGAGCTATATATACAAGACAAACGACAACAGAACGAACACTGACACTGATGGTGGCACAACGCCGAAACCAATTTGTCTCGGATGACGGAAAACCGTTCCAATATACATACATATAAGAACTTAATAGGCAAAATTTCAATAAATGTGTGTGAATGTGAAGCGGGAAAGAGTTTTATGAAAAGGCATAAGGTTTGTCGCCCCTTAAGTTTATGGAATGCTTTCGTCACACTTAAACATACATAGATACATTAAATTTTACACACACAAATGTATTCATATAAATACAAACCCTGTATGGAGGACCCGTAGCAGAGTTTACACCTAGTATATTGAGGCTGAAAAGTTCGAAAACGACTTGACTTGTACTTGCTAAATGCAATACTCAAGTAGTTATACAATGACCAATGCTGGGAGATGTTAGATATCTAGTGTAATCTTGGATGAAACTACATTGGTAATCTACTTATTGAGAACTACTGCATGTACAATTCACATAAAACACACATTAGGGAAACAAATTTTGACTACCAAGTAGGGTAGGTTACAGAAAGATATGCTGTTGATTCCTCTTCCCCATTTTCCTAAGTTTCAACACAACCTTCTCCCTCATTCAAATAAGCATTTTTATACTCAGCTGAGCAGAGCTCACACAGTATATTACTTTTGTTTGCATAACGGTACCCCGTAACGGCATAAGCTAATAGAGATAGATATAGACTTCTATATATCAAAATGATCTGGGCGAAATAAGAAATTAATTTAGCCATTTCCGTCCGCCCGTCCGTCCGTAAACACGATAACTTGATAAATGTTGAGGTATCTTAATGAAATTCGGTAGGTAAGCTCCTGGGCACTCATCTCAGACCGCTATTTCAAATGAACGAAACTATAACCACGCCCACTTTTTCGATATCGAAAATTTCGAAAAACCGAAAAAGTGCGATAATTCATTACCAAAGACGGATAAAGCGGGGAAACTTGGCAGGTGGGTTGACCTTATGACGCAGAATAGAAAATTAGTAAAATTTAAGGCATTGGGCGTGGCACCGCCCACTTTTAAAAGAAGGTAATTTAAAAGTTTTGCAAGCTGTAATTTGGCAGCTGAGCATGTAATGTTCGGTTACACCCGAACTTAGCCTTCCTTACTTGTTTTAATGATTTCCTTTCCTGCTTCCAAATCTCCGAATGTCTGCTCTATGATAATGATCTTAAGATCTACTCTATACTTCGAAATTGGGGTGACTCTCTTTCTGGTCATGCCGACCTTGAGATATTTTACTCATGGTGCATCCGAAATCATCTGTCTTTGAATATCAAAAAATGTCCCCACTCTACATACTCTAAAAAGCTTTGCCGGTTTCCTACGCGCTATTACATATTTGGGTATTTCGTGTATTGGCTTCTGAAATCAAGGATCTAGGCGCTTATTTTGATACGAAACTCTTCGACCTATATCAGCACCATTTCCTCGAAATTTTTGCTATTTAAGCGTCATCCACAGGAATAGCATTTCCTTCTCCGTTCAGTTCCATATAGTGCTTTATATTGCTCTAGGCTCAACTATGTGTTTTGTAATCTTGAGGCCTTACCATTCCTCTTACACTTGTTGTTTAGAAAGAGTTCAGAATCTTTGAACATTTCTGAACCGATCCTATCTTATTATTTCCACTGTCTTCTTCTCAATATTAAACCGCTCAGAGGCAGATTTTCGATAGAAACGATTTTTGTCCCGAATGTAGTAAATGGTTCTGTCGATTGGAAAGACTATTCCTCAATATCCCAATGCTAAATATGCTCCATATGGTCTGTTCAAGAAGTTCACATCCGCTTAACAGTGGTTTTTGAACCAATTGGTTTTTGAACCAATTCCCTCTGCGCAATTTTCACATAAGAAAAATTTTGATTAGGGACTTATTGCCAGGCGAGATTCCTCTTTGATATCCTGATATTACTGGAAATGTTAATATTGGTCCCTTTATAGATAAAAGGCCTTTACACACTCAAATTGGTTGTTGTTCGTGTAGCGAAAAAAAAAACATCATTACGGTAAAGGGGCGAAACGATTTAATATGACCACATTGAACCTTCTAGGATATGCCGGCCCTAGTTGCATGAGGAGCTTCGGGTCGCCAATAGCTCGGCTGCTCAAGAAACAGCATTCGCCGTGGGTAGGTGATGACAATTATGTGGGTAGGTGAAATGGCTGCTACCCTGGTCCCCCAAGTAGCTATTTAAAGCCGTTTTGATGCCATGTAACTCGTCTAAAAACCTACGGAATGTTACGGTCAATGTATTACAACCAGTCAGAGTTGTTGAAAAAATTAAGAATATTCGGTATTGCTTACACAGATAACCCCCTGAGATCTTCTAGAAACGGGGTTCCAAAGAACCTTAGCCGGCCATTTACACATAAAGTGTCCTACTGTCTCCTTGGCATTTGGATCTTTGCAGTCTCTGCAGTAGTCGTTATACGGAATGCCCTTCTTTTCCGCATGCGTACCTACTACACAATGACCGGTGCAGACTGCTATCAGTTTGCGTGTGTTCGCCCTGGATTTGTTCAGAAGACTTTTATGTGAGAGAAGCTATAGATTGCGCTATATTCTAAGTCCCGACTTGCGAAGAGTGAATAGGCAGTTAAGACACAAATGCGCGGACTGCCCTTCAATGACAGCAGGTTCTTTGTCTTCTGTTTGTTAACTTACAGATCTATATTTGTGCCTTTTTAATCAACTTAAGAAGGCAGAGCTTACTGAGTGCGGTTCAGACCTATAATGTCATTAGCAGCAGCATCCGTCAGTACCCTTCTTCCGTACCATATTGAAAAAATTGCACTATAAGAATCAATTTGTCTGAAACTTTCGTTGATGTCAAAAGCCTCAAATAGAGTTATTGTTAAACATCAACTGGCAGTTCATATGAAGCGAAACCAAATCCAGACATAGTAAACAACTGAACTAGTTCTTTACATTGCTGGGAAAGAGCAGCTGCCTTCTTGTTTCGGGGTGTTACCTAACCGCATATGCTTATCAGGGGTTGTTCACACGTTTGTAATTTTTGTTGTTGTTCTATTCGTACTACGCCATCTACATGCTATATTTTGTACTTATGTATGTCTGTATGTAAATCTATTATTTATTACTCAACCACTTATTGCATGTTGTATTGTTGTTATGATTATTTTGATATGCTTAAACTTTTGATTAGCTGCGCATGTGTTTGTGTGATTTATGGAGTATGTGTTATTCATTTGAAGTACTCAGTGATTTTGTAATCGAGTACGAGTATGTGGATACTTGAAAGCCTTAAAGTAGGCTATGATTGAAAATAACGTTAGGCTGAAAATTAGTGTAGCGAATTTCTCAACCCAGCAGTGCGAGCAATTAAAATACTACCAAAAATGAGTTCTTACGTGATGCGGACGAAGTGAGCTAGGTGTAGACTAGTCAGGTTAGGTTAGGTTAAGAGAGTGTGCGTGGGTATTACCCACATTTCCACTCGGAGACATTTTTGTCCATTGTGAGTGCCCTCAGTAAGTGCAGGGTGGCGGCACATTCGTTTAACCCCATTACCTCCTAGTGGTCCTCAACGAACCACTTGCTTTCCCTGATGAACACAAGAAGAAGCGAGACGTCTACCTTCCCAATCACTGTCAGGCTGTCGAAGAACTGTGAGCCCAGAAATCTGAGACTTATTTTTTGAAGCCCCGGACATCGGCTGAGAAAGTGGTAGATCGACTGCTCTTCCTCTTCAACCTGACAGCTTCTGCAGAGAGAGCTTGTTGGTATTCGCCACCGTCGGATCATTGGTGCGTTAGCACAATGACTCCGTAAGTACCCTCACCGCGGATTTGTTCAGTTTGAGAAGAAAGCTGGTGCCTTTCCTATCCTGTAAGGACCTTCAGCCTTCGCAGTCAACCCTTTTGGTCCATAGCAAGTCCGTTGTCCTGTTCTCATATTCCTCCCCAGGAGATAACTCAGCGCTGGTCGGACGGAGCTGTCCACTTCACTTTTGTCCAAATTGGAACTTTCCCTAGCCATATCATATGCTAGTTCATTCTGGATAGGCTGTCAACAAAAATCTTTACGTCGATGTGGGAGACCATACTATCTTGAAGCAGCTTTGCTGCTCTGTCTATGACATAGACCTCGGCCTGGCATACACTGCATGAGTCAGGAAGTCGGAATGATTGATTGGCTTAACTGTAGTTGTGTTGAGTACATCCCAGCTCCAGTTCCATTTTCCATTTTAGAGCCGTCGGTGTAGATTGTAATGCACCATTGTCTAGGCCTTGTTCCCATTCCCATTCCTAGTTATGAGCGTTGAATTCAGTAATTCATTGGGAATAAGGTACTAATTTCCAAGTCAGTCAGCACTAAGCATTGATAAGATTTCGGGTTCTTATCCTGGAAAAGGCAACACTTCGCAAAAAAAAGTTTGCCTTTTATATTCTTTTTATTCCAGCCGTCCATGCTGGGTATGTTCAGAATCGGTCGAACGTTTGCATCATATCTTATAAATATTGTTAATTTTTCTATTGACCAATATGAAGATGCGGCGGCCACCGTGGTGTGATGGTAGCGTGCTCCGCCTATCACACCGTATGCCCTGGGTTCAACTCGCGGGCAAAGCAACATCAAAATTTTAGAAATAAGGTTTTTCAATTAGAAGACAATTTTTCTAAGCGGGGTCGCCCCTCGGCAGTGTTTGGCAAGCGCTCCGGGTGTATTTCTGCCATGAAAAGCTCTCAGTGAAAACTCATCTGCCTTGCAGATGCCGTTCGGAGTCGGCATAAAGCATGTAGGTCCCGTCCGGCCAATTTGTAGGGAAAATCAAGAGGAGCACGACGCAAATTGGAAGAGAAGCTCGGCCTTAGATCTTTTCGGAGGTTATCGCGCCTTACATTTATTTATTTTAATATGAAGATGCAGCCCTCTGCGACAATTAATAAGGAAGTCTTAACCATATTCGCTCAGCAGGAGCAGAAACTTCATAAGGGACATGAACAGAAGATATATTTTACAGTGCCAATGACGCGTCAAGCCCAACAAGACTAATTCTGAATGCTCTTCCCAAACTGACTCTAATTTAAAAAAGGAAAAACTGTTTGTTGAAAGGAGCGCTATTTTAGTGGCCAGCACTGTCTATACGTCCTTAAATATATGCTTAATTAGCTGGCATTTATATAGTTTGACAAGATATCATATAATGCAAAGATAGATATGTACATAGGCATTCTCATATTTTGCCAATGAAAACATAAAAAAATTTGACGACTGTCATTTTACTTTATTGCCATTTTAATTGGCCATTGGCGCATTTTATATCTCACATCTGCATTTTTTGGTGTGTCAAATTTTGCATTTTTGATTGCATTTAATTGCTTGAATAAAAGAGGAAAAATCTACAAAAAAAAGCTCTGAATGCATTTTAAAATATTTTGGTTTGTTGTTGAAATTTCAGGCAAAGCTAAAATATAGGCATTTAATATTCTGTACAACAATAATTTTGCAATAAAGTAACCATGTAATCTGAAAGGCTGGATCGCACATGTAAATTTTTCTGAACGTCTAGTTTATTTGTAATTTGAATTTCGTTAACTTAATTCACAAAGGCCCCAACCAACAAATTTAAAATTCTACGCGAGAACCAAAAAAAAAAAAAACATTTTATTTTCACGTCCACTATATGTGACGCTTCGCGAGAAAATACCCTTAGTAAACACCGGAGAACGATATCTCTATAACTTTTTGAGTTATGAGCAGTCGAGGTCGGTAGTATTTGTGCCGTATAAGGGCCTTCACACGACCCATCTGCTCGCCATGTAAAATCAACAGAATAAGGGTTTTTCTCACGGAGCGTCACTAATGTAGATAGTATTTTTTTAAAAGTGGCATAATTCCGTTTTTATTGGTTCTACCCTTTCAAATTTTTACTAAGCAAGTATTTTAATATGTCCTACCAAATCCTGTGAAGGTTGTCGTTTCGAAAAAAACTGCTGCAAATGGCCTCTGCGAAGTGAGCTAACGATTTATAGGTAAAGCTGATCACTGGTCACTTGGTGTCTTTCAGGCATTAGTACAGAATCCAGGAGAGTTTAAGCTTTGGTGCCCAATAACATGTTGCTTCTTAAAAAATAAATAATATTTCATACTTGCATTTTGAAACTCCAACAATACTCCTCCCATCACTTCTTCGCATTTTTATACTCAGTTGAGCAGAGCTCACAGAGTATATTAAGTTTGATTGGATAACGGTTGGTTGTACATATATAAAGGAATCGAGATAAATATAGACTTCCATATATCAAAATAATCAGGATCGAAAAAAAATTTGATTGAGCCATGTCCGTCCGTCCGTCCGTCCGTTAATACGATAACTTGAGTAAATTTTGAGGTATCTTGATGAAATTTGGTATGTAGGTTCCTGAGCACTCATCTCAGATCGCTATTTAAAATGAAAGATATCGGACTATAACCACGCCCACTTTTTCGATATCGAAAATTTCGAAAAACCGGAAAAGTTCGATAATTCATTACAAATGACAGCTACAGCGACGAAACTTGGTTGGTGAGTTGAACTTATGACGCAGAATAGAAAATTAGTAAAATTTTGGACAATGGGCGTGGCACCGCCCACTTTTAAAAGAAGGTAATTTAAAACTTTTGCAAGCTGTAATTTGGCAGTCGTTGAAGATATCGTGATGAAATTTGGCAGAAACTATTACTATATGTATGCTTAATAAAAATTAGCAAAATCGGAGAAGGACCACGACCACTTTTAAAAAAAAATTTTTTTTTAAGTAAAATTTTAACAAAAAATTTAATATCTTTACAGTATATACGTAAATTATGTCAACATTCAACTCCAGTAATGATATGGTGCAACAAAATACAAAAATAACAGAAATTTTCAAAATGGGCGTGGCTCCGCCCTTTTTCATTTAATTTGTCTAGGAAACTTTTAACGCCATATGTCGAACAAAAATTAACCAATCCTTTTGAAATTTGGTAGGGGCATAGATTTTATGACGTTAACTGTTTTCTGTGAAAATGGGCGAAATCGGTGGAAGTCACGCCCAGTTTTTAAACACAGTCCACCGTCTGCCCTTCCGCTCGGCCGTTAACACAATAACTTGAGCAAAAACCGATATATCTTTACCAAACCTAGTTCACGTACTTATATGAACTCACTTTATCTTGGTATTAAAAATGGGCGAAATCCGACTATGACCGCGCCCACTTTTTCGATTACGGAAATTACGAAAAATGAAAAAATGCCATAATTCTATACCAAATATAAAAAAAGGGATGAAACATGGTAAGGTAATTGGATTGTTTTATTTACGCGAAATATAACTTTAGAAAAAACTTTATAAAATGGTTGTGACACCTACCATATTAAGTAGAAGAAAATGAAAAAGTTCTGCAGGGCGAAATAAAAAACCCTTAAAATCTTGGCGGGTATTACATATATAAATAAAGATGATAGATGATGTTCTGGGTCACCCTGGTCCACATTTTGGTCGATATCTGGAAAACGCCTTCACACCACTCCCTTTTAAAACCCTCATTAGTACCTTTAATTTGATACCCATATCGTACAAACACATTCTAGAGTCACCCCTGGTCCACCTTTATGGCGATATTTCGAAACGGCATCCACCTATAGAACTAAGGCCCACTCCCTTTTAAAATACTCATTAACACCTTTCATTTGATACGCATATCGTACAAACGCATTCTAGAATCAACCCTGATCCATCTTTATGGCTATATCCCTAAATGGCGTCCACCTATAGAACTATGGCCCACTCCCTCATAAAATACTCTTTAATGCCTTTCATTTGATACACATTCCAGGGTTTCTCTCGGTTAATTTTCCTACATCGTTATTTTCCTTTATGTTGTCACCATAGCTCTCAACTGAGTATGTAATGTTCGGTTACACCCGAACTTAACCTTCCTTACTTGTTCTTTTCCAAATTTTTTACAGCCTAATCAAATACCCATTGCGATCCCTCAGTTTGTTAGTGCAAACAAAAATAGCTCGGACTTGCTGGACTATAAGTTTATACGGCGAAAATGATCTGTACGAAGTTCGTTTTCTGAAAAATATCACGGCTAATCTGTGGCAAGAAAAAGCTATAATTTTGTTAAAATGTGATAGTAAGAGTTTTTGAGCCAAAATAACATTTATATTAGTTCACTGATATTAGTTTGTGTAAAGAGTTTTTCTATAAAATAGCTTTACTCGACCTTGGTTGCCGCATAATCATTAGGCTGCGTTTAAACCCGGGCTCTGCATTCCATAGCACAGTTGTGCTGCTCTCAATGCAAATGATTTTGTTTGCTCTTATCGACAACTTCCAATTTTCAGTTGCGTATAATATATACACACGGCAACTTATTTCATGCAACAATCTCACCACGGAAAATAAGTCCTCTTTTAAACTCTATAAGGTTTGTAGGCTACATCTTTTCAAAATAGACTTATTAAGTATAACCTTTTATTAATTTTTATATAGTTGAAGGCAGTATAATATTTTAAAGTATTTTTTGTTACTTTAACCTTAAGTCTATTTATAAAATCTCAACCCTGTAAATACATCTTAAATTGAGAGCTAAGAATGCAGCGTACTGCTTATATATGTACATGGCGGGAACCCTACTTAACGATATTTTTGCAGAAATACGGCATAATACATATTTCGAGATAACAACGGAATATATGTTGTAACGAATTTTGGGAAATTTCTCATTATTATGCACCTTCTGTTAACGTGCGACTCTCTGAACTGTCGAATAAATAACCCCAATATTCAATATGGCAAAATGGTCTTTATTTAACCCTTTACTGTGGCAGTAGTACTTCACAATTACAATTATTGCATACTTCACTAATAGCGTGTTTAAATCAAACTGACTCATTATTCCTCAGCGTGCGCTGCTTTTATACTCTCTGTTGCCTCGTTTGCAAATTTTTTCTAAGGTCTACACTTTTCGCGAACAGCTGCTTATTTATTTCTCCTGTATGCATCTGTTAATCACGTTTTGTATTCTAGTTATATGCATGTGTATTATTATTATTATTAGGCCTGGAAGGACTGCGATCTTTGTGCATGAAATTTCAGCCTAATTTTGTATGTGGAGGTTTTTGATGTATTTAAGTACTCAGGAGTTTTACTCCATATCACATAGGGATGAAGAGTCACACCACCTAGATGTGAGAGTCTCTGCCTTGCCAGAGCTACGCATTCGCCGAGAATGTGAACCGGAGTTTCATCCTCAAACTCACAGAAACGCAAAATTTGAGCATCGGATAGATTTAACTTACTTAGGTAATATCATAGACCACAGTGTCCCGTATAGTACCCAGTGAGAGTGCTTAGGTTCTCCCTGCTTAGATTAATGAGTTTGGCTGATATTTTCGTTGGCGGACGTTTGAACAGTTTGGCCTGTCTTTGCCCTGGGCAGTCAATCTAGTGTTGTATGAATTGTTTTGTTCCCAGTTACTTATGGTTTCCCTGGTGTGTGCTTTTGTAAGTTCACAAAGGGGACCATAGAATGTTGTTTGCTCACTGCTTTGCTAGGTCATCTGCATGTTCATTACCTTCATGATGTCCGGGAACCCATTCTAACAAGACAGCACTTGAAAAAATAGCCTTAGAGTGTAATACATTATCATTGTACCAAATTTCATTCAAATCGGGTGTGCCATTTTGAAGATCGTTCGTATATATGCTGTGCAGCAAGGATTTGATATGGGTGAAATTGCTGTGGACGAGGTGATTCTGTCGAGAATGGTATCTACTTTTCATCGTTCAATACGAAGCTAACGTCAAATTTAAAATACTATTCGTCATCTCTTGGTAAACTGGTAGAGGAATCCCAAATACTCCTTATACTGTATGTGCAAAACCGAGGAAGAGAAAGAAAGTATCGAAAACTTTATGCGCCTAAAACCAGAAGTATCTACAAGTTTCTAGTTTTAGATTTCTTATACTTTTTGGTTTTGTTTTGAACAGTTTTAAAAATTAAGACTTATTGTTTAGATAAGTTTAAAACTTAAACCAAATAAAATTTACAAACGTAGTAGTAAATTGAGAGGTTTCGACTTCAATACAAAAAAGTTTGAAAAATTGCTTAAACCGATAAATGTGTAGAATCCGCGTTTCAGAGAATGCTCTTTTATGTGACTAAACCAAGCACAACAAATTTCTCCAAACATTGGAGTTCTTCAACTTAAGCAACCTAATGGCTATTTCAACACATTTTGGCAACAAATCCTAAAGAATGAAAAAAGCCACACAAAAATTTAAAACCTCAAAAATTTACTAAACACTTTTTCACTGCAGAGGCGCCACTTACCGCAGCAGGCAGGAAGACTTGGAAAATCTATGCACCATAAATTAAGTGAATAGTTGCACTTGTTTTTGCAGTTTATGTTATTGATATTGTTGTTGTAGCAAATTAAAGTCTGCCTTAGTTTACTGGCGGCCGCGAAAATGATGCAGCAATTATCCTCTTTTACAAAAAGACCAGCACTTCTCTCTCTACTCCATGTTTGCATGTGGATAATGTAGAAAATGCATGAAAGAGGGTCATGACAAAGTGGCGTTTCTTACTTGAGTGAGGGGGAGCGGATCTAGGGCCCACAACAATTTTGCAGATGCGCCAAACCGACGATACGTAGTACACGTAAAGCACTCAACGGAAGTTTGGAAAATTGCGCAATTGAAGAAAATTGAAAAACGTTTGTTTACATTTGGTGTTGCAATTGAGGGGAAATTGCTTAATGGTCAACACGTTGCAAATTGAAAATTGCACTGAAAAATGCAAAAGTGAGGACGGAAAGAGATGGTGTGCGACGCGACGTATAAATGGCAAAGATAGTAAGTGAGTACGAGCGAGCAGCGTTTCAAGGCGGCCCTAGTATGAGGACAAAGAATTTACTTCAATTGCTTTCAAGCACTAATTTTAATTTAAATTGTTTGTTACTGTAATTTTAAAGTAGCAACAAATTTGTATTGTTTGTTTACACAGTCAAGTGTGGCAGTGACAGTTAAATTGTTAAAAATGGGAGTAGAATGGGTTTTGGAGGAAGGGATAGAAAAATCGTCAGTGCATTTAGACAATATAAAATTTGTATGCATGCTTGTAAATCTACCTTGAAAAAAATGCGATCAGTCCAGGATGAATCCGGGATGAGTCGAAAAGGAGCATGCGGGTATTGCCAGTCTTGAGCTCTTTATATGGGTTGAAATGATCCCCTTTGTCTGATCATGTGATATGAAGAGAATTATTGCAGCTGTATATGCCTGAACGGGTACTGTCAGCTACGCATATATATTGTGACGAATATTAGCATCACTAATTGCTCTCACATCCCTAAGGTTATTAAATAAAGGTACAGCAACATTAAAGCAAGCTACATAAACACATTAATCGTCATTTACCCACATATATATAAAAGGCAATAGAGAGATAACTCACACACAGATGTAGTCATCAGCCGAAGTGGTACTCACATATACACACGCATATGGCTGTGCGAGAGACTATACTATAAACTACAAATATACATGTACATATATGGCTGCTAACTAAGTATGAATTTCGCGAACTTACTAGACGTTAGGAGAAATGGGTGGACGAGACAACAGAGAGTATAAAAGCAGCGAAAGCTGAGTAGTCAGTAAGCAGTTTGATTTAAGCACGCTATTGGTTGTGAAGTATAAGTGTTATTGTGAAGTACTATCAAAGTAGTCTAATAAATACCATTTTGTATTACTAAATATTGGAGTTATTTATTCGACAATTTAGCGATTCGAACATTAGCAGAAGGTGTAATATAAGCGGAGTTTCCGTAAATTCGTTACAATATAAAGAACGGTGTGTGTTTGTATGCAGCTTATGGACTACGAAACTACTCGCCGATTTTATTCAAATTTGCAGAATAGCTTTGTAGCAACCCTGCGAGTGCTCCTGTGAAGTTTCTTTCCGGGCAGTGGACCATGGACCGATCTATTCGAAGAAACTCTATTCATGTTTCGATTTGCCTGAAATTTAGTATATAAGTACACCTTTGCCTATATTATTATTAACGAGATTTTTTCCGGGACGTGGACCAAGGGCCGAACTATTCGAATAGATTTTATCCATGGTTCGCTTTGCCTGAAATTCGGTATATAGGTAGCCCTTTACCTAGACTAGTATTCACGTCACTTTTTCTTCCGGGAAATGGACCAGGGACCGACTAAGCATAGGACTGGGATTTGGACTTGCACGGGCAATGGGACTTGGACTTGGGCAGGAACTGGAACTCGCACTTGGACTGCGAAGAAGGGATGGAAAAGAATAAGAAGAACTAGAGAAAAGAGGGTAGGAGAAAGAGGCAGAGAAAAAGATAGAGTAAGACCAAGATAGAGAGATAGGGATATAAGGAGCGTAAAAGTAGTGAGGGAAATATGGAGCGTGGCAAAGAGACGCAGAGAAAGAGGAAGGCAGAGGGAGGAGTGAATAAAAGGAAAAGGATAAGAGAGCGGGAGGGAGAGTAAGAGGTAAAAACTTCTTAAAAGTTATGCAGATAAACCAAGTAGGGCAGTACAACATCCGTCGGGTCTGCTAGTTGATAAATAGATATGAATCATTCCTTCTCTCTCAATTCGTTTTTAAGAATGTGGCTTAAATGTCAACTGGTTATTGGGTGGATAAATATTTACATGTGGACCCAGGGGCGGATTCAAGTGGGGAGGACGTTCGGGTCCTAAAATAATTCTTGTTTCCTTTTAGGGTTCAAAATGAATGTCCTGAAAACTTGCCTTATACGTTAATTTACATTTTTGAATGCATTCACATTTACTTCCTGAAGATGTTGATTCTACGAAAACTTACCGACAACGCATCCACCGCATTTTGAACGCTTCGATCGCAAAATCGTTGCTTCCCCATTTCGACTTCAGACGCGGAATCACTTTGGGAATAATCCAGTAACTCTTCATAAAACTAGTAGAGTTCTGTGCATTTCCCTTCAACGAACTCTTGCTTGAGAAATAACTGGCCAAAGCTTTGGAAAATGGATTGCGCTTTTCGCTAGTTGCTCTCAGAGAACAGATGCACTACCCAAGTCTGTAGCGATTGCAGCTTTCCGATGTCTAGTAGTTCTTGTGTTTTTACCGCGAAGATGGCGTGGATTTGGACAGCCACGAGATAGCGATCCAAGTCAACGTTGGATCTTTGAATCCGCCCGTCTATCACAAGGTGGTCGGTCTGTGATTAATAAAATATCAAAGAATTTGGCCTGCGGATAGTGAACGACAGTAGGTACTTGAAGGTGAAGTCTTTCTCTTGTTCAGAGAAAGTCTTAATTTTCTATTACTAAATTTCATTTCCGCTGTGGTTTGGCGGAGTTCCTGGGTTAAAGTCACGTGAAAAGTAACAACAAATTTGACAAACCAGTTTTTTCAATAAGAAAAAGTTTTTCTAAGCGGGGTCGCTCTTCCGCAGTGGTTTGGCGCACACTCCTTTGTGTATTTCTGCCATGAAAAACTTCTCAGTGAAAATACATCTTTACCTTGAAGCTTGGAATTGGCTTAAAACATGTATGTAGGTCCGGTCCTGCCAATTTTTGGGGAAGATTAAAAATGAGCACGACACAACTTTGAAGAGTCGCTCGGCCTAAAACTTCTAGGAGCTAAATCGCGCCAATTATTTATTAATTTTTTTCTTGTTGATTTCATATGAGAAGATATTTATTAGTTTTAAGCGGAAATTTATCTTAGCTGGGCATTTTTTTTCTATTGAGCGACAAATTGTGTGAAATATTGGAAAAGTTATTCCAAAATAAGCAAGTTAAATATCTGAAATTACTGATCATATTTGCATACACACAAACAAAAAATACAAAATTGGTACATGGGGATTATTACTCGGACCTGTTTCAGAATTTCTCTTCTTCATCAGTTAGCTTTTTAGGTGATGAGTTTTGAACTCGAGCTCATCTACATTCATACTGATCTAGGGGCAGATGCCTACATCCACTCAGGGATATGAATGCCCCGCTGCAAGCTTTGTAATTTGTCTCTTAGCTATTCCTTTTATACACAACTTGATGCATACATACATATGTATATACATTGAAAGAAAAAGATTGGTAAAATCAACCGAAATACGGGCCAATTCAACCGAAATTTCTGTCAATTTTTATCCATCGCAACAAGAGGTTGAATCAACTGCGCACAAATCGTTGATTCGTAATTGACCGTTTTAGTAGTCAAATGAACAAAAAAGTTGTTGCGACATCTTTGTACGAAAGTACCTATGTTGCGGCATTTTCAAGGCAGATGAGTTTTCACTGAGATCTTTTCATGGCAGAAATACAATCGGAGTGCTTGCCGAACAGTGCGCCGAGGGGCGACCCCGCTTAGCAAAATTTTCTTCTATTTGAAAAACTTTATTTCTAAAATTTTTATGTTGCCTTGCCCGGGGTGTGAACCCAGGGTCTTCGGTGTGGTAGGTAGAGCACGCTTCCATCACACCACGGCGGCCGGCATATACATAAGTACAAAGTATAGAGCGCAGTGAACGTAAAATTCTCTTTGAAATTTGCTCATGTATTGACTGTTGATCGCTGTTGAAATGACCAGTGAGATCAGTTGTGTTAACAAAAAATCAGTTAGATTAATTAGGAATCTGTCAGTTTTACAGAATTTTGTTAACTTAAGAGCGACTATTTCTCTTCTGTTGAAATGACTAAACTAATTTGTTCGCTTGACAAAGAAATCGATCGAATTAACCATAATTCGATCAATTTCACCGAATATCCGTTAAGTCAAGAACAACAGAACCGATTTGTTGATTTTACTAGCACCAGTTCTTTCAACGTACTCTATGTTTTTAAACACAAATTTTGGGGAATATTTTTAGGCTCCCTCAACAGAACTTGATCTGAGTACCATTTATTTTGCTGGCTCCTCTAAATATGTATTTCACGTTGCGCTCATGACTATGTTTGAATAAACTTTTACTTAAATTTTCTTTACAAATTGTTTAATTATTAAATTATTAGCTTTTACGTTATTACTGAACTTTCATACATCTACATATGTACATACATAAATGTTGCCATAATGGCGTATGTTGCTTGCAGATATATTTGGCGTTTAAGCCCATTACATACATGCTTACATATTTTGCTAATTTTATTTATGCATTTTTATTGTCTCTTGTTGTTGTTGTTGTTATGGTCGTTTTAATAGTTGATGTCTACAACTGCGTATTGCGGTTAAATTATCTGGTCGCTGCTGTCGCTGAAAATGACATTTTAATGAAATGTTCAATGTTTAGTTGGCAGATGTTCTTACATGTTGTTGTTGTTACTTTTATTATATGTATGTAGGTTTGCTGCAATTTTGTACGCCATATTTGTCGGTTAAATGAAAATTAAATACTCGAATTTATAATTACATATCCATTCATTCGCACATGTGTGTGTGTATGTAAGTGCATGTGTGGCAATGTTGTAATGTTGCAAGGTGAAATGCTATAATTGGCTAACGGAATGACATTTTTATTTATAAAGTGGAATGAAGAAATGTTTTCATTATATAATTAATTTTTTAAATTTATTTACTGTAAACAGAATAGGATAATTGTAGGGTAGATATTGCGGCCTTGTAAAGAGCTCATAAATACCTATATTATTTTATTTTGAATAAAAAAAGCTGATAAAATTTTCGCTTTTGTGTGGAAACATAATCTGATCTTGTGTGGTAGCAAAGTCAACGTCTGATACGCTAGCTGAAATCTCCAAAATTTTCGTGGATGGTTCTTTCACATTGTATTGAAATTTATCCTGTGCCAATGAATGAGTATAATACAGTTTCCCCAAAGGCTTCAGAATTTGATAAATCCTCGAATACCTGGGT